>NW_004567111.1:33169179-33239239 GCF_000260355.1 Condylura cristata
TCTCCTCTGGGGCAGGCAGGAATCGAACTCTTGTGGAAGTGGCTTTAGCTTCTTAATGCTGCGCCTTAACCCGCTGCACCACCAGGGAGGGCCGATCAGTCTTCACTTTTATATAGTAGATGTTAGTGCGGCCAAAAACTTTGATGTCACCTTCAGCCCAACTTCTCTGCATTTCTGGATTTTTCTTATTGAAACACTGGTATTAAGAGAAAAGTGGGTTTTAGATATTTAAATTTTAATGACTACACAAATGAATAATGAATAATCCAGAAGATGTAATCTCTCATTCATGTTTCACACTGATAGAACATATACTTCCTGCATTTTATATACACATTGCTTAGAATTTCTAAAATCTGAGGATGTTAATGACAGAGTTATGGAAATTTACTCCAGACATGGCTGAAACATATCTAGAAAGGGACATCTCATCTGCCCTCATATTTTAAAATGTAAAGAGCATTTCTTTAGTTACCAGTGTACATGCAATATATACAGAATCTGAGCAGAAATCACAGATCTTTAAAAATGCTTATTTGTTACAAGAAAATGCATTTCACAATCCTCAAACATTGAATTGGGAAAGATTACAGAATACTCTGTACCAACAAGAGTCAGTAGAGATTGCAAACATTATACAGAGGGAAAAACAAAAGCATCCTGAATATCCCTATTGAGTAAACTGCCTCATTATTTAGTATTGAAATATAGATTTCTTTTCTCTATTGACTCTGATATAATTTCAAAGTCAAACAGATAATTGGAGAGCAGGAGAGCAGAAAGCACACACTGTCCATGGCAGGGCACATGGAACTATGGAGGGGGGTGGGGAGAGACAATAACAAATTAGTTTTAAATTCTTTGTAGGGACAAATACGACAATTTACTATAGGAGAGGCTGTTACACACACCTCTGTCATGCAAACTTCTCAGCTGATAAAGCATTTTAAGATGCTAAATATGCATTGTGGGCTATTTCTTCAGTTATTTTAACTTCCCCTTTGCATTGTCCATAAAAACGAATGGTAAGAAGACCTGAATGTTTTACAGTGCAATTTGACCATATCAGGTCCTCAAAAACATTCCTGTTTTCTGTATATGTAAGTGTGTGTGTGTGCCAGTATACAAGGTGGTTATTTGGTGAATATTTTTTGATTTACTTTCCTTTTCCTGTGTTAATAATTCTCCATGACAATGTGGAGCAAAGATGCATTTACAAATACATATGAGCATAATATGTACATGTATTTGGCTCTGCTAAGCACCATTACGTATATTTTTTTCCCATTGATTCTCTTTTACCTATGAGGCTTATGAACTTGAAGAACCTTCCAGGAGAAAAAAAAAAAAAAAAAAAAACTACTTTTATATGTCCTTGCTTATTTTCTTTCTTTTTTTTTTTCTTTCCAAGGTTTTTTACTAGCCCCAAAGGTGTACATTGCTGGAATAATTTAGTACTATCCTAGGGCTAGTCAATTGTAAACAAGTCTACTGTATGGAAAAACTGCCTAAAAATTGCAACTCAACATCTTAAAACTATGAAAAGGAACTGTTTGAGGATCTACTTTTTAATAAGGTCCCTCAATTCATTTTTAAATCAACACTTTTACTGGCTTTTATAGAGATAAGGAAAGGGTGGGAGAGACACTGATGGAACTAGTATTCAAATAAAGGCAATGATTTAAACAATCTTTTAATTTTGTAAAGTTAACCCTAGGCTTTGATGAAGTCCTAAATTAACAATTCCTCAAAGTTTAGTTTTCTTTACTATTTGCAGGAGTAATATGTTTGGAGTCACTGCCATTTTCCACAGCTGATATGAGCACTAAAGTAAAATTCAAATGACTTATGAAGGTGTTGGCAAGTTTTAAATGTAAAAAACCAGTAGGTAAATATTTTTAGTTTTGTGTGCCAACTGTCGTAACTAGGGAAATTTGCCATTATGGTAACTCACAAATAGCCATAGAAAATAAAGGTCTTGGGCTTGCTGTATTGTAATAAGACTTTGTTTACAAAACAGACAGCAGTGGCATTTGGCTTATGGATTATAATTTTATATAGTTTTAAAACAGTATTATTAAAATAGCCATTTCATTATAAAACTGAGAATCTTTTCTTGGGTAATTTTTTTTATTAAAACAGCTTCTATTTCGGGTATTTTTTATAGTATTGCAACTAGTCTTTTACCATATTGCAGGAAATTGAATTATTTTATTAAATTGATGTCTTTATATAAATGTGGTAAATTCTCATTTTACATGTCATGTTGTAGACAAATTGAGATATAAAAAAATACATTTTTATAAAATTTATTTCCTACATGCTTTTATGCCCTATTAAAATAATTTTTTGCATAGAGGTGACAGTGGTTTACAGTACTGTATATTATTCAGAAATACGGAATTGGATGCCTTCTGTTGGTTTTGCCTTCTAAGATTGTAAATTACTTACTGCTATCTGCCAGAGGAGGTAGCTTTTCTTTTACCTTCTAATGATATCCTTGGTCAATAAACAGCTCAATACAAATCTCTGAGGAATTGAACCCATTCTTAGTCTTCAAAATCTCCCTGAAAAAAAAAAAAGTCCTTATTTATGTAAATTATTAAAGTATCTTTGCAAGGTGAACAAGTTACTCAAGTATATATGCACAATGGTAATGGTATAATACTGATGTCAACTGACAAAATAAGTTTTGGAAAACAGTTTGGTAAAAGATTTATTCTCAATGTCTACAGTGTCTTAATTCTTTTTCAAAGCTGTGCACAACACACACTATTTAACTTCAATATTTCTACCTATCCCTCTTCTCTCTGAATATTATTAGCAGATGTAAGGTCCTTCATATGTATCTTTGGCATGAGTTTATGTAGAACCTTTCATCAGAGTTAGCTCAGCTTTTGCTTGCTTTGTGGACACCTCAATTTCTGTAACTTGATCCTCTCTTCATGCAAATGGTAACAGTATTTTCTTTATTATCTTGTTACAATTTACAGTGTGTTTCGCTCACTTCATTAATAGAAACTCATTTATTCCATTCACTAACAATAGCAAAATTGATCTATTAAAACTATAGAAGTAAAAGGACGGGAGATCTACCATTTACCTTGAAGTAAAAAAAGGTTCACTTTCTCTGTGGATTTAGATTCTCCCTTTTGCTACATCTCATTTTCCCTATACCTGGCTGGCAAACAATGAAATATTGTAGAGCATTTTTGCATTTTTCATTTATGGTGCAACACATTCTGTATCCAATCCTAACCTACAAACAGAATGTTAAATCTACCTGGCATCAAGCAATTCATGCCTTGATGATTAATTACAAGTCTAATAGAAAAGATAAACAACCCATTACAATAGCAAAGTCGTAAGCATGCATTTCCTTAATCATGGAGAAATTACTAAATCCTATTCACCACAGGTGTGTAGGTTTATGTTACAAGCATCTGCTGTGAATCACATGAAGTTATTATTTTTATTCTACAGCACCAATGGGTGTTTATGGAAATAACTGTACACTATACAATTTTGATTGCACAGAGAGAAAAATAGTTATTTGGATTGCAATTTGGACTGCAATATTTCTTTTTCGTTGCCTCTCATTTGGCAGCTTATCCTACTCAGATATTATCATCAATATGCCATACATAAACTTACATTCATCACTGGTACTTAGGCTTATTAACTAAACAGCAATTATATTGTCGTAGGAGGATTATGGGAAGGAATACAACTGTGTGTCGCAATGTTTCCTTCTTTATAGCTCAATGTGGAGAGTTTTTTTGTTGTTGTTAACAACAACCCATAATGTAAACAATCTGTCTGAAAAAATAAGACATGCTGTTGAAGGCAAAAGCAGCATTGTATGAATATGCCCATTTGTAGATACTCTGCTATAAAATTTATCAACCCAGCATGTTCTAACATAAACTTCCATTGAACAGAAACTGCACTGAAGATTCTACTAGAATATGCAGTTTTACAAATTCAAGTCCAGTATCTATGCAAAATCCCATCTTTGGTGATTTTTATTTATAATTCTCACTAAAATAGTATATAACTTTTCCTCAGAAACAAACAGTAACGTTGCATACCGAGGTAGCCCTTTGTTCCCCAGTGAAAGGCTGGGACCCAGCCTGTGATTCCAAGTTAGCTCAAACAGATTGAAGACAAACAGCTTTTATGTAAAGTTCACTGACACCACTTAGTGTGTATAAGAAGGGGAAACACCTTCTTCCCTATGCCAAATTCTTGAAGAGTCCAGAGGAAATCTGTCCCAACCCCCCATGGTAAATGTTGTGGGCCAGATTTCAGGATCTAGGAGTAAGTCATTTTGCATATCCTGAAATGTCATAGTGATTCATTAAAACAGGATAATTAAAGCATAGTCATTGGGGAAGGGACAATAATTTATTCTAATTTCATACATTTTATTGAAGTAATGTTACAACATATACATTTCAGGTGTGCATCATGATAAATTAACATCTGTGCATACTATATTAGCATCCATGGTAAGTCTAATTTTGTCCTTCACCATACAATTGACTTTTAACTCGGTTTATAAAGCTCTTCATCTTTCATTTCTGGTAATGACTATTTTGTTCTTCATCTAAAATCTTTTTGTTTTACTTAGTTTTTGTTTTGTTCATGGTTGTCTTTCTCTGTCTGACTTATTTCACTAAGCATAATACTTTCTAGTCCCAAGCCTGGGACTAGATATTGCAAATAGCAGGGTTTCATCTGTTTTGATAGCTGAGTAGTATTGCATCTTATATATATACTCTCTCTTCATTATACTCATGTGTCCTTAGACACTTAATTTTTTTCCAACACTTGGCTATTATGAATAATGCTAACATAGAAGTACATATACACCTTTAAGTTAGTGTTTCATACTCTTTGGATAAATACCCAGGGATTTAGGATAAGCTGAATCATGATATTTCTGTTGTATATTTTTTTTGAGGGATTACCATTGTTTTTCCATAATGCCTTTAACAATTCCATTCGTAGAGCATGACATTTCCCTTTCCCCTTCATCCTTGTCAACTCTTGTGTCCTGTCTTTATTTATTTATTTTTTTTATGCGATTTACTGGCGAGAGGATTCACCAGAGACAGAGTGGGGAGCAGAACAGGCAGATCTTCTGAAGTACACTGCAGTGGGTGAGGCCGGAGAAGTCTGGTGCACCATGTGGGTCTCTTCCCTGGCCAGGGATTAAACTCATGCAGCCTTGGCCGGCAATAGCTTGATAGCTAAACCCTGCACTACCAGGGATTCCCTGTCCTCTTTTTGTTTTTGATTATGGCCATTGTCAAGAGTATAGGTGATATCTTATTGCTGTTTTAATTTGCGTTTCCCTAATAATAGGTGAAAGGATATCTTTTCATATGCATTTTTGCCATCTGTATGTCTTTTTTTGGACAGTGTTTATCTAAAGCTTCTGCTTATTTTTTAAAATGGATATTTTTGGTTTTTGCTGTGTTTTATGAATTCAACATGCATCTAGAGATATACATATATATGTGTGTATATATCTGTGTGTGTATATACATATGTATATACATATATACACACATATATACAGATACACACACACACACACATACATAACTTGATAACCCTTTGTTGAACATATGTTGTGTAAATACCTCTTGCATCCAATAGGCTATCTTTGATGTTGATAAGTTTCTTTGTGCAGAAGCTTTATCATTTTAAAGAGTGTCATTTATTTTGTCATATCTGTGTCATAGATCTTATTGCCCATTTTATTTACATTTCCCTGATGTGTTGATAAACATGTTTTTCATGTCCCTATTGCCCATCAGTATGTCGTCTTTGAAGAAGTATCTATTTAACTCTTCCATTCCTTTTTTGATGGGATTTTTCTGGGTTTTTGTTGTTGAATTGCATAAGTGGATCTCAGCCATTAACCCTTTATCAAATGTATGATACACAAATATTTCTTTCATCTAAAAGGATGTCTTTCATTTAGTTTCTTTTACTGTACAGTTTTTTACTTTGATTTATTTCCAACTGTTAATTTTTGCTTTGGTTTCCCTTGCTGCTAGATTCAAGGCCCACACACATCTGTGCCACTAGTGCCATGGAATGATTTGCCGATGCTTTCTTCTTTGCATTTCATAGTTTCAAGCTTGACCATTAATCTTTCTTTGTGAATTACTTTTTATGTATAATATCAGAAGTCCAGTTTCATTCTTTTACAAGTGGTTCTTCTGTTTCCCCAATGCCATTTACTGAATATTCTTGCTTTTGGCTCTTTCATTATAAATCTGTTGTCAGGACACTTTTGGTTGCTTTCTGAGTTATCAATTCTGCTGTACTCATCTGTGTGTCTTTTTAATTTCCAATGCCATGTTGTTTTAATTACTTTTCTATAAAACAGTTTGAAATCAGGGAACAGAATATCTCCATTTTCTTTTACCTTAGGTTTTTTTTTTTTTTTTTTTTTGCTAGATAGGGTTATTTGGTAGTCAGATGAATTTCATATTTTTTTGTTATTTATTTAAACAAATGTTTTTTTCTTTTAACAGCATCTTAGTTTTCAGTGAACAGAGCCAGGTTTTTTGCTTGTTTAAGTTTATTCTATTTGTGATTGACTTAACGTTCCTGCTAGTTTATTTGTGTATTGTCAGTGTAAGGTATTTTATTAGATATTTCTTTCAAATTGCACTCAATTACTATTATTTTTGTAACTTTCTGGAATTTGGGGCTTTCCATGTCTATTATTAAGTCATCTGCAAACGGTGATTGTTTTACTTATTTTCCAGTTTGGGTAGCTTTTATACCCTTTTCTAACTGTCGTAGTTACAACTTCGGGGATGTTGGCTGAGCTAAGCACCCTACTATTTTCATCCTTCACAAACCAACACTGCCACCACTGTATTTTGTCTCTACCCAACTTTCTTCACAACAATCTATAGATCTTCTCAGTCTCCCTTTTAATATAGTTAATGTTAGTCTATGAGGTACAGCATAGGCTTTAGCCTCATCACAATGCTGTATGATTCTCTCAGTTGGTGACTGTTCCTGGGTAAATATTAGTCATTGTTTCTGGTAGCCAAACAAGAAACATATTCTCTTGCCATCAGTATATCTAGATTTTTTGTTTGTTTGTTTAAGTTAAAATTGAAAGGAATCTCAGGAATATTTTATACAAGGACATAAGACTAGTTCCTTTTGTGAAAATCATACTTTCCTAACCTGACATAATCTTTAACCAAATACATAAAATATATGTAGATAGAGGAATCACTTTACTGGGAAGGGAAAAATATAATTTTCATCAGCTACTATATAACTGTAAATAGTACCTTATAACATTTCAAGTCATAACTCATTTAATGCTTTCATATGAAGTAACCAAGTATAATGAAATCATTACAGTTCCGCTCTAATTTGCATCTATTTCCAAAACACTAGTATTCACTTTATAATAGTTTCATAAAACACCACATTGTGATTCAAGGTGGGACTAAAAATTCAATACTGGAGGACAATAAAAATCCCAGGCTTTCTGTTCTAGCTTCAGACAGTAATTCTACCTGAGTATAGACAAGCTGCTTGCCTTTGTCTATAGCAGTCTTGCTAGATACAAAACGGAATCACCCACCACTCAAATTCTGTGATTCTTCAGAACAGGTAAACTTTATATTTCTAATAAAAATCTTAGAAGTCTTTCCAGGAATAAAACAAGTTTATGTAAAATATTAATCTCTTACTTAGTTTTTGTATTTAAATATTATAATTGTGAATTAACACTTTATTTTATAAACTTTTCACTGTTGCGTGGCCTCTCTACTAAAAAGAAATGATTCCTTCTCTACATGTGACATTACAATTCTAATCTATTCTTTTAAGAATGCAAAGTTACACTGTTTTTTTCCCACACATTTTTAATAGACAAATACATGAAAAAATATCACTTTTTAAAGAAAAAAATTTGGAATATTTGCTCAGAATGTGTTCCCTAAAATGAGGCTTTCAGCTCTCAAAAAAAAAATAGTTTATATTTATGTAACCTATTTGAAAGAAGACTTCAAAAAACCCTAGATTGTTAGCTATCTACCATTGTATATTTTCTCCTGATAAGTATTTTGTTATCATAAGAAATTTGTATGTATGAATATTTAAGGAAGAACATAATTTTCTTTTTTTTGCTCTCATATATGTAATTTCATTTTTATGTGCAAGATGTCTTTCATCCAAGAGCAAATTATTAATCTGAAAATGAAATTACTGATATTACATTTGTAGAAGTGAGTCATATGGCATATAGCATTGATTCTTGATTGGTGGTTTAGTGTAATCTCCATTTAATAGAAGAGAATATGGGCCATTCAGATTTCATAAGATTACTTAACCTGGGCCGACAGGTTAAGTAACCTGTGAAGGTTCTACAACTAGTGAGAACTGGCTCCAAAGTCCATGTCTTTTCCCATGCTCTGTATTTTATCTCTAATTATTGGTCTGAGACTATAAAAGAAAAGAGACCCTATTTTTCTGAAATAGGGAAAAGCACAGGAAGAACATATCAGTGAAAATTTGTACAATGTGGGGATAAGAAAATAAAGAAAAGGTTTGTAGTTGCCTATGTTAGGGTTGAGGGACTATTATAAGTGGTTGTAGTCACCCAGTGATGTTGAAGTCCTAATCCGCTTATACTTGTAAATGTGACCTTTTTTGGAAATAGGGTTGATCAGATACTATTCAGCTGAATACTCAGATGAAGTCACTAGAAGAGATCCTAATTCAATATAATTTTATCTTTAATAACTTTGAAACTTGAATGCAGAGGCACACACACACACACACACACACACACACACAGAATTCCAGATAAAAATGAAACCAGAGACTAATATGATGTAGCTACAGCAATTTCTCATTTAATATAATTGATATTTTCTTAGAATTTATGGCTTTAAGAAAAATGATCTCCAAGAAAGGAGGTTTGCAAATAATGTTTTATTCAAAATTGGTGGGTTGTTGTAAATGAAGTTATCTGAGTACCCGCTTTACAAGTGCAGGAAGCCCGATGGCTACCGGAAGACCATGTGAAGTTACAACAAAGCCAGGGAGCAGTTTCTCCCTCAGAACCTTTAGAAGAAAGGAACCCCACCAACACTTTATTCTCAGATTTATACACTCCAGAACTTAGAGAGAATACATTTATGTTGTTAACTTTATGCAACTTTGTTATAGCAGCCTAGTAAGTACAAAACAGGGCCTGTACTCAAGTGGAATGAGTTAGACAGTGGTATGTGTGAATCTAAATTCAGTGCTAAAGCCTGGGTTTGACACTGTTTGAATAAAATGTCTAAATAATAAAATTGAATGAAATGTTTCCTTTAATAGAAGGCACTTAAACCTAGGATTACAGATTCCTATAGCTGTATATGTTTCCTGAGCAAAATTAATTTGTTTTCCAACTTAAGCCTCCTGGATGCTAGCTAATATTTTGGCCTAGCTGATATTTCTTTTACCACCATTCTCCCTATCAAACCAACATGAAAAATGTATACTAATAAGGTATGTTAATATGTATAAACTGAGAAATTGGCATTTGTTAAACATCCTTTACAGTCAGGGACTGTGTTGTATACAATAAATACAATAAATGTTCTTGTTTTAATTTTTATAATATCTCAGCAAAAATCAAATCAGAAACTTTAAAATCAAAATATATTGAGATAACATCAGTTTCCAACATTATATATGATTTAGTTATTGGATCATATCCTTTAGGTATATGTTACCAAATCACAGCCACCACAAGAGATTGAAAATCATTTCACCAGCTCCATTGTGCTGCCTTCCCACTTTGATCTTTTCACTCCGGTAGACTCAATTCTACATTTAGGTTTCTAAGTTTTGTTATTGTTTGGTTTTGTTTATAGAATATAGAATATAGAGACACTTTGTTTCTCTATATTCCACATATACATTATATAAATGATACCATCTGGTACATGTTAAAATTAATAGACAGCAAAAGAAATACAGATACAACCGGCTCATGGACTGGGAGAATTAACAGTGTTAAAATGGCTGTCTTACCCAAAACAATGCATAGATTCAGTGTAATCACTATTAAAGTTTCAATGATAGTCTTCAAAAAAATAGAACAAACATTATTGAAATTCATGTGGAACAACAAAAGATGCCAAATAACTGAGTTATCCTGTCAATAAAAGAAAAAGAACAGTAATATCACATGTCAAGACATCAAACTACACTGAAAATATACTTATCAAACAGCATGGTATTTGAAAAAAACTAATATCTATATCTACCTATCTATATATATGCATGTAATTTTAAAATAGAATTTTAAATAATTTTTAAAACAATTTATTACTGGAAATAAAGTCACACCTATATGGACAGTTAATCTATGACAAAGGAACCAAGCATATATACATGGAGAAAGAAAAGTTTCTTCAATAAATACTACTGGGAAAACTGGATGGCAAGGTGCAAATCAGAACTACTCTGATAAAAATACTAGTAAGTAGTATGCCAAGTATTTGATAGGGAAGATAACATTTATTTTATGTCTATCTACCTTTATGAATGAAATTTTTAAAGTATTAATAGCAGAATGTATCAACGTAACTTAAGTCATAATAGGAATATATCTGGTAATACTGGAAAAAACGGAGTATTATAATCCACAATTTCATTGTGAATGATAGCAAAAAAGCACTTAATTAAAAAAATAAGGTACAGTTAGATAAATAATCGGGATCAGCTTAATAGAATCTATGGATACAGACAGTCTCATTACAAAACAATGTGTTACATTCATCTGGTAAAGAAGTTGTTACCATCTTTGGTTACCGATTACCAGGCATGATTTTCTCTGCTGTCCCTACTGCATGGAAAACTGTAAATTTTAGTACTGCTGTTTGTCTCCCTGAAGAGAGATCCATGATTCCGTTTTCTGGTGTCATTAGCTTCTGAGTTGAAGCCAGCACAAATGTCACTGATTGGCAAAAGTATACCACGTGCCTGAGTCTGTTATAAAGAAATGTGAGAAAGCATGAATCTGGCACTTTGAGCTTCTGTCATAGGGAATTCTCTTTCTCCCAACAATATCCATATGGTTAAGTATTCCTAAATATGCAAAGGAAACTCAAATGTTGCATGGCTAAAAGGAATGATAATATCTACCACACTGTGGCAGAAATTCTTATTCATATATATATATATATATATATATATGAATATCAACATCTAACTACATAATAAAACATATTAGACCTTTGATTATTCGCAAATAGGGAGTAATAATGCCAACTAGAAATTTGTCCAAGGCTCACAATTTTGAAGCCATGCCAAATTTTATAAGTTGGATCAACAAGTATATGGATGAGTCCTGTTTAAACCAATATTGGAATATTTAGACTGAGATGTATACACAAAAGCAAGTGTTTTGTTTTTTAATGAATACTTGTGGCATATTTATTAAAAATATGTTATTCTCTGGCCCCTGAAGCAATGATTTATTCTCATTTGAATTCAGTTGTCAGAGAGATAAGGCTGAGACAAAATCAGTGTAATATCATTCACTTGGGATAGAAAGTAATTAATAAATAGATCTAAGGAAAATTTTCAAACACACTGAAGAATTAAGCAATTAACTGTACCTCACTCACTCTCTGAACATCATTTATTATTCAGCATATAGTTATTGAAAAACGAGTACAACATGCCAGGCATTGTGTCAGAACTGAGGATATTTCTCATATATGAAAGTAAAATAGTGTCACATTTTCACCTTAAAGGGTGAAAAAGTGGAGAAATTCCATGTGCAAATTAATGATACTGAAGTCTTGAAATGTTGAGCTAATCAGGAAGTTATTTTTGCCTAGATTATCATACATGTTTCTGTTTCACTCCAGATGTAATTGTGAAGTACAGTTTGTGTCTCTATGTTCTTTGCCATATCCTTTCTTTGGCCTTTTCTTCCATATGCTTGTGTCTCTCCTGCCTGTGGTTTTCAATTTCTGTCTCCCTTTTTTAAAAAAAAAAGAAAAGAAAGAAAGAAAAAAGCACTCTGCTTGCTGTGCACTAAAACTGAATAAGGAAATGATATCCATCAAATTTATCTCTTGGCACCATTCTTCCTGGTAATATATAGCATGCTACTAATTTTCAGGTGAATAAAATGCCCTTGCCACCTGGCAGTGAGTATGTGGATATAATCTTACATTTTGTGTGGTTTTTCACTGTTGTGTGCAACTTTCAACGTTTAGTTCTGGGGGAAAGGACAGAAAGTTTACTCCATTATTTTATGTATATATGTATTCTTCAGAAGGACAAGAAGTCAGAGCATTTTGTCCACTGGCCCACTGGCCCCATGATCGAAGATTTCCTTCAACAGCGCTAACTCCTCTTTCAGGCTTTACCTTTGCATGGGCCAGGTAGGCCAGAATTAAATATGTTCACAGGAAGAGAGCAAGCAAATTGCTGTCTTGCTTGAGGTTCTGTGCCAACTGCACAAGGTGTGTCTGAAGTCACATGGCACCATCCATCCATAATGGTAGCATCTGAAATGAGAGGTAAGCCCAGGGAAGTTCAAGTGCAGTTGCCACCACATATGTAACAGCCAATTCTGGAATTTACCTGATGATAGTTATCCAGTCAACAGCTGAATTTTCCCAAAGTCACCTTCACTGTTTGCTAACTATCTGTTGGAGGCACACATGCTTGTACAGAACAATGAATTTGGGAATAGTTATCCTGTGTAATCATTTTTAGGTTGAAAAACTTTAAATCCAATCAAAAGGAGCAACAGGAGTAGGGATTTATAGATATTTTCATTCTACCTTCTGAAGTATTTTTGTTCTTAACTTCATTCAATGACTACATTTTATAGAACTTAGTAGCAAGTAGCAAAAATTGAGTATGATATAATTTAGAATCCTGGGTGTCTGAACTCGCCACTATTTTTAAGTCATGCTGTACTTGTGTGTACTCCCATAATATTACACTTTCAATACAAATTCCATGGACTAAGTACTTCAGAATCTTTAGGAGCAAGACAGATAATATATATGAGTAAGGTGACAATCGATCTATCTATCCATTCATTGCAAGGTGACACTTCATATATGAGTTAGGACACTGTTTAATTGGATTATTCACACTACCTATGGGGACAGCAGCTAATCACTTGTACCCAAATCATGGCACATGAAAGGAAAGTTCACTGATAATGGATCAATGTCTTTTTCACCTTAAACCAGAAATCAGGATGTTTTTCTAAAATCCCCAATTTTTAAATTTAAACATGTAAAAACTTCAATTTATAATGACAAATAATTTTAAACTATTTTAAATGTGCAAAACAAAACTCATGTATAAACCAGGTTCTTATTGCTTATACAAATATGTTAATGCCTTCTTGTTCAAGTGACAGGTGACTGATAATAGCATTTTTGCTTTTTGCGTATCTATAAGAAGGGGAAAAATTCTATCAAAATTTCAACCTTACCCTTTAAATCAATAATATATATGACTTTAACTAATACTATATTTTTATCAACTGCAGAATACAGTCATCATTTTGTTTATAGGTGTAAATTTGTGGTCATTTAAGAACTTTTAGAATTTCTAAAGTCTTCTTCATGTAGATATTAAGGTCCTTATTTTCACATGTCATTACTAAGCGAATTCTAGATGTTTCTTTCTGATAACATTCAAAACAAACATTTACAGTTTTCTTTAAAAATTTATAACCACCTTGTTTTTTTTTTCCCTTATAAGACTTAATGTTACCTAGATATAATAAACCAAGAAAGGTGATAATGTGGGCAATGATAACTGTAACAGACTTTTAGCAATGGTAAAAGCATATCATTTTATAATGTGCTTAACCTACTATTTTAAGATTGACCCTTAGTTGAATTATCTAGAAAGGTGTCCCATGTCATGCATATAAAAAAAAAAAAAAGATTGCAAGCTACATACTATCCTTACAACAGACTTTGTTCTTAATACTAACTTAATCATATGAGTAAAATTTGATTCAGTTTCAAAAGCCAGAACTCACTCTAAAACATGAATATCATGACCAACAGGTATACCTCTTTGTGAACACTACTTCAACCTTACTAAAATGCAAAGATTTAGGATACAAAACATGATTTTTTCCCCATATTTGCTTTCATTAAAACATAGAAGATAGTATGTGACTTATTTGTCTTTCCCCTTTGTTTTTGGACAGAACTTAATAAGTCTTTACTGTCTCTATCCTCATATTAAAGTGTCCCAGTATGATCTTTAATACCTAATAAGCCACTATTCATTTCTTTTTTTAATGGACATATCATTGTTAATAATATTTTATATCTGTTAGGTACACAGTATTTAGGTATATAGTATTATAACTCTATATACACAATATAATGCTCATCACCAGACTAAGCCATTACTTCAATTTAAAAAACAATGAAATGCCTCATTTTCACCCTTCATCACACAATTAATTCCTTCCTTTGCATTTCATCGATCCCTTAATTCATTTACTCTCTGGTAATCACTAATTTCCTCTGTGTCTAGGAATTTTTCTTTTGCTTGCTTTTTTTTTTTTTATTCCACATGAGTTAAATCATATAGTATATGTTCTCCCCACTTACTTCACTTACCATAATATCTTTGAGGATTGGTCATGCTGTCACATGGCAGGATTCCATCTTTTTATAAACTAGTATTTTAGTGTGTGTGTATACTTTTGTTCATTCAACTGCTGATGGACATTTAGAGGGTTTCCAAAATTTGGGTATTGTATATAATGCTGCAATAAATGTAAGAATGAATATATCTTTTCAAATTAATGTTTTCATTTTGTTTTGGTTGGGTGCCAGAAATAGAATTGCTGGGTGATACAGTATTTCTGCTCTTAATTTTAGGGGGAATCTCATACTGTTTTCCAAATGGTACCAGTAGTTTCCTTTCATTCCACATCATCAACAACAACATTGAATGTTTCTTGACATTTTGGTAATAGTCATTATAATGGTTGTAATGTGATATTTTATTGTGGTTTTTCATTTTCTTTCTGTATTAGTATTTCTTTCTGTCTGAAGAGTTTCTTTTGAGATTTTGAGAACAAAATGCAGACACTTCCCCCTGCCCTGGGGTTTCTTCTAAAATTCTTCATCATTGACTTTTAAAAAATTTGCTATAATATGTTGAAGGTTTTTGTTTGTTTTGGGATAATCAGGTACTCTATTAGCTTTGCAAACTCATGTATCCTGTGTATTTCCTAGATTTGTAGTTTTTAAGCTATTATCTATTTAAGTAAATTATCTGCTTTCTCCTCCCTCCCTCTCTAGTTCCTTTTCCTCTCTCTCTCACTCCCACCTTCCTCTTCTTCTCCCACCTCACACTTAGAGTTGGCAATTTCTAAAGAAGCTTCATTTTTAAAAGCCTACACTTTTTATCCTTTTCACCTGAATCCTTCCTACTTTTCTATCCTCTACCTCACTAATTCTTTCTTCACATAGTCTATTTCCAGTGATTTTGCTTGTATTCTTCATCTCATTTATTAATTTCTTCAGATTCAGATAGTAAATTTATATTTAGTTTCTTTTTTTTTTTCTGAGAGTTTCAATTTTTTTTGGTAATCCTGCTGTTAATTCATTTTATTCCTGAGGGTACCAAACTGGGTTTTCATGTAGCTTTCTGAATTTCTTTCTAGCATCAATTTTGAATTCGCTATCAAAAAGATTACAGTTTTTGATAACTTTAGGTTTCATTTTTGGAGAATGACATTTTTTTGCAATATCATTTTACTAACATTTTTTACCATGCTTGATAAGTTGTTCCTCTGTCAGTGCATTAATTAAACCTTCACAGAAGTGTGAAAACTATCTTATTGATAGAAAAAGCTTGGATCTTAACAGCTTGGTGGAATCCTTTCTTTTGTTTTACAGGACACGGTGCTATCACATACATTTCTGGTTTCTGACCCTTCATTTTGCCATAGCTATATTTATAGTCAGTAATTTCCACCACCCACTCCTCTGCCAGAGGACTCAATGGTGCTTTTGACCTTGATGTTTGTTCCTCTGGTTTGCTGGCCATTTGATACTGCTGTAGATATTTCCACCAGGGCCCTGGCCAGGCTGGTAAGCACCACCCTGTGTAAGGACTCAGCTGCCCAAACCCCTCCCCCCCCCCTACTAACTACCCTATGGAAGTATATGGTATTTTTGATAGCTGCTACTGCAGAAGGGGTTGAATTGGTGGGTGGTTATGCTTCTGACTTGTAGGAGTAGCCTTTGCTGCTGCCCTCTTCCTTGGAAATCCCATACCAAAGACTTGATTCATATTCACAAACTCTTATGCTGCCTCCTCCTTTCTAGGCACTGGGCTGAATTAAAGGATGCTTATTTTGCATTGAAGTGTGCCATTGTCACTGGGGAAAGAGTAGGAAGAATGAGCAACTTTATTGCTCTTCTCATCAGGATTCCAGGCTTGTATTGTGATTCCCCCACTGCTGCTAATGTAGGATTCACTAGGACCATGTACTCAGGCACCTATTACTTCTGCAGTCGCTTGGTGAGAACAATGTTGAATTTGCAAGTCCTGCTGTTGTTTTCCCCTAATTCTGTTCATCTCTCTGAGTTCCAGCCCACCTACCTTCAGGTATAAATATATGTATCTCTCCAACCTCTGGTATATTGAATAGAGGAACTTGTGTTTTGTGGATGTGTTTTAGGCTGTAGGTTGAAGGAGAGAAACAAAGGGAGCTTAGGATACTGACCTCACTTTCCAGACACACTCATTTTCACTTGATACTTTAAGAATAAGGGCACAAATTATTTACTTCTCTTTTTTTCTCCTCTGATCCCTTATTCTCCTGCCGTGAGTGAAACCATTCAGTATTTTTCTTTTTCTTTCTGGCTTATTTCACTAAGCATGAATCCTTCCAGCTCCATACATGTTGCTGCAAAAGGCATGAATTTATCTTTTTTGATAGCTGAGAAATATTCTATTGTGTATATGTATCACATCTTTTTAATCCAGTCATCTATTTTGGGACATTTGGGTTGATTCAACATCTTCCCTATTGTAAATAGAGCAGCAATAAATATGGGGGTGCTGGTGTCCATCGGGTAGATCTAGGAGTGGGATTGCTGGGTCATATGAAAGCTCTATTTTTATCCTTTTGAGAAACCTCCAAACAGCTTTCCATAGTGGTTCTACCAGTTTGCATTTCCACCAGTAGTGTAGGAAAGTTCCTTTTTTCCATATTCTCACATTTGTTGTTACTAATTGTTTTAATAGATGTCATTCTCACTGGTGTAAGATGGTATCTCATTGTGGTTTTAATTTGCATTTCTCTCATTACAAATGATATTGAACATTTTTTTCATATGCATGTTAGCCATCTGCATTTCCTCTTTGGAGACATGTCTTTTTAGCTTTTCTGTCCATTTTTTTTTTTTGACAGGGTTGTTCACTTTATTTTTGTTGAGTTTAACCAGCTCTTTATGTATCTTTTTGATCAGTCTTTTGTCATTATTATTGTGTGCAAATATTTTCTCCCAATAAGTGGGATGTGTCTTTGTTTTGTGTAGTGTCTCTTTTGCTGCATAGAAGCTCTTTAATTGATTTAGTCCCAGCTGTTTATCCTTTCCTTCATTATCCTAGCTTTGGGTGATGTATCTTTAAAGATGGTATTGAGGTATATGTTGTCCAATGTTTGACCAACCTTTTCTTACTGATGTTTTATGGTTTTTGGTCTTATGTCTAGTTCTTTAATTCATTTCAAATTGCACTTTTTGTGCATGGTGTGACATAGTAGTCTAGCTTCATTTCTTTTGCAAATAGCAGTCCAATTTTCCCAGTCCAATTTTCCCATTTGTTAAAAAAACTTTCTTTGTCCACTGCATATTCTTTACTCCTTTGTCATACACTAGCTGTCCATAAACCTGTGTGTTTATATATGGGTTTTCTATTAGAATCTACTTGCCTGCATGTCTGTTCTTGTTCCAGTTCCATGCAGTTTTGATTATTATGGCTCTTGAAGTCTGGGATTGTGATGCGCTTGGTCTCTTTCATTTTAGTCAGGAGAGTTTTGGCTATTCGAGGTTTTTGTGGTTCCATATAAATCTCATCAGTATTTGTTCTATTTATTTGAAGAATGTCATTGATATTTTTATCGGAATAACATTAAATCTGTGATTACTTTTGGTAGGGTGTCCATTTCAATGTTAATTCTACTGATCCATTAGCAGGAGTGGTCTTTACACTTCTTTGTTTCTTCTTGTATTTCTTTTATCAGTGTTTCATAGTTTTCTTTTACCTCTTTTGTTAGGTTTATTCCCAAGTATTTGATTTATTGTTGTTTCTATTATAAAAGGATTTCTTTTTATTTCCACTTCTTCTGATTGGTTGGTTGTGTATAGGAAAACTACTGACTTTTGTGTGTTGATTTTATATCCTGGACCTTGCTAAAGTGATTAGTTATTTTGATTAGTTTTTCTATGGAGTTTTTAGGGTTTTCCATGTATATTATCATATCATCTGCAAATAAAGATAGTTTTACTACTTTTTTTTTTTCCCTATTTGGATTCCTTGTATATCTTTTTCCCATCTTAATGCTCTGGCTAGAATCCAGTATTATGTTGAAGAGCAGTGGTGATAGTGGACATCCTTGTCTTGTTCCTGATCTTAAAAAAAAAAAAATAGGCTTTCAGCTTTTCTCCATTGAGGCTAATATCAGCTGTGAGTTTGCCATATAAGGCTTTTATCATGCTGAGGTATGTTCCTTCTATCCCAATGATTTTGAGGGCTTTAAACAAAAATGGATATTGAACTATGTCAAATGCCTTCTCTGCATCTAGCTATTGATATGATCATGTGTTGTTGGTTTTTCTTTTTTTCTGTCAGTTGGTGTGATGGATTATGTTACTTGATTTATGAATGTTGAACCATCTTTGTGCCCCTAGAATAAAACCCACTTGGTTATGGTAAATTATTATTTGAATGCATTGCTAGATTATGTTGGCTAAGATTTTGTTGAGGATTTTTACATCAGTGTTCATTAGGGAGATTGGTCTGAAGCTTTCTTTTTTTGTATTGTCTTTGCTAGGTTTTAATATCAGTGTGATGTTGGCTTTGTAGAAAGTATTTGGTAGTTTTCCTTCTTAATTCTTTGAAAGAATTTGTGCAGGATATGCACTAGTTCATTTCTGAATGTTTGGTAAAATTCATTTATAAATCCATCTGGTCCTGGGCTTTTATTCTTGGGGTGGGTTTTAATTACTGCTTCAGTTTCACTGCTTGTAATTGGTCTGTTTAGTTGTTCTATTTCTTCTTTATCTAGCTTTGGATGATTGTAGAATTGTAGGAATCCATTAGTCTCTTCTAGATTGTTGAACTTGTTTGCATATAGCTATTCATAGCATTATCTGATTATTCATTATTCTTTAGAATTCTGCTGTATTTGTTGTGATTTCACCTCTTTCATCTATGATCTGGTTTATTTGTGCTTTCTTCTGTTTTTTTCTTTGTGAGCCTAGCTAGGGGTTTGTCTATTTTCTTTGCTTTTTCAAAGAACCAACTTTCACCTTCCTCCAGTTTCCTCTGGGTCACCAGTTCTGTTAATATCAACTTAGTTTTGGCTGGAGTTTGCTGTAGTTTCTCCCCTATTTACCATATCCAAGAAAGAACTTAATCCCAGTGACTCTTCATTGTGATATCATCTCTATTAGCAAATTTCAATTACATAGTATAGAGTTATCAACTGAAGTCACCATATTATATATTATATCCTTACACCTTGGTAATTTATAAGTGAAAAGTATGCCTTTTAACTTCTCTCTATTTCTCCTATTCACCAGCTCTAGGGAACTGCCTCTATATTCTTTTACTTTTTCTCTTTCTCTCTCTATATTTTTCCTTTGTATTTCACATATACATATGTGTCTTTGTCTGTCAAGCATATTGTCTATTTCATTCAATATAAAGTTCTCCAGGTTTAGCTAAGTTGTCAAAGATGGCAAAATTGCCTTCTTTCTTTAAAGGTTATATACTAATTTCTTTAAATGATAGCTCATTAAATATAATCAGTATAGTTTAATGTATATTCAATAACTGCATTTTATATATTCATCTATTAAGATATGGAAACAACCCATGTGTATGTCTATTGATGAATATATAGCATGTTTCCTTTAGATTTTGTATTATTATGAGAGCCTGATTGTTTTCAAGCTTGTCTGCATATTAGAATTGCTTAGAATGGGGAACTTCAAAAAGTACTAGTGATTTTGGCTCATCCCAGAGATTGTGACTTAATTGGTTTACAGTGTGTGCTAAGATTTGGCACATTGTAAAAGATTCTCAGAAGATTTAAAGTACAGACAATTTTGGGAACCACTGTGTTACTTCAACACTGCAACTTTTCTATAGATATTTCCTGAACATTGGCAGTCTTGCTAAATGCCTGTATCTCAGAAAATGCTAAGCACACAAAGATATTTTTTAAGAGCCCAGCTCTCTCAAAGGATCATGACCAAATGGGGTTCATGAAGTATCTATAAAAGAAGTGACCTACAGAAAGTGAACATCGTATGGGAAGGGAGGCATGGTCTTTAAGTGATAGTTCCAAAGAAAGACTTTGTATTCCAATTCATTACAAGACATAAGGCTCTCTGCTTCCTGGATACAGCCTTAGATTTATCCACATGATTGTGAGAACAAAACACCAATTCCAATGGGACAATTGAGCATGGTATTTTGGGAAAACGTAGACAAAAGTTCTATAAAGATATACAGCATTTATGCTAGCATTTCATTTAACAGTATTTAATCTAGATGTTATATACAAAGAGGATAATTATTACTTTGCTGCTTACTGTACTGGGAATCACATTACAGCAATCCTTTATAAGAAACAAGTGTTCAAAGAAACAGCTTTTGTGCAATGTAAGGTAAATGAATATTTTATTCTACACCCTGGGTGTCTGATAGGAATTATTAGTTCAATATCAAAAATAATGTAATAAGAACTTGTGGTTATCATGTCACAATTGCTTTTTTTGTTTTTGTTTTTGTTTTACAAAGCTTGAAACTCAGGATGTAGTTTCTACAAGGAAGTGCTTGATATTCATATTTATCACAATTCCGCTGTGAAATCAGTTTAGTTCTGAGAAATCTATATTTAAACAATTTGCACTTCATCCAGTAATAAACATAGTTCCACAAAACACTGTTAACACTGAATGATACAGTATTTTTTCAGAGTGGCTACTATTAGACCCAAACTCTAAACTCTAAGATGCATATGTACATGTGTTTAAACATTTTAAATTTGAAAGAAAGCATTAAAAATAGTGTAATTCTGATACTATATTTCATATAGACTTTCTTACCATATGGAATTGTACTTATGTGACTCTTCTACAGGTCTTTTTCTGAGAGCTGCATTCACTTGTAAATGCAAATTCTAGTTTTTCAAAGTTACATATTATTGAAAGAATTTTCATGGCTGTAAACATCACATATATTGCTAAAATACTTTAAATCATTATAGAGATGTGTGACTTAGTAAACAAAAATTATCATATGAGTGAAGACCTAGCAGAGACCATAGATTACATCTGATCCATTTCCATTTTAAGATTAATATGTTAAAAACTAATTCAACAAATATTTAAGAATCTAGTGTTAAGTGCAGATATGAAAACTGAGGCTCTTCAAACCCAGGTAGTTCACAAAAGGGCTAAATGGGAGCAAAAGGCTGAGATACTTGACCTTCAGTTCAAGGGTCTACACACTTACTCACTAGCAGTGCCAACACAGCTACCAGATCAACTTTTCTAAACCATCCATTCAATATGTTATTATTAAAACTTCAAATATACCAAACATTTCAAATAATTTGATCATCCTGGTGGATGGACCTCTTTGCTTCTAAATGCACCTGGTGGTTCCTGTCCTCTTAATTTACTTTCAGAGATCTCTTGGTTCTGGCTAAATGACTCATAGTTAAGCTTGACACCCTATTGTTTCTGTGAAATCTCTGAAAATAAGATAGGTAACCCTACCTAGCTCTTGCTGCTGAAAGGGTTGATCCACTATGGTTTCAGTGGGGAAACTTTGAAAACCTCATTTTCTTTTGTGAAGACTATTTAACAAGGGATCAAATAAATTTTAATTAAAAAAGCAGCCATAATTTTTTGATGAATGAATAAATGAGGGAATGATTTAAATAACATAATTTAAGGTAAAAATAGTAAATCAAGAAGGTATTACTCGCGATGTATAAGTGAGTTATGTAAAAGGATATAAAAATGGAAACATTCAAGCATTATGTCAAAATATATAGACACATACCACTACAAATATAAAAACATGGAATCTGTCAGTCACTTCAAGATCAGACATACAAAACCTATACACTTAGAGAACACTTGAATAATATTGTGTTACTTTAGAGAGTGATTTAAAAAATAATAAACTGTTCCTTACATAAAGCAAATCTAGAAGTTGTCAGTTTAATACTAGTCCAGTAACTATTATGACGTTAAGGAACCTACTGTTTACTTGATTTCCTGTATTTTTAGCTTCTTGTTTTTCTTATTAATGGTCACAGGATGGTAACTATACTTTGTCATATTCTAGTTTCAGATAGCGGAAAGGCAAAGAATAAAGGCTACTACAGTTATTAGTCGAAGAAAAGGCTTCACACCTCATAGCATCCTATGGACACTTTTGACTAAAAGGAGGCCTGGGAAATGGCCAATCTAGTTTTCCAGTCTAGAGTATTATATAATTTACATATGGCTACTGATTATCCAACCTGCAAATTTCCACACATCTATAGAACACTAATAATTATCCACATACCAGATCTTTGCTTTGCTTCCCACAGTAAAATATATATTTTTTATTAAACAAAATAATCTTAGATGACAAAGAAACCATAGTTCAGGAGGGGAAAAAAAAAACAACTAAAATTGCATAATAGGGTGCCATGCCTAGCTCCTAAGTTGTTTTTTTTTTTAATAATAGAAAAAAGTTTGAACAAAACTGCCTCTTTAAATTTGTAGGCAGTTTTTCTTCAAATTGTGACTTAAGTTCATTCTTGTGAAAGCAATTTGAGAAAGTTCTCCAGCTATACATATGTAAAGAAAGGAAAGCATCTCTCTATTGTTCATAGATAAAACATTGTTAAGTAATCATTTTCTTAGCCAAAGTTAAGTGTTACGGTTTGATGACATAAATTGCTTTGACAAGCTGACTGACCACAGCAGTAAATGACTTCATGTGGAGGTCCTTGGGAAAAGAATTTAATACCTGTTCATTAGAAGTTGCACTATAGGAAGGCAGGAAAAGTGCTAATACATAGATGTAGTTCTTCAAACCACTAGGTAGGAGTTCAAGTAAATTTTAAGCATTGAAAAGAAAGGTGAAATGATGGTTATACTAAGCAGATAAGGCATGGTTTTCTTATTTATAGCATAATTCATTAGAATATAAACACTAGGAATTGTATTATTTAAAGATAGATGTTTTTCTCTTTCATATCCAGAATTCCAATGCTTAAAACAGTGTTGTACAAACTAGAAAGCTAAGAGAACTGGTAAACAAATTTACCCAAAATGAAATAAAAATACTATGTTAGGACTTATGAGTACAATCAAAGCTACAATTGTTGAAAAATATGTAATTTTAAAAGCTATAAATTATTTTCTTAGAAATTCAGTGGCCTAAGCATTCTACTGAAATATTAGAATAAGTATTAAATAAAAGGTAGGATATAAAAAATGATGTAGAATAAATACCCAATATAAAATTTGTGCTTATTAAAAATGAGTGTAAGATAAAGATGTAGACTGGAATAATTACAGCTAAATAACACCTTTTATGTTTTATTATTTTAATAAAAAATACATGTATATAAACTTCATGATTAAAAATTTATATTTTTATATATTTTTTTTGCACCTGAACTTTTTTATAGAAATATTTTTTATATTTTGCACATGAACTTTTACTATAGAAATCTAATCTTAAATATAATTTGGAGCAACCCTTTCATCAAAAAATGATTCTGAGACTATAAAATAGCTTGTTCTAGTCAGCATACTATTTAGAAACAGAATTAATATGAGAATTAACTTGATTTAGCAAATTGATTTTAAGAATTTATTATGTGCCTATCATGCTGACTGCTGGTAATATAAATTGTGCCTATCCTTCAGGTTTGTGAGATTCCAATGAATATTTTTTATATTAGGCATGTTAACATTTGCTGTGTGCTAAATAACACACACAGTGGGTGCATGAAAGAATAAGCAAAGGTGCCCTTAGCCCATCTCTGGTGAATAGGAGTAAATATACAAATAAAAATAACTTTCAGTCACACAGTTGGTGGAAAGGATACAAGATGGCTTGATTTATCTCCTGTTTAACAACAATGCATTTCCAATATAAAATGTTTTACACAGTTACTCGTCAGCTGCCATGCTACAATATGTCTTCAAAAACTCCATAACCAAACAATTTATAAAAAATAACTGCTTCTTGTTTGTACATTTGTGTACAAAAATTTAGCTAATCTGAGCTAAAATCATCAGGTTGATTCTAGCTGTAGGTTGAATCCCACTTACTCTGTGGCCTCTTGTTCTTAGAACAGCTTTAAGGGAAGAATGATCTCATGAGAGGCAGCAACATAAGAGACCAAGCCAGTCACATGAGTTCTGCATTCTTTTATGTAACAGTCAATAAAGTACTGCCACAAAAGGAGACAGTAGAAGATATACCTAATCTTAGAGAAAAAGCTTTCAGTTTTGCACCATTAAGTAATGATGTCAGCTATGGATTTTCCATCTATGACCTTTGTTATCTTCAGGTATGTCCCCCCACACACACACATACAATTTTATTGTTTTATCATAAGTTAATGTTCGATCTTGTCATCTTTTTTCTCTACATAAATTGATATTATCATATTAGCTGATAAATGAATTGCATTTATCAATTTCCTAAGGTTAAACAATTTTCCCATCCCTAGAATAAATCTTACTTGGTTGTGGTTTATGGTGTTTTTAATATATTGTTGAATTTGGTTTGCTGAAATTTTGTTCACGATTTTTTGCATCTATGTCCAACACGGATACTGACCTGAGGGGGGTGTTTGTGTGTGTGTGTGTGTGTGTGTGAGAGAGAGAGAGAGAGAGAGAGAGAGAGAGAGAGAGAGAGAGAGAGAGAGAGATTGTCTGCTTTTGGTATCAAGATAATGGGGGTCTTATAAAATGAGTTTGGAAGTATTCCCTCATCTTCAAACTTTGGAAGAGCTTGCACAAGATGGGTTTTCTTTCCTCTTTGATAGTTTGGGTGTAACTCACTAGTGGTATCATCTGTTCCTTAGCATTTAGGGGTGGGTAAGGGGGGGAGGTCAATGAATTGCTGTTTTGTGTATTACTTCTTGATGATTTAGTTACTTGTTGCATACAGAACTGGGGTACAGGCCAGAGATGTGGGAGGTGAAAGGATTCACCAGAGACACAGTGGAGAGCAGAACAGGCAGATCTATGGAGTACACTGCTGAGGGGAGCAGCGGGCAGGACAGGAAAGGTCTGCCACGCCATGTGGGTCAGCCCCCTAGCCAGGGATTTAAGTTGTGCTTCAGTGGCTGTGATAGCATCATATTGCTGGTGCTCTAACCCATTATACCACCAGGGAGGACCCTCTTTTATTTTTAATGAGACTATCTTTTCAAAGAAACTGTTCTTGGTTCATTGAGCTTTTGTACTGTTTTTCTTTTATTCCTTCTATAACTTTTACTATTTCCTTCTTTCCATGGTGTTTTTATTTTTCTAGTCCCTTAAGGTGCAAGGTTAGATTGATAAGTTTACTTTTTCTTGATATAAGCTGTTTTTCTGTAAACTGCTATCTTAGTATGGCATTTTCCATGCCCCATAGTTTCTGATAATTCGTTTTCATTCCTTTCCAGGTAATTTTTTAAAATTTATATTTGATTTTTTTCATTAACCTAATAATTATTCTAACTTCATAGCATTGTGATTAGAAAAAATAATTGATACATTAATCTTCATGAACTAATGACATTTGTTTTGTGCCCCAACATGTGGTCTCAACATGTTGCCTAGGCGCAAGAATGTTCTATGAGCACTTGAAAATGTGTAGTAAATTTTGGGCAGATCCAGTATTTATCAAGTATGTTTTTTAAATTCATCTGGTCTCATTCCTCATTAAGGTTACTGATTCCCTATTGATATTTTTGCTGGCTTATATGTCTATTGATAAAGCATTGTTAAAGGCTCCTCCTATGATTGTTATGTTTAAAGTCTACATTTAGTTTTGTTAATATCTGCTTTGCAATTTTGATGACCTTTCATTTGGTGCATATATACTAATGATATGTATCCCTGATGTACTGTTCCCTTAATTATCATAATGTTCATCCTTATCTCTTGTACCATTTTTAGTTGGAAGTCTACTTTATCTTAAAAAAAAAAAAATTATGGCTGTCCTTGCCTTTGGTTTAGGATATCATTTACTTGTAGGATTGTTTTCCAACATTTTACTTTGAGTCTGTTTAATTTTGGCCTCAAGCAGGTATCTTGATTTTGGCCCAGTTAACACTGTGCCTTTGGATTTAATAGTTGAGATCACTGATATATAGGAAAGTTACTAGTGTCATTTTGCTCTTTTTTTCTGGGAACTTTGCAGTTTGTCTCTTTTTAAATTTTTAAATATATATATATATATATATATATATGTAAATTTATTATGTAAGCATAGTAAGCATATAAGAACTGGGATGCAGGCCAGTGGTGTGGAAGAGTGAGGACTCACCAGAGTGCAGAGTGGAGAGCAGACAGGCAGTTTGACGAAGTACACTGCTGAGGGGAGCAGCAAGTAAGACAGGAGAGGTCTGCTGCACCATGTGGTACCTCCCTGTAGTACTTGTGCTACAGTGGCTTCATAATGCTGTGCATTAGCCTGTTGCACCACCAGGGAGGACGCTCTCTCTCATTTTCTTCCCTTTTGTTTTGAAATCAACCTCTGTGTAGTGCTGTATTCTGTTTTCATTTTCTTCGTTTATCTAGATCTTTTTCTTTAAGGTTACCAGGTAGGTTATGCAAGTTATATTTTAGCTCTTAATCAGAACCCATTTTTACCCTTCCCCTCCCATATTTTCTGTCTTTGGAATCTTGCTGTTTCTATGTGAACTTTCCTTTTGTTTTATTGAAGATTCTTGCAAGACTGGTTAGACAAGATTAATTTCTTCATTCATTTTTTTCCCTTTCTACATCTCTCTATCACTACTTCAATTCTGAGTGTTAGCCCAGCTGGCTAGAGGATTCTTGGTTAGAAACCTTTTCCTTTTTGGTACATTGAATATGCTATCCCATTCCATCTGCCTCTATATTGAGAAATCTGCTGATAACCTAAGGAGTGTTCTTTACATGTTTTTTTCTGCTACCTGCCTTTGGTTTCTCTCTTTACCTTTAATTTCAGTGTGTATTGGTTTGTGTCTGTTTTGGCCTCTTTGGCCTTCTTTAAACATCCTTCTTTAAACATTATGTCTATTCATTTACCAGTTTAGGAGAATTTCTGAGCTATTAACTCTTAGAATAGGATTTCTGTCGCTGTTTTTCTTCTCCTAGAACTTAAATGATGAGAATGATGTTCCTCGTGATTCTCACTTTCTTAATTCTTTTTCTATTCACTACTATTTTTGGATCATGTACACTACACTAGCTTCTATTTTATTTCTTTGTTAGCCTCATTCAATAGACTAGTGAACCTCTCTATTGTATTTTTAAGTTCAGCTGCATTTAGCGCTGTAACTTCTGTTTATTCCTTTTTCATATTTTCTGTATCTTTGTCTTATTTCTCATTTGGTTCAACTATTGCTCTCCTAACTTCAGTAAGAATTGTTGAGTGTGTTGCTTGAAGTTGTCTAATAAATTCTGTTTTATTATTGTCTTTTTCCCCACTGTTTTGCCTTGGTCTATGTATTTCAGTATATTTCTCTGCCTCCTCACTGAAGTTCTGTGACTATTCATGCTTATGGATTAAGCTAAACTTCTACCCTCACTCATGCTAGATGGTTTTGCTTTTGAATGACAAGTTACATGTATTTGACTAGGTTGTTGGTCTTGGATGCAGTGTTACATTATTAGTTGAAACCTCATCACAGAATGACTGGACACAAGACCCAACATCAGATGGTAATGCAAGCACCTATCCTATAAGGTGAGAGTTGGAGATATGAGACATGTGGGAGGTTACTACAATAGATTACAAATGACATTAGCCTTTCTTGGTGCTGTAGTATCTTGAGTCAAGAGAGGGATATGAAATGACCAGCTGGTAAATGTCAAGGCAGATTTGAGTGGTGGTACTTTCCCAAATCCCCATCCTACGACTGGCATTTTAAATTGTAGCCTAGTACTGATCTTAGCAGGTTTTGTTGATAGTACCTTTTATTTGAGACTTGGCTATGAAAATTATGACGAGTAGTCTGTGGACTTGGGCTTTAGAGAGTCACCAGGCAGTTACATATTCAATAATACTTAAGCTATCTAGATGTCTGCCAGTCTCAGACAGGGGAGGTGCTTTTGCTTCTTGGTACATCCAAGTTGGTCTACTGCATTTAAGGTGCTTGCTGTCAACTTAGTGCCCACCCAGTAATCTTCGATTTCTCTTGAAGAGGCATATATTCACCGTGTTGTAGGCAAGAGCTGCTGGATTCTCTGGGAATTTAGTTAGGGGAGGGTCAAGTGCCTCTTAGAACCATCAGATTAGCTACCAATTGTCACATATTTAAGGTTCTTTGGAGATGAGGGGAGGTGGGGCTCACCTGTCTACAGTGGGTTTGGAACTGAATGTAAGCCCCAGGAATCCATGGTGGGGGAAGCATAGGTGACCTTTGGATCCCCAAGCTAGCTGCCATCAGACCTGCCTGTGTTAGTCCAACGCCATTCCCACAATCTATTTTTTTTTTTTTCAAAGAGGCAATACTTTCCCAACTGCAATGGGATGGGATCCAAGGTGAAAACCTGGACTCCAGATAGGAGGGGAGAATGCCTCTCCCAGTGCCCTTATACCACTCTTGGGAGACTACTGATTAGATTTTAATAATGTGTCCAGTGAGTCCAGTCCTATCCTACCTCCTGTGCAGATACCAATCAAGTCTTCAGTTTACTTTCAAATGCAATTGCTTCTTCATTAGTGATGGTTCACTGTGTCTGTAGAGTTAAAGATGGCTACAGTATTATGTTTGTCGGCCATCTTAGAAAGTAAACTTCACTACGGCAAAACCTCATACTACCTGGGGGGAAAAAAAAAAGCAACAGACATTTTAAGCTGTTGCTTGCTGTATATTTATCATTTTCCCATTCCTGTAAGTCCACGAGGCCATGGTAAAGGTATGGTTCTATACCACTTAAAAAGGATGCTGAAAAATCTATCACACATCTTAACTTCAAATCCTCAGGCAATTTCCTAAGATATAACTCAAACTGTCTATGGTCACACATAAATAAGAAATGATCATTTCATTGCAAAATGTAGAATGTTTCCTCATGACTAACAATTTTAATATAGTTATTAACAGATGCATTGTGTATGCAATAAAATCTATTTTTATCATCCTACTCAATCTTTGTACTTCCTCATGATGTTCTTGAGTACTATTACAAAATCTATGCAAAAATAAGGAGTGTAGATGAGAGCCAATTGTAGCAAGATACTAGGACAGGCATACAGTGACAGAACAGTTCACACTGCGAATACACCACTGCATTTATTACTGGAAGCAGTTTCCAAAGAGCTTATACCCTTTGTGACATTTGGCACACTTTTCACTTTCTATAAAAGTGACTCTGGCATTCTAGCAGTATTTGGATTATAACTCAAGAATTTCCCAGCAAGTCATTTTGTTAAAAAAAAATATTTCATTGAACTTTGGGGCCATAAATACATATATTTTTGGCCCACATAAACATTGGCTGAAAAACACTGTATAAAGTGATATATATGTTCTATGAAGTTGGGGCAATAACAACAGGGGGCATTCCTCCAGGAATTTTTTTTTTTAAGATTTATTTATTCAGACAGAACTGGGGTACAGGCCAGAGATGTGGAGGGTGAGAGGATTCACCAGAGACAGAGTGGGGAGCAGACCAGGCAGGCAAATTAATGAAGTACACTGCTGAGGAGAACGGCGGGCAGGTCAGGGGAGGTCTGCCGAGCCATGTGGATCACTTCTGGGACAGGCGGGATCGAACTCTTGCAGAAATGGCTTTGGCTTCTTAGTGCTGTGCTTTAACCCGCTGTGCCATCAGGGAAGGCCCCCTCCAGGAAAATTTTTAACTGGGTAAAATATGCTAGAAGCTTAAAGGATTATAATTAAATTTAAGGATTAGAATACTAATTTATATTAAATGTAGGTTGATATCAAACATAAAATGCATCTTAATTTTGTGTATCAATACAAAAGAAAAAAGACTGCAGTTATATCCCTAATTGATGTTAATCATATGGGAAATGTTAAAATATGAAAAAAAATCGTAAAACATAGTTACAATGGTTTAGTGTGACTGTATCACATAATTCAAATGTGGTTTAGTGTGACTGCATCACATAATTCAAAAGAAACAATGTTGATTTATAGGATCACATGATGATGGTGGGTCTTAGAATACAAGTCCACTAACTGAAATCTGAACTTTAAAACCAAGAGAGATAGGAGGTCATTTGACAGTTCTAAGTGGGACACTGTCAAGATAAAATTTTCATTTTAGATAATATTCTTTGCCATACAGAAGAACACGGATTCAGGCAAGATCAAATCTGAGGGTGTAGCCCCCAGTTATGAAGGGGTGAAAGATGACGGCAGCCTGAATTACGATCATAGCAGTGCGCATGGCGATAAATGCATAGATTTAAGATTACATGGGAATTAGACGGGGCTGAGATAAGAATGCACACACACACATACATTCAACCACTCGATGACTGACATCCTAGGTATTGGGAAAATAAGATATAATTGTGTTACATGTGGAATTGTGTGGTGGAACACACCCAGCTAGGTTGATCTATTTCAGTCTAAAGTTGTGATGATCTGGCTGTATAGTATTGAGAAGAATGCAGTTTGGGACCCTGACACATAGTGTGATGTAAATTAGGCCCTAAAAATCGAGTCTTTTCTCTAAAAGTGTCCTCCCTATGGATGTTACTATTCTCTAGCCTTCTAGTCAGAAAGAGTACAGGCAAGACCATGCTGTTTGTGGTGACTCCAGAGAGTCAACAAAGTCCTGCATAGGTCTGGCCAAGCACTGGGGTGGCATTTGTAGTCTGCTCACCCCATGGGTCTCTGTTTTAGTGTTATTACTACTGTTGTTGCTATATTAGCAAAAAAAAACAAAACAAACAAACCAAAAAAAAAAAAAACTAGTAGTTTCAAATGATGCTGCTAGGTTGTGGAAATTCTGATTAATAAATACATCTTTATATGATAAAAATATTTCTTTCCGCCAGAGTATATTAGTTTGTTTTTGTCCAGATGGGATGGGAAAGGGTGGAGTTCAGTTAGTTTGTTACAAATTCTTGCTGTATGACAGAAAAAAAATAATTTGTTATTACTTCCTACTGCTTCTTCCTGAAGTGTCTGGAGTTAAAAAGAGAAGAACAGCTGTCGTAAAAGCAGCAGCAACCCCTCTTTTAGACAAATCTAAACAATCCCAAATAAAAACACCATTATCCTCATGTTCCATAAAATCACAGCTAACCCACCTGCTTTAAAGCAGCTGAATTAGCAGTTTCAGGCTCCCAAAGCTAAAAGGTGAGGGGGGAAATGACAAAGATAATAGAAAGAGATTAATAAGAGAATAAAGCCAAAAATCTCATATTGTGTGCCGCTCTGCATTTGCGTATATATCTGAAGGCAGAAAAAGACTGTGACTAATCTAATTTGATTCATCAGGGATTCACTGAGCACTTGACAGTAAACCTAGCACTTAGCACTGTTTCATTTCCACTGGGAGTGAGAGGATTGGGGAGCATTCAGGATTAAAGCCACACTGTGCCCAAAGCTACAGGATTAAGACAGAGCTTTCATACTACTTCCCACCATCCAACAGTCCTATGTTTGCCTTTCAAAACATTCTGCTTCAATGGCAAGTGTTACTCGGTATCAATGGAAGGAGTGGGGCAATCAGTAATTCTGGAATATCACTCATTAAATACCATAAGGAATGTATAACTATTGAAAGAGTGAAAGGAAATATCGAACATTTTCACATGGCAAGCACTTATCAAAGCACTTTGTGTTTTATGACATACATTTGTCACAATGCTTTGGGAAGGCAAAACTCAAGGAAATTAAGGTAAAGAGAGGTCAAATAACGTATTCAGGTCACACCATTTGACATAATCTTAAATTAAGTTTCCAAATAAGAAAACTGCTCTTAACTACCAGTTTAGAAAAACAAACAAAAACAGGCATTGGAAAGAGACTGAAATTGTGTGTTTGTCCCTTGACTAGCTTGGGATTTTATTTAATATCTAAATCACCTCAGCATATAGTCTTGTTAGATACTACAAAAACTGCTTGGATTAGTTCATTAATTCATCACATCTAAACCAATGCTTGTACTGAATGGCCCACCGCTTCTAAGCCGTGGGATAAAGCAGTAAGAACTGCAGTTTCATTTGTAATAGAATATTCTCCTGGAGTGTTGGAAAATCAATCCAAAAAAAGAGATGTATAACATTTATGATGGTTTAGGAAGAAGGGTTAAACAAGGTATGATAATAGAAAGGGTTGGTGGAATGGGAAACTGTTTCAGAAAAGATAATCAGGGAAAAACTCTTCATGGAGGTAACCTCCAGAGTGACCTGGATAAGAGAAGCTGTGAGTCATGCATATACCTGCAGCTGAGTATTTTAGTTGAAGCAAGAAGAAATGTGGGTTTGATAAGAAAAGTGGTTTTGACATGTTCCAGGCAGAGTCTGGAGAGCAGTGTAGCCACAGTATTGTGAGGGAAGGGCATGAGTAGTTGGGTAGATTCTAGAGTTGATGGCAGCACTATAGGCAGGGGAAGTGAAGTGAGTCATGTTTTATTTTAGATTTCATTGAATACTATTGGAGTAATTTGGGTGCTGAAAGTATCTGGCTCATGTTTAATAAGACCATGGCTGACCCGCCCGCTGCTCCTGTCAGCAGTGTATTACAGTAAATCCGTCTATTCTGCTCCCCACTCTGTCTCTGGTGAATCCTCTCACCCCCTGTACCTCTAGCCTATGCTCCAGTTCTTGTATGCATAAATCAATCTTTTTTTTTTTTTTAAAGTAAATCGTAACAAATGAACAAGGAGAATGAACAAGGAGGACACAAAGTTACTGTACAATCCAAGTCATCCAGTGTGGTCTCACATCTAGAGCAGCACAGATAAATTGCTTTGAGAAATGTTGAGATTCAGAATATATTTTAAATGGAAAGCTAACAGGAGTTGGAGTATGGGAAAGGGAAGGACTCAGAAGAGTCTACAATGTTTTTGGTGTGACCACTTGGTAAATTTTGAAGCCATAGTTTGAAATGGGGGGCTCTCAGTGACATACATGTTTGAGCTTGTGCATTTGTGTGTGTGTAGCTGGGAGACATCTGAGGGTCCTTGTCTGTTGTATATTCTTATGGGACTACAATGACATCTGTTTGAGATGCAAGCAGAAAAGAGTATGTGATGTCAAGCACCAAGAGTGAGGTAGTTTTGGGGACTAAAAGCAGGCTCCCCGACTTGTAAGTTTTATTTTATGGAGAAGTTACATATATTCATCAGGGATGTTCATAGAGAGGTTATACATATGTATTGAGCTCAGGGAAAGCTTGGGTAATTCTAAAAAAGAATGTGGTTGCATGCTTAGTCATTCATCATACATATTACATGGATTCCATGTTCATTTGGGGCTGAAGATTTAAACACTGTAATCAAGAAAGGTTAGACTGTCAACCTCAGAAGACTTGGTCTGTAGCCTGTGTGCAGAGTGCGGAGTCCAATAGCTGGTTGAGGATGGGTTGAGCCTCTGGATAAATGTGCTCAAGCTGGCTGCAAGATGCTGCTCATGTAAAAACACCTGTCAATTTAGGCCATGAAAGAATGAAGAGAGAGAAGTGATAATATTGTTTTTCTCATGTAGGGTATCTTTGAGACTTCTATTGTTTCCCTAGTATGGAAGATCTGTGAGTGCAAAGACTCTCATTTTATTTACTTTTACAGGACATGAACCTGTGCCTAGAAATTAACAGCTGAAAGGTGCTGTATGAGAGAATAAATAAATCTAAATGAAAATTAAGATTGTGAGGTAATTGGGTCTAAAAGCTTAAATTCAAAAGGAATTATTTGTATAGGGTTGATATAAAACCACAGGACAGAATGATAAGTTAGGGCCCTATACAGAGGAGAAACTCTCAAGAAGGCTTTGTGGAGCCTCCAATCTAATACTTAATTACAAATAAGGAGTATCTAAACTGAGAATGTTCACTATGTAAAGTAGTTGGAAAATAAATACAGGGTTATTTCTTAAGTGAAGGTATTTCAACTGATGGACATTTTTATTGGAAAATGTGGGGATCATTCTAATTTAAAGAAACCCCTCTACATAAAACTTGTAGGAACATTATATGTTTTATGGTAGATTAAAATCAGCTGTTGAAGTTATATATGTATGTGTGTGTGTGTGTGTGTGTTTTGCTTTCAGTACTAAAATTTACATGTACGCTTGTCCGTAGGTCTTTAGGCTATTAAAAGAACACCAACAAAGAAAGTTATGTGCACATATGTGTGTGAGAGAGCTTCTTTATATTCTCCCATCTATTTTTTTTATTTGTAATTTAGGTAACATTGATTCACGATTTGATACGTGATTTAGGGGAATAGGTTCACCCTTCCTCAGATGTATGTCACCACACCATACCCACTATTAAACACCCTATCCCTTAGTCATAGACTGAGTCTACTCTCCATTGTCTCCACTTCCCCCAATTCAGCACTCATATTTTTAGCAGTTTGGTTTACTTTTGTCAGTTCCTTTGGTTTCTTTCTCAATGGTTCACAAATGAATGGAATAATATGGTATCTTTCTCCTAATGACATATTTCACTTAGTATAATCCCCTCCAGTTCCATCCATATTGTAGCAAATGGTAAGATTGCATGTTTTAGTTTTTTAAATAGGCGAATAGTGTTCCATAATGTATATTCTCCACATATTTTTTTAAAGATTTATTTATTTATGCATACAGACTGGGGTACAGACCAGAGATGCAGGGGCAGTGAGAGGATTTACCAGAGACAGAGTGGGGAGCAGAACAGGCAGACCAATGAAGCACACTACATAGGGGAGCAGCATGCTGGTCAGGAGAGGTCTGCCGTGCCATGTGGATCCCATGTGGATCACTTCCACATGGGATCAAACTCATGCTGAAATAGTTTTAGTTTCTTAGTACTGTGCTTTAACCCGCTGACCTTCCCCATGTGGAAGGAGGGCCTCCTCCACATATTCTTAATTTACTCCTATCATTGGGCTTTTAGGTGTTTCCATAACCTGGTTGTTGTAAGTAGTGCTACAGTGAATGTAAGAGAGCACATACATTATCAAACTTTTTTTTTTGCATTCTTTGTATAAATAACAAAGAGTAGAATTGCGGGGTGATATAATATCTGATTTTAATATTTTGAGAAAACTCCCTTCTGTTTTCTGTAAGTGCTGGATAGTTTATATTCCCACCAACAGTATACAAGTGCTCATTTTTCTCTATTCTCACCAAATTGTTTTTTGATAACAAGTTATTCTCATCAGAGTAAGGTGATATCTCATTATGGTTCGCTTTGCAATTTGCATTTCCCTAATAACTTATTCAGGGCATTTTTTTTCATATGCCTATTGGCATTTGTATGTCTTTTTCACAATTATTTTTATTGAAGTATCATCATTTTACATCCCTGCTGTCTTGGTGTAGGATCCTTGCCCTCTCACCCCAACTGTCGTCACCATAGCACTCCCACTGTCAAACACCCATAGTCTTCCAACCGAGTTCATTTTGCTCTTACTCTACTCCCATCCCATTTCTCCCTCTTTGTAGTTAACCTCCCCATCTGAAAGCTGCAGATCTATGGTCAGTGTCCAATGGTTGGTTTTCAAGATTGTCTTTGACCATTTGTTTTTCTCTATTCCACATATTAGTGACAACATCCAGTATTTAGTCTCCGTCTGGCTTATTTTGCATAGAGAATCTCTCCTAGCTCCACCCATGTTTCTGAATATGACACAAGTTTGTTAATTGCTAAGTAGTACTCCACATCTTCTTGATCCTGATCCGCTCAACTGTTTTTGAATGCTTAGATTGTTTTCATATCTTGATTATTGTAACTAGTTCTGTGGTGAACATAAGAGTACAAGTTTCCTTTTGAATTGAACTAGAAAATTAAGACAGCATTCTCATTTTCCTAGAAATACAAATTAACATATCGGTTATCTGGTAGTAGGGGACCACAGGTGTTTGAAACAATGACGTATTTAAAAATGAAAGGCTGTACACCTTTTAGCTATGTTACAACAATAGGCATTACTTTTGATTTTCTCAGACAAATATGTCCTGGTAAGATGAGGCCTGTCCCAAATTAAAGAAATAAGGATATGTATTTCACTGGGGCAGAAATAAATGTCCTCAGCAGTCTACAATTTCCATGTGGCATTCAATGGAGAGGAAATTAGGCTGAGAAAAATAGTAGGCTGAAGGCTATGAAGGACAGATGCAGTATGAGAGGCATCCAGAGGAGGAAATGTTAAGGTGCCAGTGGAAGAGCACCTGTAAGTGCTAATATATGTGAAAATAAACAATCTTGGGTTAATGAAAACAAACTGACCTTTTTATAGCTCTCCTGCAACTGGTTTCTTTTTATGATTATCTTGGTTTATCTTTTACCTCCAGAAATTTTATATCTAAGAAATTCTCTTAAGTTAGCTTATTTTTCAGAACACTAGACAAGTGTTCTGAATCTAAATACTTATTTTCTATCCCAGGTTTGGGATAAATGACTTGTGTGATCTTGAGCAAATCATAGGACACCTCAAATTTCCAAGTAAATAAAAGTGATATTATTTACAGACTTCTTGGAAGGGTACGGCGACATTATTTTACATATTCTGAAACAAATGACTTATTTTGAGATGTCCCAGACAAAAGACTAAAAGCAGTATTTATTTACCCTAGTTTCCAGTTGTTCACATTCCTAATATTTCATGAGAGAAGTCCACAGATTAGATCTCTCTGTAGCTAAATAGTATGCTTTGTGAATATCTAGAAACTAGCTTTTTTTCCCCCCCATTTTAAGGCAGAATCTTAAGCTGAATCAAGATTTGGAAATATAAGTATGGACTTCCATAGTGCCTCTCCTTATGGCGCCATGAGACTTTGTTACCTCTGGAATGCACTTTCTTTATGTATGTTACTACCTAGTGAACTTTTATATATGCATCAAAACCCAGTTAAGATATTATCTTCTATCCTGTGAAGGTTTACATTAGAGACATAGTGAGATCTGGGGTGGGTGCAGTGCTTACCTCAATTGTTTTTTTCCCTCAGTTTTGTGCAGATTTAGCAGGATGATGAGCAATGATACAAGAGTGTTATTTGGCCATCCTATACCCTTGCTGTTTGTAGTCTGGGTAGGAGTCAGAAGACTTGCGTACTAGTATTTGCTGCACAAATCACAAGAAATTGAAACAAATAAGATTCTTCCTGATTATCAACTTTTATAAAGTGCCTTATACATGAAAAATGGTGCCTTTATTTAGTCTTCCAGGAAACTTTAGAAATAGCAGCCTATGATTTCTGAGGAAATGCAATCAGAAGACAATTTTTTTTCAACTGTTACTAAAAAAGGTGGTATGTATCTATCAGAAAAATCCACTTTTATCAAGTACTTCTTTTGAAAAGTCCAACAGAGAGGCCAGCAGATATGTGGCTTTTTCCAACCAGAATGGTGGCAGCTGAGTCAGGCTACATATTTCACTTAGAGACCTGTGGCTAGGAGAGAGGCCAAACTGGAAAAAGATAGGCCTCTATTCAATATAGACAGCAGACATAAAGGTGAATCTAAATTATGAGAAGTGGTTCTGGAGTGAGCTATTTGCCTATTTTATATGGATGGGCTGAAAGCATGTTGTAAATAAGTAGGGCGCCCAAGCACAAGATGTTGTTATGAATCTTGAGAGCTCTTAAACATAAGATTGGCTTTGCAGAAATAGTTTAAAGGAGTAGTGAAAGGACAAAGTTGGACAAAGGGCAAAATATCACAATGTTTAATGCATTCTGCAAAGGCAGATTTTTATGCCAGCTGGTTAGACACAGACATTAAAAAAATGGTGACAAAAAAGGAAGTAGCACTCTGCTCAAAACAAAGGAGCTCCCCGAAAAGCACAAATCAAGGACAGGGGCGAGAGGTTGCTAGAAACACAGAACGATATTGCTGATTTGGAATCACAAGTAAAGAGGTAAAAACTGTATCCTTAAGTACTTGTGGAAAGACAATTATTTGAGTATAGTCTAAATAGGAAGGTGAGTAAATGGAAGAAGACTGACTTTGTGGGATATGGATAAGGAAGTTTCACTAAGACACATGTATTTTGTCTCTGCTTCCTGAGGAAAAATCAGACAGGAAAGACTGAAATAAATAATGTTGGCTATCGTGAGATTATCACTGATTAACTGAAAATTCAGAGTTAGGGATAGGCACAAAGATTCTTAATGTTATTTGGTCACCATCATTTCTTTAGAAAACACTTATCTTGGAATATTTTTTGAGCTTTATCAATTTTTTTTAAATGGAAACTTTCAGAGGTTGGCTACTAGGGGAATATGGTAGCAGCTTTCATAATCCTGTTTATTTGGGGGATGAGACCATTTTGTTGCCCTTTATTCTTGATACCTTGCCGTGCATGACCCATGTCAGCTTCTCTCAATGTTTTTTTCTGAAAACAAAGTTGACAATATATCTCTTATTTAGAGAACCACTATGTATAAACTTGAGGTGGTTTGTCAAACTATTTAAATTGGGGGAACCTTATATAAGTTTTGTTTTTTTTTTCCCCTGAACCGTGATGCTTAGGGAGATGACTCCACAGCTAGAAGGCTAAGCGTTGGAGAGAAATACCGGATTCACTCTGCCTGCCACATTGTCAAAATCAAAAGACAAAGATTAAATCTTTAATATGGGCTTTTATTAAATCAGCAAGTTAATCTTAGAATAAGAGCATCATGCTGCAAAGAAAACCACTGTAATACCTCATGTCTAACTATTTTATAGTGACTTAAAGACGGTGAAAAGCCTTTCACTCATAAATTCACTACTTCCAGGTGGTTAACAAAGTCTGGGGGTTTTATGGCACCTTGTCTTCCTGGCAGCTCCCCCTCTGTTGGGGAATACTCCACTCCTCTAGGGTGGCTCTGTCTCAGGCAGAAATGGGGTCCAGCATTCTTCAGGTGGCCTCCTTACCACAAGTGAAGTGCCGCATACCACAAGCTCCTGCACTATGCATGGTGCCCCTCTCCTTGGCCCCTCTCACAAGTGGGCAGTACTTTGGTTTGAAAGAATTATTAGAGTATTGCCAATGGTAATGATAGGGTGCTGAGGAACCCTGGAGATTCTTAAGTGCTTCACAGGAAGGATTTCAATGCACCAGTCAGTATAAGAGAGTTAGAATGAAGTTTCATTCTAAGTGAAAGGGCAGGTTTCTTAAGGAAAGAAAAAAGGATATTTGCATAGGTGCAAATGGTCACTTCTAAAATGACAAAGGTTGCCTTTTGAAAGTGATAGGATTATTAAAATATAGGCAGTTGGGCAGTCTTGGGGCAAGATAAGCATATTGCCAGAGCAAGAGGTATTTATATAGAGTTCTTAAGTAGACTTTGTAATTGTTCTCATTGGAATTTCTCTCTTTGGAGATGTTTGTTTGCTGAAAAGATTAACGTTTTCTCTCCCCATCACTGGCTCCTAGCTTTGCCTGTAGATCTTCAAGGGACTATGTTAATCATCCCTATCTCTGCCTCAAGCTTGTCTGGGGGGTACAGGAGTCAAGCCAGCAGGGCTCTCTGTTAAGGATATAATGCAATCAATTTTATTACCAGGAATGCAGTTGGAGTGAGCTAATGGTTGATTATGAGAAGGGGATATAGGAAAGCCATTTAGTGAGTTTTAACAGTGAATTCTAAAGAGTAAACACAGTTCCATGGTTAAATTCTGCTTATTGCCATATTTTTGCTCTAGGCTTCCCTGAGTACTTCCTGCACACACAGGGAAGGTAAATCTTTTATATAAACCCCAGTTATTATTTCCAGCTTCCATTCTTTCCAGTTAGACTACTTTCTCATTTTCATATGGGTCTAGGCCTACTTATCCCATTCCTCATGCAATCTGCTTCCCTCTGTTAATTGATCTTTTTTGAAGTATTTGATAAATCTGTGGGTCCTCAATTCATATAATCATGTGAGAAACTTTTAAAATAGAGTTAGGCCTTACCCTGAAATAACTGACTGAAATCATGCAGTTGGGTGTTAAGAGTTCAAGAAATGCCGAGACACAGAACCGATGCAAAAGACAAGTACAAGCTTTTATTGCTAGCCCGGGTTAGGGTCCGATCCCTGGGGCGTACTGACACAGCGGTCTTGCCCAGACGGGATGGACCCCAAACCTCTGAACAGAGGCTCTTACATAGCAAAATTCGCGGGCTGGGAAATTTCCAAAGTATGCAGTCCATTAGGATGAGTAACTCTCGGATCCTCCTTCATGCAGGGGGTAATTGCAAGTAATGTCCTGCTGGCGCCTGGGCTTCTGATAACATCCCATTAGTTTTTAACCACAAGCAACATTTCAATACTTTTACATGGGGAAGAAGTGGAAAATTATATTTACATAGCTGGTGTCTTCCTCATCCTGGAATTCATTGTCGCCAAATCCTATGGATCCAGGAAGCAGCTAGGCTTCATACTCAGTTATTGAAAATTACTTATTCTAAGTCTTGGTTTCCTCATATTCCAACCTATTTTTTCCTATTGTTTGACTTGGGCTCAAAAGTTTTTATATTATGTTTATTTCTAAAGTATTCTGTACATTTTTTTTTTCATCTCAATTGTAATCCCCCTGGGTCTCCCATCACCCATGTGCCATCACCATTGTCCTGTGCACTTCCCTCCCCCTTCCACCCCCACAAAATGCCTCTGGTATATGACTGTTCATTATTGTTATTATTTTCTCACCTGGTCCATTATACTCCTGCTATGAGCAAAACCATTCGGTATATTTCTTTCTGGTTTATCTCACTAAGCATGATCTTTTCCAGCTCCATCTAAGTTGCTGCAAAAGACATGTGTTTCTTTTTTGTTGTTGTTGTTGCTGAGTAATATTCTATTGTATATATGTACCACATCTTTTTAATCCAGTCATCTACTTTTGAGCATTTGTGCTGCTTTCATGTTTTTCCAATTGTAAATAAAGCAGCAATAAACATGGAGGATGCAGGTATCTTTTTCAATCAGTGTTTTTGTGTCTTTTGGGTAGATACCTAGGACGGTGATTGCTGGGTCGTAGGGAAGCTCCAAGTTTAGCAGTTTGAAGAACCTCCAAACAGTTTTCCATAATGGTTGTACTAGTTTGCATTCCACCAGCAGTGCAGGAGAGTTCCTTTTTCACCACATCCTCGAGTTGTTTGAGATGTGCCATTCTCATTGGGGTGAGGTGGTATCTCATTGTGGTTTTAATTTGCATCTCCCTTATTACAAGTGATGGTGAACATTTTTTCATATGCATGTTGGCCATCTGCATTTCCTCTTTGAGAAGTGTCTTTTTAGCTCTCCAGAAGAACTTTTAAGGAAAACTGGCTGCCAATGACACCAAAGACAGAAACAAAAGCTTTTTAACTGAAAGTATTAATAAGGAGGCAACAGGACAGCAAAAGAGAAAGTCAAAGACAACAGCAACTTATTTATAACCAAAAAATTTCATTACTATATACATACATTTAGAGATTCTGCAAATTTATTTCAGATGAAAGGTTATATTAGAAATGTTAACAAGCATGTGGAGGTACAACATAATGCCCAATGGAAACCTTTAACAGTTCAATTATACTAATATTCATCTCTATGATGAATATTAGAATGAACAAACACATTCTACAATTTGCCATGTTATTTTATTATTATATTTTTTACTCTGTCATGATTAGAACCTAATGACTAGTACTATATTTGACATAAAATATATTGATTTCAACATGGACATTCTGTTGAAAAAAATATAAAAGTTGAATATAAGCAATATAATTATGAAGCAAAACACAATCACCTAAACTTACTATTTATTATACATTAGATGCAAAGTAAAAGATGTCAAGCATGTTAAAATGTTGGCCTGATAGGAACCTTCGTGGGGATTCAGAGAGTTTGGTTGTGGATCAAAAGATCCCAAAGAGGACTTAGTTCTTGGGACCACACCTTTAAACTCTTAGATGGACATTTTACAAAAATCTCTCCCTACAGCAAGTCATTAAATTCTTGAAGAATGAACTCAGATTTCTAGTTCATGTTCACTAAATATTCTATTAATGACTGCTAGTTTAGTTCAAATCAAACTGAAACACAAGGCAATAAGGAATATTAATTGATGACCTTGGAGATCAATTTTGTATGTTCATATCAAATACTATACTTTTTTTATAGAAACACTGGTAGATTCTACTCAAGCCTTGAGTTACTTTCTTTGTTACTTGAGTTACTTTTTTTGTTTCACAAATACATGCTTTATGGAAGTCAGTGTGGAGGAAATTCAAATATCAAGATGCATGCATTCCCTCATGTATTCTTACTATGTGTCTGCTACATTGTCAAACATTGAGAATGCAATATTAGGATTTACATTTTCTTAAATTATTTGAGAAATAAAACACAAACAGAAATTTGCATGCAAATTGAAGGAAATTATTTGATGTTTAAGCATAATCCAGGGAGATTTAATCAGTCATTTGGGGAGACTACCGAAGTGACACTAGAATGGGTCTGTAGGGAAATGTATATGCTGAATATCGGAGAAATGCATTCAAGACAGTGAAAACAAGACAAAGCAAGACCCTAGAGGAAAGAGCATGGCAAATCCCAGGGGGGAGGTGGTCAGCAGAAGGAGAACTGGATAAGTAAGAGTTGGGAGGAGTAAAGCAGGGTAGAGCATAAAGGTAGTGGCAGAAATAATGTTTATGATTAAATGGTTTTAAATAAGTGAGAACTAACAAGTTTTGCCTTTAGAAAGAATCTTCTGGCTACTGAATAAATCTGAGAATGCTAAAAGAATGCACATTGACTGTGTATGAGGATTTGAAGACATGTAGGCAAGAAATAATGTGGATTCTAACCCTCTAACCCAATAGAATGTTTTGCAATGATAGAAATCTTCTGATCTGTACTGTTTAGAAAAAGACTATTGCTATATGTAGCTGTTCAACATTTACATGTGGCTAGTGAGGTTGTGGAACTAATTTCAAAATTTAATATTTCATATTTACATCTAAAAGCCACATGTAAAAAATGTCACATTTAGTTTCTGACTAATACTGACAAAACTTTTCTAGGAGATTATGCTCTAATGAATTAGTTCAAAGTGGGAATGGAAACTGAGATACCTTGAGCCAAGTTAGCTTGCTACTACCTCAAAGGCAAAATTTTAATTGAATTACTTAGTCTCCAAACCAGATCTGTTCATTCATTCATATTTTCTACCTTTGGCATTCACAAAGGATGGCATAAGAAATGTGATCTTGTCTTATGTCTGATTAGTTAGCACCACCTTACATATCCACATGTAGTTTTATACTCGTGGTCCAAGACTAATATTAATTGTATAAACTCATACTCCAACAGTGTCAGGATGATAAATTACATGGCCATTCTTGCCAACTCCTACTGAAGATCTCAGATTCATTAAAAATATATATATAAAGTAATGGAAAATATAGAGCCCCAATGCCCTTGGTTGAAGTTTCTACTAGAAAGTTTTAAAACACTTTATTACTTAATAAATGTAATTTTATACTTTAAACCATAACATTATATGAAGTTGATGCCTATTAAAAGTATTTGAGCTGGTTGAGTTTTGTCAGGTTCTGTTAGTGATGTCAGTTAAGTGTTTCATTAATTCTTACTTGCTTCATTTTCCGTGTAAATAACTTATTAACCGCCCACTACTTCTCCAAATGACTGAATGGTATAAAAGTTGAGAAAAAACAAAATGAATGACATGCATGCCAAGCAGCATTTGAAAAGTGAAAATATATTTAATAGAGAGGTTCTGCATATGGCTTTTACAAACAGGAGCACAGGGTTAAATAATATCAATAATTAATTAGGATCTGTAGCCATCACTTTGATGATTAAGAAATGCAGTAGGTCAAACAAAGGAAGGGTCATTGCACCGCTGCAAGGACTTATCTGATGGGTATGCCAGTGCCAAAGATGACCTGAGAAACAGACAATTCAGAGCAGGACAGTGTAGGAAACAAACAGCTTTCATGCAGTGACTCAGTTTCCCATGCTGACCACACCTCCATTGCTTCTTTCTGTGCTATGAACACAGATGACAATTTTCAAAATGATAGAACAGTCAGTAAATTCATTTTTGCTGTTCTGATTTATTACCCCTATTTGAAAGAAAGTTGAATTTAGCACTATAGGACACAGAATCTCATGTTGATCCATGATATTTGAAGAGACTTAACAAAGTGTCATCTATACGATTTATTGTAATGATGGTACAAAAAACAAAATAACCAGAGGCAGCAACCAAGTAATTTTATCTTAGGCTATCTCCCTTGGGGTTCCAAGGGAGACATGAGTCACAGGATGTACACCTGGGTAAAGGGCTTTCTTTATGTTACCATTTAGAACAAAATTGTTTACTGACAAAATTCTGGGACATAAATAAAGCCCCCCCTCCCGAGATGTGATTATTAGATACACACATGCAACTTATAAGGAATTTGCACAAGTAAGAGTATAAATAATTTTTGCAGAACACAGATTAATAAAAGTATCAGTCAAGTCTGGCTTACATACTGACAGTGATTATGTGAATGTGCTGCTCTTTCCCCAGATTTGGTATGAATCAATGTGAATTGTAGACAGATGTGAGGTGCAAAATAGAATCAGCATATTACACATAGCCAAGGACAGAAGAAAACCTTGATAAGAACCAGAGCAGAGATTATGATAGTTGTAAATTATTTGTAATTGATATACATACTTACACTTAATATTTCAGTATATTAAGATGAGTCTGTACATGTTGATGATAAACTGAGCAGACCAGTTGGAACTGATATGTCCATCAATCTCCTTCAATACTAAGATCATGATTTTTCTGTCACCTAAAGTTTACCTGTGCTGTCTGGCCACAGAATGCTTTTTTAGGCTGAGGTTCCCTCAATTTTCTTACCTGAATATTCGAAACTATATACAAACTTCTGAAAGGATAAGGTCTATTTATTTATTACAGTTCACGGTTATCTTAGTTTCAACTCGGTGTGAAACCTTTGAGTTTGGTGCCCAGGCTTCATGTGACATGTATCTCAAAATTGATTCAGTTATATTATTCTTACTTTCTTAGTAAAGATGTATTCTTCAGACACTAGGGTGTATAATAAGCAACATTTCTTACAGAATTGTTTCAGAGCTGTGCTCATCCCTCCCGTGTGCAAAGAAACAATGAAATTTGAGGGACAGGAATAGTCTAATGTAACACTTGGGAGGTTAATTTCAAGGAAAAGAAATGCTGCAGGAAAATGAATAAAGACACATATCGTATGTAGTATGAATCAAAGTCAAACTTAAAAAGCCAGATTAATTTTTGCTTTTTTAAATCCTTAATTGCTATATGATAGGCCATAATGAAAGCACATATAAATACAATTAAATGCAGAAATCATACATTACAATAGGAGCTATACAAAGTTATGTAAACTTTCAAGGAAATAAGAACATAATTGATGATTGATATAATACTCTCAGTTGATCCTAAAGTATTGGTAGAATTTTGACAGCTTGATATGAAGTAGAAGAGTATTTCATGTGAAGGGAATAACAATCTCAGAGATGGGCAAGTATAGGTAATGTCAAGTTGTCAGGTTGTACAAAAGCATGGCAACATCATGAAAAAATTGTAAAGGTATTTGGAAATAAGGAAATAAAATTAATTACATACAGACTTATAGAGTGAATAACATGAATTCTTTCATGATGTTTGACTGTGACTATACACATGTCTTTGGATAGGTTAATAACAAGTAGACTAGGACAGGATAGACCAAAAAGATGATCAGTCTGGATCAGAGAAATGAAGAGATGTTGCTTGCATTGCTAAGAAGGAGCCTTAGATTCTTTCTATAACCCAGATGGTTCATAACATCTTAGGGTCTCATTTTGCATATTAATAAATGATAACTGAATATAGAGGAACAGAAAGGATGTGACCCCTGGTTTTAAGAGGAGGCAGAGAAAATGTGACAAATGTGAATGAAACCAAAACCTGACAAATGGAAGATTATTAGTTTTTTAAAAAAATTTGGGTTTAGGGCAGATGGTAATCTATTCTTTCAAAGTTACAGACACACTAATTCTAACATATTTAATTGCTAAATCAGCATAAAATTAAAAATACAATTCATGACTTCTGGACATTTAAGATGGTTCATACAAATGTAATGAATTTTTAAATAAACCCCACATGTACAGTAACTGAACAGTACAATTGGAAAATATTGGGTAAAATGGCAATTTTAATGAAAGGAAGTAAATACCTTTAGTCATTATAAATTCAGAATTTATAATGCAAATTAATGACAAGTTAAAAAATATGCCCTGCATGTTTTCATCTCTCTAATCCAGACTAATCATCTTTTCTGTCTATTCTATCCCAGATTACATGTTATTTAAACCTATCCATATGTACATGTGTGATCACAGTCAAACATCATGAAGGAATGCAAACTATTTTATTCATGCATTATTTATTTTAGATATCACTTAGTTTCTCTAAAAGATGAGTTTTAGAATGAAAAGTACACCTTTTTAAAAGCTATCTTCCTATGGCATTGGTTTTACATTTTTCAGTTAGGTTTTCTTTGAAATTCACATCAGTATTATCCCAATGATCTACTTACTGTTCCATAGGTGTCATTCATGACTGCTTCTATGAAGACTGCACAACTCCTAATTTTCATAGAGCACAATATGATTTTGTTGTTGTTGTTAAGCAAAATAAATATAAAACCCTTGAGCTTTTACAATATCACTTTGAGGGAGGCATGGTCTTCCTTTTATAGGCCAAGTGTTTGGCTTCGAGATGCTAATTGCAAAGATGACTCAGTTCTGTGAATGACTCAAAGGACTATCACCTTCTACCATCTGAGGAATTCACTGTCATTGCTGTTTCTGAAGGGTACCTTCTTGGAGGTCACAGCATCACCAAGTTAAGTTCCTAGTGCTACTACACAAATTATTGTTTCCTAATAAATATGTACTGTCATGGAAGGGCAATTATGCATCCCTAGAACACTTCCTCACTAATAGATTCAATCTGTATAATTTCACACAAATATACTCTAGACCACTAATGTGAAGTCTGGAACAAGTGAAAACCAATCACAACTTTTCAAATAGTTGAAAATGTTTACACCCTATCACTGACAGGTATTCCTGGGAGTAACGTGGGTTTGTTATTTACCTGATTTGAAACCTAAGCATCTAGGTCTCACCTATTATCTTTTGTTAACTGTTTGTGGGTCTCTTAATACTTCACATCTAGGTAACAAAGGTACTGACAGCCCTCATTTCAGACTCATTTCAATAATGTTTATATAGTGAACAACCTTGGAAGACAAGTATAATGTCTTCTCCAGAAGGTTAATGGATATGCTTACTGCACAGCAATGGATTTTGGTTTTCTTCAACTCATGGTTTTACTCCTATGGCTCCATCTCTACTATATGAACAGGAATCATTTGGCCCTTTTCATACAAGTCTGTGGTGCTAAGTAAACTGGTACAAGTTCACTATCGCTGGTATAAAAGTACTATTCTTCTGACCTGGGCATCTTATCTTTGTCAGCATCTACAAAACAGGCTAAAGAGACTGCAAGTACAGTAAATTATCAGCTTAAGTGTTTCAAGGCTTATGAGCCCTTAGCAGGACTAACATCTGTCTTTTACTTAAATATCTAAATATTGACTTCTGTTGGGAAAATTTAATATGTTCAGTAACTGCATCATTGACCTTTTTACACTAAAAATGTGCACTTTAGTTCTATCTAGGAACAGGTTAAAGCCTTAAGGCATTTTAGTAGTGATGCAGTCTCTGAATGAATATGTAATTCAAAATAATAACAATATTCACCAGCAAAGAAAGTGCAGCATGCATTTGCCCCACCTAAAATTTTTGCTTGGTCCATTTATAGAATAATCTAGTAGTGCTGGTTCTAAAACTGAAATTTAAGTCTGAGCTATTATCTGCTCCCTTCTTTTCCAGTTCTGTATTATGCCTTCTGCATAGAACCCTGCCTGTCCCATTCCACTGCCAACTCAACTGCACAGTTAATCTGATAGGAAGAGCCTGCTTCTCACCACTTGCCTGAATGTCCTCCCACTGATCTGCCACTACCAGGGTGGCAGGGGGAGGCAGAACACCTGCAGTCAAAGGGCTTTCCTGACTGTTGAGTCAGGAAAGTGCTGTTGAGATCACTGATACAACCCAAATTTCTTCAACATAATGAGTGATTAAACACTCATTCATCTACAGTGGATGTATCAGGAACTTTTAGGCAGATACTTAGGTTAAGTTCACTTCCAGTTATACTGTGACATGCAGGTCACTGGGTATTTAGGTATGTATTACTACTGGCATGTTGAAAATAAAAGGCATTTGTAAAATAAACAGTTCAGGGTGGCATTTTAGATTTGTCTCATTCAGTTAGAAAACAATCCTATACTTATCGACATTGTTATGATACTTGAAAAAGAGAAATAGGCAGGAAATGGTTTTAAACTTGAGGAAATTAAGGGTTGAGTATAAATGTAAAATTGCTTACTGAAACCTGATAAGGAATGGAATGGGGAAAATGCCTGAGTGATACCTGTCACTTGTAAATGACAATTTAATATTTCCAAGTTATATGAATCAGAAGTCAGGTGATTCATGTAATATTTTTAGCAGAGTATTTAAAGAACGAATTAATAATTTATAAACATTTTGGCACCTACTCATTCAGTAGCCTCTCCTCTATGTTTATTCCTTATGGCTAACTATTCCTTCCTTCCTCTCTTCTTTTAAGCAGGCAGTTTTCCTTTGGTAAAGGTGAAAACATGAAACATTGTCATGAGCACAGAGGCACATCAAGTAAAGACTTATTCCTGCTCTCAGTTCTTTTAATTCAAGTGGGAAAATATATTTTATATGAATAGTACTTAGTGCCTAGATTAGCAACTACCTTGGCTGGCTGGTGAGGACACCAATTTGTTGCCATGGATTTGACTTGTGCCTTAAGAGTCTTCCTGAGACTGTTAGAGAAGAAAAGTTCATCTCCCTCAAGCTATCTGGCTTTTACATTAATTTCTCACCTTGACTTATCTTATTTGGTCATTTTCTTGGCTGCTATAGGTCAGCCCCTGTCCTGTATGTGTATCTTATTTATTCACTTGAACTACCTCTCTGTGATCCAAGAATCTCCCATCCGCTTTTTCATAAAATCTCAGGGTCACTGGGTCCTGAGATTCCCAGGGTCGCTGAGCCATGCCTTTCAACCACGAGACACAGTTTGTACTGGCCCTGTGGTTGGTGAACTACCACCACACTAGGTCCACTATCTGTGACTCCCAAATAGGTAGAGTGGAGACACAAATGAATAACCTGGGTCCACAGGCTGCCACCTGTGCAGTGATTCATGCCACTGAGTGTCAAGAGTAAGGTGAAAATTGCATGTGCTCTGACCCCAACAGGTGTCATTTATTTTTACAAATAATTGCACACTACCTCTTTTAAAAAATTCCATTGTTGTAAGAGTTCATTTCTAGCTTCAAATGATGTGTTTTCTTTGCTAAAAATAACTTAAAATAGCTGTCAGAGTATTTGGAGTGACATGACCTCACCTCTGACTTATTCATTCTGTGATCTTGAATAAGTCAAGCAGTAACTTTGACCTTAAGTTACTCCCTTAAATTTGAATAAAAAATAGCAACTTCTACTTACAAGGTACTTCTGAATATCAGTTCCTCTAGATTTAATGAAAATACCTGACTGCCTTAACAAAAAAAAAAAAAAAAAAAAAACTCACCATAAAGTAGACTAAAAACCTGCCACCAAACTAGACTCCAAGTCAATTTCCAACTATTGCCAAAGCTAATTTTACCTACACTTCTCTCCATTTCTGCTGCCCTATTCCTGCCACTAGCTCACCCCAGCTCTTAAACAAACCATTGATCCCTAATTGGCTCCAGCCTGACTATTTTTTGGCTAGATAGTGATCCTCATCCAAAATGCAAACATACTTTATTTACCTCTAGGTATTCAATTCCCTTAACAAGATTAAATTCTCTTTTTTATCAGCCCATGAACAGACATATTTAGTTCATGTAGAAGGAAGAGCACTGGCAAATTTGAGGAAACATAATAAGAATTAAGTATGGTTTAGATATCAGTAATCGTTAGTCACTCCTCTGTGAATGGAGGGTACAGGTGAAGGGATAAAGAGTAAGCAAAGGAGACTGGAGAAATCTTTAATCTGAGTCCAGATTAAAGGAGATGTAGATACTATTAGTAAAGAGTCTGGCTTTCATGCTCCTCTCAGAAGGTCTCCCCTGTCTTGCTAGGATAATGTTGTGATTAGAACTGCAGCTCAGAATCTTAACTCTTGTAGCTGCAGAGCACATAAATGAGCAGAACACTGGGGTCACAAGAGCAGTCCAGTTTAACGAAATTGGCTGTGCTCACAGTCAAAGCAAAGGAGATGACTGATAGTGGAAGGGGGGGGGCAATATAAGGCTTCAGATATATTTAGAAAATTCTGGAAATCAGAAGGAGGGATATCTACAAAATTATATAGGACCACTAATTTAGATGACTAAGTGGATTACGAATGTTGCTGATAAAAGTGGTAAACAAAGGGATTTTGCAGAGGTCAGAGTTGAACTTTTTTTCTGAATGCTTTTTAGAAACTATAAATACTACACTGTATATCATGATCATTATTATCAAGCAGTGCTGTTAATAGCCCTTTGGGTCTAGAGCTTGAATTATAGGCAGCAGCTTGTACTTAAAAGAAACTACCTCCCAACAAGTCCAGATGGATATTACCTATCCTGCTTTAAGATCCTCGAGGGATGAACCACCACAAACCTGAGAAAGCCCCTTTCTCATAGCAACTAAACATCCTTCCAGATGTCTTATCTATGTCATCATCTCTTCGATTCTGTTAGAGTCCACTCAGACAATTCTTAAAAGCACTTGTGACATTCTGATAGAATAGTGATTTTTTGAGTTCTTTAAAATTCAAATGCAAGGGAAAAGAAGTCTTCTGTTTGATTGCAAAAGCTATCAAGATACAAAAAGAGAATAGCTTGTCCTAGCATAACAATATCTGGCTTCACTGGAAACCTGAGCTGACTTTAATCATGTATACTTCAGCCAGGACCAGCAGCACAGAAAGCTACAAGTGTTATGAATGTTCTCACACTAACAAAACCTTTGCAGAATTTTTCCCAGGTACACAGACAAATTTTTTCTCTCTCTGTCACACATACAAACACATTCAGTCTTCATTTGCTTTCACTGTATGTAGGATACATCTTTAAATTAATGTGGTATTCTTCATGCTAAAAATGTTTCACACATTAAAAAGGTAACAGGTTCTAATGGATTAGTTCAATCAATAATTATAAACTGTAGATTTAGGGGAAATTATTGGAAAATAACTAAAAGGGAGGAGAAAACAGTGTGCTTGTTCTTTCTGTGAGGTTACAGAGCCAATATAAAGAAATGAGGAGCCCCCCCCCTCAGAAAACCACACTTACTATTGCATCTTTTAGAAAGATAATTCATGAACCTTTTTCGAATGTATTTAATTTAGTAAAACAATCCCTTTGCACTTAAAAATATTCTTCTTTTTCTATCACTTTCATGTTTAAAGGGCTCTCCAGATTGACATTACCTTTATTGAGAATAGTAAGCCCCAATAGCATTGCTAATACGAAGTCTACTATGAGTATGTTGCTCTTAATTTGAGGAAGATTATTTCATTTTTATCTTTTCTGGAACACTAGAGGAAAGACTTAGACATTGTTACATTTAATTTTCAGGTAAACCTGTATTCATCTTAGGTTAACTTGTTACCACTAGTCACATTCATCTAATGCTTTCATATTTTCTCTTATACTGTAATGTCTGTTTATCTCAGAATGAATCATCAGTGCCTATTTGATTGTTAGGGCTATGGGACTCCTAGCAAATAACCAAATTGTATTTGCATTATCCAGTGCACATACCTTTCTCATTTGACATGTACAGCTCACTGCCCTTTCTTGGATACTGGTAAGGAATATCTTCTTGACTTATTCATGAAGACATGAGTAATCAGGGTACCCACAAATACCTATACTTGATATGTTAACTTTTCACTCAAGATTTTTTACTACACTGATGAGGAGAATGAATGGTGAGCAGCACACTTATGTCCTTTGTTTTTATCTTAGTCATAAAAAAAATGGTTATTTTTCTTCTATAATTTTCAAACTTCTATTTGTAAAAGGACACATTATTCATTAAGTTTAATATAAGCAGGAATTCCCATACTACATCCTCTTGTAGTAAAATACAGGGATAACAAGAGGATAAAGGTGTCATTCATATTTTTTAAAATCTTTGAAAGATATACCTGCAGAATATCATGGGAGGCAATAAGGAATGTGACAAGGAAAAGATAACAACAGCCAATCTTTAAAAACAGCAAGAAAGGAATGTAAAATATGTCGGTCTAAGTTTCATAAAGACATATTTCTAAATTTTAGTTGATGCTCATTGATAAAGGCAGGTATTAACAACATTTAAGAGTACAGTTTTACACTGACACCTAGTAGTTTATTTCTAAAACAGGTTTTCCACAGAAATTATTTACCTAGATATGAGATGTTCACTTCACCTTCCAATGTTTCATATTTTAAAAATTTAAATTTGTGGAAAATCTACATACAGAGAGAAATAAAGTACTGATAACTTCTCACCTAATGAATTCCATATAATAATCCTTTGGGAGTCTAGAAAGACATTTTGGGAATAGGATTTGTGTTTGTTGTGTATGTTTTTGCTCAAATGTTCACAATATGAGCTGTAGTGCTTTTAAATGGACAAAACAATTTAGAATTATTTTTATGGCAGTTTTATGGCATTGTCCTATAAATTGTCTTTTTCCCTACATTGACTGGATAGGAGGGTTTCTTGTTTCATTAATGCCATTTTATTTTATTTTATTTTATTTTATTTTTACTTCTCTGTTTCTCATTCACTTTGTCTGTGATGGGAATGGGGGAGGGAGACAGGAGCTGGAATTTTTTATGGGTATCAAAGGGCTTAAGAGGGAAAGTTACACCAGAATGCCTGTCTCTATTCTTCATTTATCCTACTCAGAGAATAACAAAATCAAATCTTAGTAAGTACTTACTTACCTTGCACTAAACAGATCAATCTTTTTCCATTAGATTTGTCATATGAGACCTGAACTCAACTATAATTGATTTTTAAGTCATGTGGCACAACAACTACTATAGTATTTTTCCTGATAGTCTCAATCAATAGGCCTAGCAGCTTAACAAAAATAATTACATCAACATATCTGCTTTCTTGACACCATTTTGTTCTTAGAAGCTGGTATTAGAAGAAATCCAATAAGTTTGAAGCAAGAAGGCTGAGTCTGAGTAACTAAGTGCTTGCATCTCCTGGACTCCAGTGAAACTGATTCCCTCATTTTCGGAATCTTTTCACAGCTCACAGCACAAACCATCAGTCTTACAAGCAGTTCTAATAGTTCCTGGATTTGGAGTTTGATGCAGGCTTTGTATGAGCAGATGCTTATATAAAAGCTAAAATAGGTGGGTATTAAAAGGATTAAGTGATTCAGTGGAGTATCTCAGCCAGCCATAATTCAAGACACAATAGTTCAAATCTTTCATTGCTGTTTTCTTTGATAAAATGTAGGTTTTAACCTTTTGGGAAGTCTTTTTCTACAGTGTCAGCAGCAACTCCAGACCTGTCAACTCAACAATACTTTACAACTAATGCCTTTCACAATGTCTGAGGTAGAGAAAGGAATTGCAATAATACTGCCTAGGATTCTGTGAGATTGGAAAGGTAGTAGCTACATTGGCTCGTTACTTTGTGTATGGAAATAGATGAGTTGGCAATGACATGAAGGTGGAAAAATACCTGAAGTAAAATATCAAAGACATTTGATCAGGAGATGTCATGACCAATACATGCCTGTCTATATTTTTGACATTTCAGTTTATAATGGTTATTTATTCACTTTTAGATACTTATTTCCTCTTTTAACTCACAGTATGTGAATATCAATTGACATCAATTTGGCTTTGCTTCCTATGCAAACCTTCTAGTTGCATATTTCTTTGGCTCATATCAAAACAGTATTGACTAAGGAAAGGATTATTTTCCACAAAGTTGTTAGCTCTAGCATTCCTTCATCACTAAGATATCTAACCATGGATTGTTACTCTTTCAAGAGGCATTTATTGAGTGCCTATTATGTTTCAGTGATTGTATCAGATGCAAGTGAACAAAGAGCCAGAATCCCTTCCTTGGGAGAAAAAAAAAAAAAAAAAAAGCAAAAAACCCAAACGCCGATATGAGGAATGATTTGAAGATAGGCGAATGAATGTGCTAGTTCTAATGATGAGAAAAAGGAAGCAATTTATCTATATAAATGGGAGTTGTGATTGTCCATCTGACCCTATATGCAGCACCAGTTGTCAGCAGAGTAGCTAGGTATGTTACTCAGTCTATAAATTTGCAGAAAGGATTCACTCTCAAATTACATATCCTGAACAATGCCTATAAACAATTCTTTAAAAATGCAATTTTATTTAGAAGAACAATAATAGTTTTTAACCCCTTAGTTGGAGTATTTTGATTGTTTAATTACATTAAACTGAATTGAATGCAATTTTCCCCATTAAAAACAATTTTTAGTATCAATTTAGGGCAGAAAGGTATGCAAAAATGACTAGATATAACCCCATAGATAAACTTTTCCTGCTTTTATAGTTGTAATCATCCTGGTCAAGCTTATGCTAAAAAAATTGTGAATAAGATACCTTGTCAAGAATGGGGTTAATTTTAGATATCGTATTCTCTGCAGAAAAAAACAATTCTAGAGAGGGAGGGAGATAGAAATAGACATTTCTGTGATATAATTAGCAATGATATTCTCAATTCCCTGTAAGCAACAGAGTATAGTGAATGCAGGACTATAAGAAGACAGTAAATAAATGAGGGGGCATTTTTCCTATCACCATACATGTCCTTTAAGTTGTGGTCAACTGTCTCCCACTATTCTCTCTCCCTATTTGGTGTCTCACCCTCTCCTGTCTTCATCTTGTTGGTCTTTTACATTGTCAGCAGATGGATCTAAATACTCCTTAAATGCATAGCTCCTGTCAAATATCTTTACTCAGTTATTCAGTAATATTTGTAGTCATCCTTTTTTTTTTTTTTACTACACTTTTAAAAAATTTTTAAGTATAATGGACCAGGCGAGAAAATAACAAAAATAATGAACAACCATATACCAGAGACATTCTGTGGGGGCGGAGTGGGGGATGGGATCAAAAACGGGGCGGGGGGAAGGGAGGGAAATGCACGGGACTATGGTGGTGGCACAGGGGTGATTTGGTGATGGGAAACCTGAGTATTACAATCGAGATGGAAAAATAAATGTGCAAAATGATGTAAAAATAAACTTTTTAATAAAAAAAAGAATTATTTGTTAGGTTAAGCTAAGCCTTCTTGAAAAACATCAGGTAGGGATTTGACTATGTAAAACAAAGTTAAAGAACTATGCATTAGCAGTATTACTTTTCTCATGTGATAAAACATACTTGAAATACTTGGAACTAGACCTAATCTGTTTTGTGTGAAAATTATTCCTTAAATTTGCAAGAATTAATTTCAGCTCAAAAATTATAATATACATTTGAAGCTAGGCATGTTGCTATCTTATAATTCTAATCTTTAAAGCCATGTCCCTCAAAATATTGTTTCTGGATATGATTGGCAGAATTGTTCCAAATATTTTTACAAGTGCTAGGATTTAAATTTTTTTTTTCAGTGACAAGATTAATATTGGGTGCAAATATTTTCTAACAGACATGGGGAACAAGTACTAATGATTCATTTTGTCTTCCACATTGGATCAAGGTTGTGAAATATAATTAAACCATTCTAAGATAAGCCTAGGTGTATCACTTCTATTGCCATAATCATTTAAATTATGCATAGTAGAAATGAAAATTTTATGTAAGAAATCTAACATTGTAGTTAGAAAACATTTTTAACTTGGAGAAGAATGTAAAAATTAAACTTTTAAAGGGTTTACATAGTTAAGGACACTGAATGACTAATTTCTTTCTTTTGATAAATACTTTGCGTTTGGTTTGGTTTTCTGTTCATAGCTTTAATTTACATTTCATGTTATTTAAATTGTCATTGAAGGGCAAATTTGAGAGTAAGGTTAGAAAGTATTACAATTTTGGTCAATAGAAGTTACTGCGTGTCCACCATGTATAAGAAGCTGAAGAAATTAAGAGCACAGTTTAGTCTCTAACAAGCATATGTTTCATCCATAGTTACATCTTACATTGAAAGGAGATAGACATTTTAAAATCCCATGCAAAGCAAGTTGTAAACACACTGAATATTTAACCTCCTACTTAAATACTTAAGGATATTTCATTATTAAGAGTCCCATGGCCAATTAAAAGTTTGTAAGAAGGTGATAATTTTTAAAAATGATTTTCTCAATGCATTTTTTAAACCATTAACCTTATTTAACTTACAGATCATTTATGTACAGTTACAGATGAGGCATTAGAATACTTTGAGACAGTAAGAAAAGGTCGAGTTCATAAAGTTTGGCTCCCTGGAGAAGTAATTGAGGTTACTGAATAAAGAACTGATGATGCAAGAGAGGGCAATAAGGAACACATTTCAGAAAAATTTTACTAACCGTCTAATGGAACACCATCTTACAAGCAATTCTTATTTTGCTTTCTTTTGATGTCATTTAGTTGTTTAAATGACCTACTCTTAGGAGCAAGAAGTCACAAAATCCTGACTCTACAAGGGTCTAACTTGTCATAAACAGTATTTTTAAAAATTTAATAACTTGGTGATAAATGGTTCTGCAGTTAACTAGTTCTTAAATTCTGTGCTATTACATGCAGATTACAGGTATTAATGTTTGTCACTCCATCTTTTTATTAACTGAACCGGAGGTAGGGAGAGGAGACAGGTTTTAACTTCATATAGAACTCATACAGCCCGGTAGTGGAACAGGTAGGGAGTAATTGCATAACTGAACTGAAGTTCTGTCAAATACCTTAAAGGAAATTAAAAATGAAATTAGAATTTTAACAAAAGGGTTTTAATTGGTAGGGTGACAATGCAAAACTTGAAGAACCTGTTAGTGAACCTGAAGGACAATTCAGGCAACTCTCCATTTCCTGATAGGGAAAATGAGGTCTGTGGAGGCTAAGTGAGTCAACCTGATAATGAGAAATATTCAGTTCTCCTGCCTCCCAGGATGAAATTCTTTTCACTGTTTAGTATTTTTATCACCTGTTTAGTATTTTTATCACCTGTTTAAATTAACCTCATCACATAAATACCATGTTTTCTGCATACTGAGATTTATGGGTATATTAAATAGTTCAAAATCTAAATAAGCAGAGATAATTTCATTACTGTCCAAGGATGAGAAAATTCATTTTCAAGGGTTAATTTTTACTTGTTCTAACTATATAAGTTGGTGGCTTTAAGAAAGAAATAATGCATATTGTATATAACACTTCCCTTTTGAAAAAATTAAAACTGGAATTCAGACATAGGATAAAAGTATCTACATGCCCAAACCAGAAACAATATGAATGTCATGCTCCCATCAGCTTATTGTATAATGCAATAGAGGGAACTCTTATTAATTTGACAATTTTATTTGCTGTAGATTTTGAACAGCTTTTCATTTTTCTTTAACATATGTAATTATATGCAAAATATTTTGGTGCTAAGAAATCTCTATTTACCTATGTCAACAGCAGAGATCAAGTGTGATAGGCCAGAGACCTTTGTAATGCTCCTGGTGTCAGATATTCAAGGACAATTTTTCTAAAACTGGCTTCCAATTCTGTTATAGGAGCATTTAGTCCAATTCAAGGGGAGTCTTTAAATCAGTGAACTCCAAAAAGTAACTTTTAAAATCTGCTATTTCTGCAAAGGTTTATCTAACCAGGGATATGACAGGGCCTATTCCTTTACTCCTCTTTACTGCCTGTTTTTCTCATTTTACCCAGCGTAGCACTTATTGGATGCTTGGCAAATGTGAAATGAAATACTTTAACAGGTATATAGCTCTCATTATGTGTTAGGCCTTATTCTGTATGCTTAAATGAATACTAACACATTGAAATACCACACTAACCCATTAGGGGACAGATTATCCTCCTGTTGTAAATGAGAAAACCAATGCAAAAATAGTTTAATAAAATCTGCCCATGTCCTACAGCTAGTAGAGAGGAGAATGTAGGCACAGCTCATGAGGTCATGTCTTTAAAATCAGCCTACACACTTAGGTCTGTACTCAAAAATTTACCACTGATGAGACCTTGCCTTCTCTGGCTCCCTATCTGTAAAATAATAATTACAGTACCTACACATATGGCTTCTGTAAGGATTGCTAATCTACGGAAGTCACCATAGCAGAGAAGTCTATATAATGAAAGTATGTACTTGTCTTTTCCAAATAGTGTTACTATATTGTTACAGACTGGTCGGCAGCTCTCTGTTTAGTCAAGCAACAGAAAGATTTCCTCCAAGAGATCTTGTAATAAGTGATCAGAATATCTTTATCCTAAAGTTGAAGTCATAATAAAAAGTGATTTTCAGTAACTTATTAAATGAAACCAACCACAAAAAAATCACTTCCATTGATTGACCTACAGGAATTTCAATTGTTGAAGGGGATTCCTAATAGATTACACTATTGACTTATTCCTTTGCCTCAGATATCTTCTCTGCATCCTCAGAAAAAAGATAAAGCTATAATAATCTTTATGAAGGAAACGTGCTTTATGTGGGGTAATATCTTACATAGCTTGCAATGCTATGTTGTAGAGACAAGAAAGTAGAACAATAGCAATAAAATAGAAATATCAAATAAGATATTTGATTCTCACTTAAATAAGGACAACAGTATCAGTCAGAAGGTTGAAAGTGTTTTGTCTAATGTTAAATATCAAATTTGAATATTAAAATTGAGAATTACCAACTATATGTAGAAGTTCTAGGGAATGGATAACACTTAGGGGGAAAGAAGTCTACCAATGCTTACCTGAGAATCTTGTACTTAATGGGGTATTCATAGGGACCCATGTTGTTTGTCCCTCAAAGAAAGGAGAAAAAGCCTAACCACTAATATAAAACTTGTCATTTCTTCAAGGATGAATGGTCACCATTCCTCTAGGCTGGTTCAAATTAATTTCAATTGTAACTTACAGAAAGAAAGTAGTGAGCAATGGATGTTGATATAATTTTCCCTGGTTTCAATATTTATAGAGTTCTATTCCAAACTGTGGGGAATGAGAATCTACTATTGCTGAATTGTTATTTGACTTACCCATACTTTGACCTATGCACCTGCTTTATTTCATTCACAGAGATGCACTGTTCTGATTTTGTTTTTCCTGGCATATAATCAATGATGAGGGCATTATACATATTTTCAACACCTATGTGAAGTCAAAGTTCCTAATTTTTCCACAAATTTGGGGTCTGTCAATCTGAGCAGACTTGAACCCTTACATTGAGAGTCTCCTTTGTTAAAAATTTTTCATGTAAAGTTGATTTCCTAATATGCCTTGTTCCTACAGTGTCAAAATAAGTTTTGTAAGACATGTATTTTATGTGGAATTACTCAAGGAATTTCTCCTTTTTGTCCTATAGGCAAAATTATTTCTTTAATCAATTTTGAAATCAGAGACAAATGAATAGGCTGTAAAAAAAAAACATTTAATGGCTTTGCAAGGTTATACTGATAAAAATAAAGAGCTTCAATTTACACATTCCATAATTTGACTGACTCTAAATTATAAATGCCAATTCTTATCCTATAAATGCAAACTTACCAAGGGAATATCAATGGAACAATTACTGGGTGGATATTTGTGCTGCAGTTCCATGCAAAAAAATACATTTAGTGTTTTCAAATCAGTGCTGAAGGAAGTATAAAGACAGGGGTACACATTTACTCATTTTGCAGAGATGTCCAAAGCTATTAACTTTCTGCACTTTAATTAGAAAAGCAATGCAAAATTATCTGTCTGCTCAAACTATAAGATCAAGATATTTGGTACTGGGAAAGAGTTCTGAAATTGTGAAGTCTTATAGACCAAATGTATTTTTAGTATAATAGCAATAGTTAGTAAAAATGCATTCGAATTTTTATGGCAATAGCTTGATTCTTCAAGCACAAACCCTAGGCATACAAAGATAATGGCTATTGAAAGAGGAAGAAAATTAAAGGAAAATTAGGATGTTTAGACAGCTTTAAAACTAGTATAATTTAAATTTTCTTTCACACACTATGAAAACTGCTAGGTTTTAAGTTTACTTTTAGGATAAGAATTACTAAGTATTTCTTAGAGATGACCATTAACAGGTAGTAGGATTTCCTTTATTGTTTAAATTATATTTTCTTCCTTCCATATGCAATTATTTTAAGAATAAAACAGTATTCTGATGAAAAATTTCATTGAAAGACTATTCCTCAAGCCTCAGACACTTGAAGTAAACCACTACTTACAATTTTTTTTCTAACATTGAGTCTTATAGATGAGCAGTGATAATAAACAGAAGTGGGCAGAGAAATAAAAACAACCAGAACCCTCACAACATTCATTTTCTCTATCAAATAATGAAATGCCAACTGTAGTTGTCTGTAGGTTCTGGCTGGAATTTTTAACTTTTAGTTGCAAATGTCAAAATGTTTATTGTAAAAATGCACATGTTATAATATGAAAACACTATCACTTAGAGGTCTCCCTAACACTTGCTACCAATATATCCTACACCCTAGAGTTCATTTTTCACTGAGACTAACCTTGAATGTAACAAAAGCATTGGGATAGAATATGAATCATCTACCCAAAACCAGATCTGAAATAAGAGGAATTGAACTTCCACAAAAAGGCACCACCCATATTAGGAGGAGAAACATGCTTTTACCAAGAATGAAACTGCACCCCAGAAGCAAATGGGAAGACATCTCTGAGGTACACACTCTTTCTCTAGCGGAAGGGAGGAACATTGTACCCCACCACTTACTATCTAACACTGAACACATGAGCCCCTGGAATCTGTACATTGAATATCAAAGGAGTCTTAAATCCAGGAAAACAGTAAAAACAAAACAAACAAACAAAAAAACCCAAAACACTAAGTTCCAGGCTATACAGAGCCCATGTAGACTCACTCACCCTGGAATTCAATGCAGCAACACTGGCCTAGATAGTACTTACTACCATTCATGTAGCTTTGGCTTGAGAAGCAATTTTAGGACTATCTCTGTATTGGAATCACTGGGAAGCACCATCCTGGAACCTTTCCCTCATGTTACTATATCCTGAAGGTAAACCCCTGATGAGAAAGAAAGCTGAGACGTCAATCAAGTGGGTTCACGCCTATCACACAAACAGCAGGAAGCTGACTACACTCCTACAGTCAGCAAGCTAACACAAGCATCTCCTTCACGTAGGAGATGCTTGCCTCCCACAGGTCACTGACACCAGCTTGCCTCCCACAGCAACTGACAGCCACATGCCAAGGCTGTGTCCAACAAGTACGCCACAGCCCAAGGCAAAAGCCATGCCTAACCAACTCAAGACAATGAGATTACTGTGAACAAGTACACACTAATCAATTCAATAACCTTACACACACACACACACAAAAAAAAAAAAAGTGGGCAAAAAGCTAATCACAAGAATATTGAAGAGTAACAAAAAAAAATCTCTCACAAAACAAAAAGTCCAGAGTCAGAAATCTACAAGTGAATGAATTAAATAATGAAGGAATTATGTCCATCCTGATCAAATTAGTTCTAAAAACCCCAGAAGATGGAATGTTCACTAATGAAATTGTATGATACTAACATACCCTCATACTTAAGCCAGATAAAACAGCACAAGAAATGTAAAAATCTTAACAAAATGCTACTAAATGGAATTCAACAATGTATCAAATAGAGTTTATCTGTTGATTGATAGATAGCTGCTAAAGTATTAGCTCAGGGAACAAATATCCTAGATTCAGATTTCACTCAGCTGTTTGCTAAATTTGGGGAATTTGTCTTGCCTCTGTTTCTCAGAGCCCTTCTTATGTAATAACTTAATTCCATAAGTTTATTATTAATATTAAATAAGTTAACATATGTTAAGTAATGACTTAGAAAAAACACTCATTAAATGTTAGAAGTTTTCTCAATAAAAGTGATAAAACTACACTGAAAATAATGAATTATAAAACCACTTTGTTTCAGATATACCAAAAAAACTACCTTAATATAGTACATTTGTGAATAATACAATGTTTATAATATGTGTACAAGGAAGCATTTAACTTACATTATCTCACATTCTAGGAAAAACAGATTTAATAAGGCAACAAATATTTCCCAGTTTGCTCTTATTTCAGCTCTTTGTTTAAATAACTAAAGCAGATATATCAATGCTTAAATAAAAGTATTTCTAATGTATGGATGATATATCCATTTATATCTTTATATCCTTTAATGTGAAAAGTTTATTATGATTTTTCCTTTTTTCTCACCAGTGGTCGATATCAGAAAGCTGTTTCTTTACCTAGACCAAATCAAGCAGCTGTGATACTTAAATTCATGTAACCACACCAAAATATGACAGGAAATCAATCTAAAATTGTAGACAATATGGATGTAAAAAATGGCTGTTAGTGTTGAAGGACAAAAATTATTAATTTAAGGGGTAATCTAATACTTATACAAGAGTCATAACTGAACTTTAAGGTTAAAAAGTGTAAGTATATTCTCAGTCTATGACAGTATGTATGGCTTAAAAATATTTATACACATGAATATAACTTCTTTAGATGGTTAAACTAAAAAAAATTAATCCCTAGCTATTTAAATCTGGTGGTATTTAATCTAATAACTTAAAATAATTAAAGACAATCACCATGTATATAATGTTGTGTTTAAATAGTATTGTTTTACATACTCATAAGAACCCAAACAGCTGTATCTTAAATCCTTTTTCTGCTTTTAATTAATGTGAAGATTTAGCAAATCACTTGATAATTCCATGCATGCTTTTTATCCATAAAATGAAGCTAACAGAACCTATTTCAGAGCAATCCACATATAGTGCTAAAACATAATAAACACTTCATTTACATTTGCATGTGTACTGAGAATATTTCTATTACTATAAATGTATCAAAATACAGACCTACAATCAAGAATTTTATACTACTGATAATTCTGTACAGATGTTTATAGTATCCTAAACTGATGTGCCCCAGTTAATGGGCAATCTCCATAAAATTAGACTGCCAACCATTAGGGCTTTAGCATTCATGGTTATGAATTTTAGAAATCATATTCTGAAATATTTTGCAGAAAGTTCTAACTTTGGGACTGGACCAAGAAGATATTCAGTCCTGGGAGGATAATCTAAAAATTACCCAGATTTACACTAACTCAGAGTCCCATGGCTTGGGGTGACACTAAACACTGGATGGGGATACTGAACAGCTTCTGGCTTCATTAAGAGAGAGGTAGATGGAGAAAAACTCCTGGAGGCTGTGGCCTGACAAAGAAGTCAAACTACAGAACTGACTTATAGAAGCAGAATTATAGACAAAGGTGCTGGGTTGCTCCCAGTAGGCTAAGGTCCCCAGTGAAAAGAAGTGACCACATGCTGGGTCCCTTCCCTTTGCAACTGGAAGCATACAAACTGTAGAGACTTAGGTCTGGATCACGAGGAGGGATATCGGTGGAATTCACTCTGATGATAGAAACATAAGCCACTCTTTTGCCCCCAAAGTGAGCACATACAGACTCTTTCTCCACTTTCCCATCAGCAGCTTCAAGTTCAAATTTCCAGAGTTTTGGAAGGCAGAAAAGCTCAAATTCTAAAATTATATAAAAACCAAAACCACAGTAACATATATGGGGAAAGTAGAAGTACTAAATACCTTTTGGTACTACAGATATTCAAATAAAAATACAGAGAAATTTAAAGTAGCAAAGTGACTCCTTGAGGTATCAAGGGAATATATTATCACAAGAAGAGACTGTTATCCAGAATATAACTGCAAAGATAAGGACAATTTTTCTCTTCTGCACAGAGTTCAAAATTGCCTTGATAAAGAAATTCAAAGAATTTATAGAAATTTCAGAAAAACATATCTGAAAAATAAACAGAAAATAACAGATGTGCAAAATGCAAATATGTCAGTGGAGGTGATAAATTCTGGAAAATGCTATAGCAGCAGAATAAAACAACTGGAAGATCAGTGACCTTCAAGACTGGATAAAGTAGGTGACATAAGAAACAAATAGAAAAATTATGCCACATTTTTATAATTACCTAAATTCATTTGGACAGGCCCTTGAAATTAGGATATTACAGAATGAAAATTGACACAGTGAAATTATTCAAAGAAATACTAGAGGAAAATGCCCAAAACCTAGGGAGGAATGAAGTAAGCAAGTTCATGAAGCTCAAAGAATATCTGAATATCAAAATAAAAGGAGATCTGAAAAAAGAATATTGAAGGTGGCTAGAGGAAAAAAAAAAAAGGAAATCACAAAAAGATATTCCACTTAGGCTTTCATTATATGTCTCTCTAGGAGAATGCTACAAGCAAGGAGTGAATAGAAAGGACTCAAAATATTGCAAGATAAAATATCTTCCAAAAACAAAGTATTGATCAGGACTCTTTTATATTTGAGGGAGAAAATAAAGAGGTCTTCCCAAATAGTCTTAAGTTGAAGGAGTGTGCAAACACTAGATCTCTCCTACAGAAAATATTGAAAGAATTCTACACTAAAGAGAAAATCCATAAATACCTGAAAAAGGATATAAAGCCTAAAAACTAAGACGAAAAGACAATACAGACCTTATATATCAATAATCACCCTAAGTGAGTGGACTAGTTCACCCATCAAAAGGCAGAATGTTGAATTTTGTTTTCTGAGCCTATCAATCTTTTTGTTGTCCCTGGGAAACCATCTTAGCTCCAAAGGTAACTTATATTCTCAAAGTAAAACAACCCTACAAGCAATTGGAATCCTGCAAAAATGCAGGGTTGACCATATTTAAGTCAGATAAAATAGACTCCAGTTAGAAAAGGGAACAAGAGCCATGTCTAAAGATAACACCAATATATAAGCACCGAATGAAGAGTGAAAGTATTCAAGTTGTCTAATAGTACTAAATGTTTACCAAAAGCAGAACAAGGCATCACCCAAAATCAAACAAAAAAACTGCAGACCAAGTCCTTGGCAAACTTAGATACAAAATTCCTTGACAAAATCTTTGCAAATCAATTTCAGTAATACAGTTAAGAGTTTATAATAATGCCCAAATATTATTTATTTTATTGACACAAGTTTGGTTCAACATCCCAAAATTGATCAATATAATACACATCAACAAAAGAATTACAGGATCATGTCAATTGATGCATAGAAAGCACTTGACAAGATTCAACATCAATTTATGATTAAAAACACTATCAGGGATAGAAGGAACATAGCTAAACATAATAAAAGCCATATGCCACAAATTTATAGTTAACATCTTACTCCTGAGGAACTGAAAGCTTTTCATCTAAGGTAAGATACAACACACAACACAAGGATGTCAAATTTCACACCAGTTTTCTTTTTCTTTTTCTTTCTTTCTTTCTTTTTTTTTTTTTTAAGATTTATGTATTCAGGCTTACAAGAACTGGGGAATAGGCTATAAGTGTGTGTGGGGGAGCGGGGGAAGGGGGTTGGGTGAGAGGATTCACCAGAGACAGAGTGGAGAGCAGAACAGGCAGATGTCCTGTCCTGATACACTACTGAGGGGAGCAGCAGATGAGATAGGAGAGGTCTGCTGTGCCATGTGGGTCAGCTCCCAGGGTGGCATTCATGCTGAGGCGGCTGGTGATAGTGCTGTATTTAACCACTGTGTTACCAGGGAGGCCACTACTATAGCATTGGGAATCTTAACCAGAGCAACTAAGCAAGAGAAATATATAAAAATAATCCAAATTGGGGGAAAGGATTATTTCCTGTAAAGTACTTAATCTGAAAGGTCCCTGCAATTTTATTAAAGTATTATTAATAATAGTAGTGAATCAATTCAGTGTTTAATTTGGGACTAGAGACCACAAAGTTAATTAGTTCACCTATCCTGTGAAATTGGAGGGATAGAAGTATCATTGATTAAAAGGGTAACATTTCTGACCAGTTTTGTCTTTTTCTCCCCTCTAGGTCAGGAGAAATGTTCTTCTGCAAATTTTCAGAATTTGAAAATACAATTGCACATGGAGATGAAAATGCTGGTAGTAAAAAGTAGGTTTTTGTTATCTGACTTGTTTAAAGCTAAATGTAGGAGCATTATGAACATCAAGTTCTTTGTTGAGGTTCTAGAAAGAAGTTGATTCTCTTTAAATGGAAGTATAAAGGGAACTGAGAACATTTCAAGAAACAACTCCATAGAAAAGAAGGGCAAAGAAAATGAAATGAAACCTATGACAAACACAAAGGAATAGTAGTCAGATATACAGTTCTTCTTTTCAATTATAACTGATAGAGCAGGTTTCTGTCAGTGATTTAGGTCATCCGAGTTCACCAAGGCAAAGGGTATGGCAAGGCAAATTCACTCATTCAAATAACATAAGGGAGTAAATGGAAAATGGAGAAATGTGCTTAGTGGTAAGATGGAATCTGGGCCAGACGTACTCTTGGGGGTGTGTTGTGTTAGATGCCAAGAAAGAGTCCTTGGATTCTTGGTTATGCTGGCAGCTGTTTGGGTGTTTAAAGTCAAACTCTAAGCAAAATCTGTGCCTTTGCTCCCTCTGGTATTCTAAGAACTTAACAAGAAGGCCAACAGTGAGACCGGCAGGTAGTGGAGATGATAAATTAATGTGCACATGTGGATTGAAGCAGTTCTGTCCTCTCTGCCAGTCATACTCTGCCTGTTCAGCAGAGCTGCCTGAACAGTTGAAGAACTAAAGCTAGAAAAATGAACAATTTCACTGAATGTCAGAGATTCTCAAACACTATATTACCTTGGACTTTTATTTGTTAAAAATCTAATTTCCATCTCACCTCTTGATATTCTTGGCCAATGAGTCTGCATGACCTAGGCACCTGCTTTCTTCAAAAGCTTTTGATGTTGGATTGCTCTTTGAACATAGTTTTAAAAACATAGCCTTAGCTACTAAGTGCTGAGAAAACCTTGCTAAAGAAATATTCTTATAAATACATCTGAGTTGATCCATTCTTTTGAGTTAGACACCCCTTTTATTATTGTTTTACTACTGTATCATTTGCTTCAAAATAAATGATTGATACATAGACTAACACAACCGTTCAAAATTTAATGATATTAAGTGCTTTTAAATACTCTATTGTTTTCTGTCCTAGAAAAAATATACCCAAAATTAATCACATTTTGAGAAGATTGAGGGTATCATAAATCATGACCCAAACACTCTCATATTTACACTTTGATAGATTACTGAGGGGAGCATGTACAGGAGAAAAGGGCTCTCTACAGAGAATACCCTGCTTCAAATTTGAATCTAAGAATAGATGAGCTCACAGCCACAGCTGCAACTGACATGACATGGAATGGGGTATACCGTAGTTTCAGAAATAATTAGGTCCCAAAACATTCAGAAAGTTATAAATAATAAACGAAACCTCGAATTGACTAAAGATACAGAATTGGAGCTAACTTGAGAGTACAGGGGTTTTATGTTTGCCTGCCCATGAAGTAAGCAGACACCCGCAACACAACTTAATGAATCTTCAGGGAAGGCCCCCCAATAGATTACCTCACAGAAAACCAGTGCACGAAGTGTCAAAGACAGGCTAACTGTCTGCCTTCCACATATAAGTGAAATAAGAATTTGCTTTCTCCTTGTTTCTGTGCATCCTTGTGCCCACTGTTTCCTAACTATGACTAGTTTTCTGAATTAGACAAATTCTTTTTCTAAAACTCAGTGGCAATTAGTGCTAAGTTAAAAACCATACAAATATCACACCCTACCTTTTTTGATATGAATGATTAAAGACAGTTTAAAATAACTAAACATCATGAGTTACCCTTGCATAACTAACAATATTGAATGTCAGTGTATTACATACAAATGCTAATTGATTTCATAAATTTAGTGCAATCTAGAGTCAACTGAGTTAACATTCTACTAGCTTTCAATGATCCCAAATGAAATGGTAGAATATTTGTGAAAACATGAAGTAACTCATGCCAGTTACCAAATCAAAACTTAAATCACATTTACTTATCCTCATGAGATGAGATTTTGAACTTTATTAACATAAGCACACTTATATATTCATTTTTTACTCATGTAACTGGCCAAACACAGCTGAATTAAGGTTCTATGATGGTGTGAATACACTTTTTTAAAATTATCACTTCAACAGCAAAGGGGACTGTAAATATCTATACGGACCATTTGGTATTAAATATGTTAAAAACGTTGCACTAATACATGCTACATAAATATTTCTTCTCAGTATTATGAAATTTGGTAAGAAGAAAAGATTTCTAGGGTCAATGTGAAGTGATGTATCTTAGATTTCATCAAATTTTAAATTCCCATATATAGGTTTTCTTTGAAGAATTATGATGCTATTTACAAACTGTCATAGCCCCTGTCTTTCTTTGACATAGAAGTATTAAAATTTGAGTTTTGCCAAAAACAATCTTAAACAAGTCAACTCATAATTTTGTAGTACTTTGAAAAATGCAGTTTATTTCCATGCATGAAGATGAACCTATATTGTGACTATTTTAGACCCAAGATATATAATTATTTCCACTTGTAATTACTTCATTAGAACATCTGAACTATGTTTCCAAGTCCATTAATAAAAGTAGCTTGTTGAAAAATTTGGAGATTTGTTCATTGTGATGAACTATTAAATTTTATAAACTACATATTACATACATTTTAAAAATGCTACGATTATAGTAAAAGATCATTGCGATGAATGTGTTCTTTTTAGAATACACAAAAGATCACCTTGGCATAAACCTTAAGTCCTAGAAAACAGCACTTTTACTTCCCCAAAATTCCTAGGTTTTGGGAAAAATAAGAATTATTCTTCGTCAGAGTAAAAAAGTATGTGTGTGTGTACCTACACACAAAAAAAACAAAACCACTTGCGTTAAATATTAAAAATATTTTAGCATTTAGGGCCCCTCCCTGGTGGCGCAGCGGGTTAAAGCACTGCACTAAGAAGCTAAAGCCACTTCTTCATGAGTTCGATCCCTGCCTGCCCTGGAGGTGATCCACATGGCGTGGCAGACCTCTCCTGACC
>NW_004567111.1:33240053-33264073 GCF_000260355.1 Condylura cristata
AGAACAGGCAGATGGACGAAGTACACTGCTGAGGGGAGCAGCGGGCGGGTCAGGAGAGATCTGCCACGCCATGTGGTCACCTCCGGGGCAGGCGAGGATCGAACTCATGAGGAAGTGGCTGAAACTTCCTAATGCAGTGCTTTAACCCGCTGCGCCACCAGGGAGGGCCTGTTTTTATATTTTTATATTTTATCAACTTCTAGAGATTCTCTTTCAAATATTGTCACTTAACAAATAGTATGAATGTTATTAATATGACCTATGATTAAGAGTAGTATTTCAGTGATGGAGTGGGATTTGACACAGAATAACTTTTGCCCAATACTGATTTGTGCTGAATTTAAATGATAAATGCTGGACTACCAATTCAAAATGCCTTATTTTGATATTTGGACTTACTGCTCTAGTTGCCATTTCAAAATACTTTAGTGTTCCAAAAGACCTAATTTTAAATGAATTAAAATATAACGCCTGAATTACTTTTGTAAGTTTACATCAAGTAAAAAAATGCATGATATAAATTATACTATCATTGTAAATGACATAATTTCTTTCTACATATAAGATAAAATTTCCACTGACTTTTCTATTTATATGATGATTTCCATAGTGAAGTAAAATGCATGAATTCCCAATTTCAGTTGCATTCAGAAAAAGTAACTGAAAAAAAATCCTATTCATTTAAGGTCATTCTTGCCTGTTGTAGAGCTCTGAAAGCTGTTGCTTTGAAGGCCTGAATGCTATCTCTTGAATTAAGATGATCCCATTGAGGGATGGCACTTTTATATACTATGTTTTACATTTAAAGAAGGATATTTCTCTGAAGATATAAGTTCAATTTCTTGCCAAAGTTTAAATTCAATTTAACCTCTTTTTTTGCAGCTCTTCTTTATCTCAATTTTGTTTTCAATCATGTTGCACTTAGATACTTGAAATTTTCTATATAAATTATAAATTGACTTCATTGCCATAATTACTCTAAATTTCCTCATCTTCTATGCTAAAACAATTAAGACATACTTTCATGTTATTTGTACAATTTCTATTTTCCTAAACCTGAGAAGTAGAGATAAAAGCTTTAACATTTAATTCTGTAGAATAATACAAGCTTTCAAGTACAATTACTCTTAAAAAGGTTTACCATTGATTTGAAATTTGGTACAAGAATTCCTCAATTATTTCACCAATAAAAATGTGAGTAGACCCAGCAATACAAGTATTATGTCAAAATAAAATAAACACAGGATAATTTAAAGAAATAGCTTTTCCTTATTCTGTAACTATGACCAATTCTAGTAAAATTCCACAACATTGAAGACCAATGTGGTAAATATATCAAAAACACTTTTTTTTCTGCATGCAAAATCTGTTGTTTTAGCTAATAGAAAGATGTATGAAGAGCACTTCCAAAATATTCTCCTTTGAATGTTTATATATATTATATAATATATATATAATGCTAATATTGAATAAATGGATTATATATTTACAGAAATACAGAGACTATCAGCACTTACTACCACATGTAAATATCAAACATATTCACTAATATCAATGATACTAATACATATTTTGGTCATTTTCATAATATATATGGTCATACCATGTGACATTTTCAGTAACAGGTCAAAAAACAGCTAAATATGATTAAAAATTACAGTTAGTGGACTGCTGGTTTCCCAGTTATATGGAAGGAATTGGGGAGTTGCCACATGTCATAAGTGAAAAGTTGGATAGACTGAAAAATCATTAAGTCTTCTTAGATCCCTAAAAGAGGGACAGAAATGGAGCATACCACTACACCCAAGACTGGAGAAAGAGGAGAATTCTGGGACATTCAATTTATCAGAACAGATACTCACATGTAGAAACCATCTGGGGACTCTGGGGAACAGGGTAGATAAACCTAAACTATAACTGAAAAATTGCTAATGACTCAGTATGAACAACTCAGTTAAAATTCTAAGGGAATACAGTCCTAGGGAGGCCCCCACAATATTGTGAGACCTATAGAAACTGGCTAGTTTTACCACAGAAAACAGGAGACACAAATATCACTAGGCTATCAGTACAAGGTAAATAGAACCATTTTTTAAGTCACTAAAACACTATTGTTCTTAATAAGGTCTACACTCAGGAGAAACCAGTTAAGCAGGACATAAACTGCTGGGATATTAACGGACATATTTGACCTGGGTAAGGGAAATGCCCAATTCCAAACATTTCTTATGTACCATGTGGGAGAAGGAAAATATCTAAGTGTAACCATCCTGCCCCACCTAAGAAACTCTTGTGAAGCATATAACCAGGAAAGGACTTATCCCCTACTTCTACACCTTGCCATTAATTACTAATGCCTATTACAGTAATTCCTTTTATCACCTAGTCATGTCTGACAATCATGAAAAATATTAAAGGGATAAAGCAAAAAACACAAGTTGAAGAGGGAGCAAAGTATAAGAACAGGCCATGACAAGAATCAAAGAACTGCTGTTGGAAGAATCAAAGTACAAATATAAAGAACAATCATTAATATATTTAGGGCTTCAATGTATAAAGTATACCACATTCAAGAACAGATAAGCAGAGGGATGAATTAAAATGAAAATGCTGGACATAAAAAGCTGTATGTATGACAGAAATGAAGACTGCCTTTGATAAGTTTAGTGGCATACAGGTGAGGAATGAATTTATGAAAAAGAAGATTTATCAATGCAAAATTTAAACCTTAAAAAACAGACTGAATATGGAGCAGAATAGCCATTGATGTTAGAACTACTACAAAATATATAAAATACTTATTGTAAGAGTATCAAGGAGGACAAAAAGGATCGGAGGAAATGTTTAAATTAAAATGACTGACAATTTTCCTTGATTAACATCAGATTCCAAACTACAGTTCCAAGAAACAGCAGGATAAATGTCAAGAATCATTATTTTCAAACCACAAAAAGTGAAAGAAAGAAGTGCTGAAAGAAACTAGGAGAAGGAAATCAAGAATTACATCTGGCTTCTCCTTAGAAACCATACAGGCAAAAAGAAGCTGAAGTAAAATATTTAAAGATCAGAGAAAAAAGCCATCAACCTAGTACTCATAAAGAAGATGTAAAGGCTTACTCTGGCAAAACAAAAACAAAAACAAAAAATATAGTAGAATTATCTTGGAAGAAATGTTGAAAGAAAATTTTCAGAGATAAAGATCATACTATTGTTCAGATATTTGAAACTATATAAAACAAGAAAGACCATTAAAAAAAGGAATAAGGTGAAAGTAAAAACAAATTTCAACTTTCTTAATTGTAATTAATCTCACATCAGTTTGTGCAATATAATAGCTATATTGTAGGTGATCATTAATGTTTATGAATATATCATCTACATGCTTGTGTGTATTTATACACAAGAGAAATACATAAAAGCAAAGGCATAGGCAGGATATGGAAGAAATGGGGCTGTTATAAAGTTGTAACATCTAAGATGTTTTATTATATTTGAAAGTGGTATTACTCAAAAAAAGGATGAACAGAAATGCTAAAAAAGACAAGAAAATTGAACCATGTAAAATGCTCAAATACAACCACAAAAATACAGGGAAAAAAAAGTGGAAAACAAGAGAAACACTAAACATGGTAGATATTAACAGAAATATATGAATAATGATTTTCAATGTCAGGCATTAAATTCACCAATTGAAAGAAAGATTGTCAGAGTGCGTCAAAAATGAGACTCAAAATAGGTATCTACAGAAATACTTATGTAATATGAGAACACTAAAGATTAAAAATAAATGGATGGAGGAAATATTCCAAGTTAACCCTTATCAAAGGAAAACAGGATTAGCTATATTAGTTTCAGACAGAGCTAATTTCAAAGCAAGGGAAATAAAAGGATAATATAAAAGGATACTATATAAATATAAAGGAATCAAATTTCCAAGAAGAAATAACCTTTATTATGTATGCACCTAATAGCAATGCCAAATTATGTTAGTCCAAAACTAATAAAATTGCAAGGAAAAATAGAGGAATCCACATTGATAGTAGATTATATAATCTAATAAACACACTAAGGAGGTTATCTCAACAAAAACTCTGAAGAATGGGAAGTTGCTTTGATTTTATGAATAAATTGTCATAATCTTCGTTTCTCTTGAAAGTGAATAGACCCAGGAGGCAGAAACCCAATAAAAACTCAGTTGAACTCAACACCACCCTCATTCAACAGATTATAACTGACATCTGTTGAGTACTTCACCAAGAGCAGCAGAATATATTTCTCGAAAGTCTACATTCATTTCTGAGCCATGATAGATGCCTTCACAGAATTAAAATAGAAACCATACTATACCTGACCACAATGGGATTATACTTGATCAGTATCAGAAAAATAACTAGGAAGGCTCACAAAACATGAAAATGAAAACACAAGAAAAAAGTTCCAAAATAACATACATGTCAAAAACAACTAAAAGCATTTTAAACTATTTTAAATAAAATAAAACACATTTTATAAAAAAAAATGCAGAATATAGCAAAAGTAGATCTGAGAGGGGAATCTCCAGCACTCCTGTATATTTATTTGACAAAAAATTCTAAAAACAATAATCTTAGTTTCTACTTAGTAAACTAGAACAAGAAGAGCACATTAATTTCAAAGTAAGCAGAAGAAAATAATATGGATCAGAGCAGAAGTTAATGAAATTGAAAACAGGAAATCAGTAAGAGAAAAATCAGTGAAACTCAAAGCAGGTAATAATTTAACATAAAGACTAAAGTTTAGTTAAAAGTCAAAGAGAGTGATACACATTATTAATATTGGCCATGACAGTGGGGTGATCACTGGATATCAGAAGATTAAAGGAATACTATGAATATCTTTAGGACTACAAATTTTTGATAATCTAGATGAAATGGATCAATTCCTTGAAAGATGCAATTTGGCAAAGCACTTGAGAAAAAACTGATAATCTGAGTAGATTTATATTCACTAAAGAGAATGGAGTAGTAATTAATAACCTTCCAAAACAGAAAGCACTAGGTTCAGCTAGGTTTACTGGTGAATTTTATCAACTACTTACTCTATAAAATGTCTTCTAGAGGAATGAGTAGAAACACTTCATGACTCATTCCATGAGGTTAGCCTTACTCAAATACCCAAACCAAACACATGATACAACAAAACCCTACAATATTTTGCCTTCAATTGTGCTGTGAATTTTAAACTATCTAAAGAATAGTCTAATAAACACACTAAGGAGGTTATCTCAACAAAAACTCTGAGGAATGGGAAGTTCCTTTGATTTTATGAATAAATTATGTCATAATTTTGTTTTGGTGCAAATTTCAGCTCTGATATCCTTTATGTGTCAGATTTTCCTCAGTTTTTATGCTAGTATGAAACATGGTAGCAAGTGTTCCTGAACTCAGTTCTCAATGAAATTATAGTCATCTTTTCCCATTAATTTCCTCCCATCCCTTCTCTTTTATTTCCCTCTTTCCCTTCCCCCTTCTTCCCTCCTCTCTACGTCTCTCTCCCCCATTCTTTCTGTCCTTAAAGCCCATTGTCTAAACTTAAACTAGCTGAGCACTCTTTACTCACTTGAGGCAAGGATGCCAAATAGCCATACTAGGCTTGTACTGATGGTATGTGCTATAATGAGGGTGTTGGTGTCCATCATTTGAACCCCTCAATCCCAGGATGAGACTAATGTTCACTGGGGGAAATGTAGGTCTAATATATAAAATGAATAATGCATAGGAATTCTGCTCCTGTGCCTTGTACTCTGAAGAACTGAGAAAGTAAGCCCTTTTGTGTTTTTGAACCTGGGATTCCAATTTAGTGATAAGAATTCTGAGAGCAAGCAACTGGGGACACTGACTTATCTAATCAAGAATGAAACCAAACAAATACAAGAAACAAACATCTTAGCATTTTTCTCATAAAAAGCCATTATCTTTTTACCCTTTTCTCTCTGTAAACTTAGATACAATAACATCATATTTTTATTGAAACCTACATAGAAAAGTGGATATGATAGAAAAATTGAATGAAGACACTAGTTTCTTTATTGATAGTCTGTTTTGATTAAACAATTTCCTTCACTCAATATAGTATAAATATTTAATGTAAATATTTTTTTCCATATTAAGTACTTTCCTGGAAGATAAATTCTAAAACTTCAATCACTTCATTTGACTACTACTGCTTTAAAATTGGAATTCTATTCATATAGAAGCAGATACTTCTAGCATGCAAAAAATTACTTATTGAGAACACAATAATTATTTTAAAATGAGATGTTTAAAGGGATTTTTTATAAATAACAATGTTTTGTTATTATAAAAGTAATAAGTACTAAACTAAAACTGAAATTATAGTATTATATATGAAATATAGTTGTCTTGGGGGTAAATCTGTGGCACAGGGTTCTAATCCTGAATATCAAAAACAACTGAATATCAGTTGTTCCAACTCTCACATCATACTGTATACTTCACAGATTTTTCTTAGTCTCAGTTTCAATGTGGCAGTTTCTCTTTTGTAAGAATATATTTAATATCTTTAGTCAAAGACTTGCTCCATAATCTGGAGCAGATTATGACATAATATGAAATATTGAAACATTTAAAATATTGGAAATACTATTGTGTTTAGATATTTTAGAATACATGTAATCATCTGTGCCATGTTAGATCTTGCATAAAATGGAATGCAGCAGTCAACTAAGAGAGATTAGGTAAACTAAAATGAAATCATTCCTTAAAAATTTTAGGACAGACTTAAAGGGAATTTCTCTCATTAGGCATTATATTTTCTTAAACTATTAGTTATGTAATATAATTTAGCCTTATTATAGCTGCTGCTATGATTATTTCAAAAAGCCTTTCTACTACTCCATAGGAAGAGTACCATTTTGTGCTAATGTTACGAAGATTTGAATTACAGAATGTTGGCTTGTAAGCCTAGGCAATGTACTTAGCAAGTTTTACAGGGATTAAGAATGAAATAGAATATATAGGCATCGTAGAAGGAGCTTCTTTTTTGAATTATGAGAACTGCCATAATAGAAAAACTGAAAGAGGGAGACAGTCAGAGGTAAGATTCGAAAGTAAAGATTATTTTTCTTGAGCTGGATGGCCAGACCCCAGCAGCGAAGGGTTCACACAGGACAAGATTGAAGATGAAGCTAGAAAAGTTCACTGAGGTTGAGATTTGTTGAACATGTAATTTGAGCACATATCTGTTTTTTTTTTCCTTGATAACATTGTTTTTAGAAAAACAGCTTAATTCCTTTTTCCATTCTTTATTATATATGAACTATTATTTGCTACTACCTGTTCTCAATTTCTGATGAAGTGAACATAACATTGCTGTTCTCTACTCCTCTTCAATGCTCATTTGTAAACTTGAATATATCTCTTAATTTTCATTTCTCCTCCTTTCTCTTGGTATGTAAATGCTGCTGAGTATTTTTATACCTGTTGGTGTGAGCAGTGATATTGCTAGCAACATGCTTGTGATTTTTGCCAATGGTACATGTTAAGGAAACCACAAGTTAGTTAGAAACACACTTGTCTGTTTGACGGTTTTCTTTGGTTTTGTTCAAAAGGATGTTTTAAATTAACTGGGAGATTTATAGGCAAAATCATCTTATAATTATCAGAATAAAGGTTCCTTGCTTCAATTTTTAAAGTCCACTATACACATTTCTATAGGTCAACAGATAGCAAGTAGGAAGAACTGTGGATATGTAAAAACAGCAGGGACTATGAAAAAAAAAAACTGGAAAAGAAAACATTTGTAATAGGAGACTACAATATTCCACTCTCACCAAATTAAATCAATGAGATAGAAAATACCCAGATACATAATAGCCTTACATAAAGAATTAGACCTCTTAGACATGTTGAGGGCATTGAGCTCCCAAAAACAAGAATCCACATATTTCTCCACTGCACATGGACATTCTCCAGAATAGATCACATTCTAGGACACAAAATATCAATAATTTCATGAAAACTGAAAACATACCCAGCATATTCTCAGACTATAGATACCAAATTAGAAATCAACTATCAAAGCAAGCAAGGAGATTGTTTATTACATGGAAATGAAATGGGTTCAAATGCACACACCTGTGCATCAAAACTAGAACCTCATGTGTAATAAAATAATGTTAAAATTATTTAAATACAAATATTTTGGTAGAAAAATTTTTGCACATAAAGAGTAAGCTAGTTTTTTTGTCTCACTGACTTTAAATGACAGATTTTAGCTGGAATAACAAGTTTGTCTTTCTTAATACTGAATTGTGGCTTAAAAAGTACTACATATTTTATGCTTAAGTAATACTGTCAGTTTTCATTTGCTAACATATCCATTTCGCCTATTGCATTTCTGTGTATCTATTCATTGCTAGTGAACTAAACCAGAATCCCTAAGTCAGGTACGTACTATGTTAATAATCAAAGAGTTGAACATGAATGGTTGGTAACTAGATGAGATGATCTCTTAATATTGAAATGTAATAAATTATTCATATAATTTTAAGTCATGCTAAGCATGTTAAATATATTTGTACAAATGCTTTTCCAATGTCAATTGGGATACAATTAATTTTTCTTTTAATTTATACCATGTGGCTCAGTAAATATGCACATGGGTATATATTTTAAAATTTCAAGTGCTGGGCCTCCCTGGTGATACTTGGGGTTAAAGTCTTAGCACTATCAAGGTATCCCCTGCCAACTGGCATGAGTTCCAACCCTGGCGCCAGGGAGCTAACCCTGCCTCACCCACTGCTCCCCTCAGCAGTGTATTTCAGTAGATCTGCCTGTTCTACTCCCCACTCTGTCTCTGGTGAATCTTCTTACCCCTGAATCTCTGGCCTACCCCCCCCAGTTATATTATTAATAAATAAAAATAAATATTAAAAATAAAATAGCATGTCAAGTGTTGTCAAAAGCTTTATGTGTAGTAAGATATTCATTGCATGTTAGCATAGTGAAAAACCAGTATCACTTTAAACATCCAGTGATAGGGTATGATGAGTTAAGGTAAAGTGCAATCACCACTTAATTTATAAACATACTGTCAAGCTATAATTACAGTTTATACGACAACCTAAAACTAAATTCAAATTGAGTAAGAACTGATATTGACATTTATTATAGTAATATATATTCTGCTATAGGAACATTATTTAAGGATAGTTTGAAAAATGGAAACTCATATACCATCAGACAAGACATAAAGATGGAAAAACAAAACCAAGATATACAACAGGTTTGCTTAAAATGAGAAGACTAAAAGTGACTATTTTTCAACATTTCAATGGCATTTGTATATAAGCAAGTCCCTTAAATGTTATTGAATGGGTTACAATATATGACATATTGATTATTCCATCAGTAATATTTAGATATAGTAGTAGCATTAGCATTTATAGTCATTTTGTTGTTATATTTGATAAGTATCTTGAGGTTGGCATAAAGTGATTTAATAACCTAAAGATAACATACCATTTATATGTGTGATTACCACAAATGGTTAGTAGGTGCCACACAAAGTAAAGTGACTGAGATATGAAAAGCAATGTTAATATATGAACAAGTGACAATATCTTAAAGGCAATTTCCTGTAACAGTACCATGGTAGGATACTTCTCCATTTACTTAGGAAATACCAAATTAACACAATTTTTGGTGTGCAATTATGAGTAGCACTATCTTTTCCTCTAAAAAATGTATAGGTTTAAGTGATAATTACAGGTCTACATTATGTTTAGGATATAAAAGCTAGTTTATTGATCTCACAAAAGACTCTTGAATTTCATCTGTGGAATGATGCAGAATTTTTGAAAGTAACTGCAAAATTATTAGAAATACTTATAAATGTGGTAGATTCTCTGAGAAGTCCATTTCATATCCAGGTCTTGTTTACCTGATTTCTTGCAACCTTATAATGGGGGTTACATTATGAGGACCCTGCTTTTACAGCACTAGCTGTGTCTTTCAAGTTGCTGTTTTGCTTTGATCTTGAAATCACTTTTCACAGTGTTTTGATGATTACTAATGGTTAAAGTCACAAAGTCAGAACATGGCTTTACTTATTCACTTTTGTAGGTTTAATGGGAATGTTATAGCTAAACTCTTAAGTTATTCTTTGATAATGTAACTGAGTTATTTGTTGAACTTATTTTCCCATCTTAAAATAAAAGGAAACACACATTTGTGTGTGGAGGGGGAATTATATGAAAATATACCTTGAAATTTCTGAGTATTGACAGGTGCAGAGCATATGATCAGGAAACATAACATATCCAGAAGGTGGCCATATACCTGAACCATTTCAAATACACAAAGAAACTAAACTATGCACAGTAGTTTTAGTTGTTGGTTCTACAGCCAGATTTGTATTTGAAATCACATCCCTAGTGATTTCAAATAAATGAGTGAGCATTTAAATCTAAGATTCAAATATAACTTTTAAAGATTCTAAAAGATTTCATAGACTACCATCTCTATGATGGAAGCTGCGAGGTTTGACAAGTTAGTATGTTTCCCATTCCGTTTTCGTTAATTAGAGCTTTCTTACAAGTGCTGGTTAGTTCTCATTATTAAATGGCACATAAGTTCCCATGTAATTTAGGAAACTATGCTGTTATCTGAGAAGTGGATTAAATGAACATAGTCCCTGCCCTGCTTGTAGTTTTTCTCTGTGAGGCTGTTATCGGCAAACAGTGGGGACCAGAAGATAACATCCTACTCAGGGGGCATGAGCATGCAATCAATGCCCTTAATGTGTTTACTGTGTTTCTGGAAATGCCAAAGAAGTTTCTGGAAAGTAAAAATTGTTTCAATGGTTGAATAGTCACCTAATTGAGAAATCTGTATGGGAGAGATGAATTTAAAGGGAAAGACATTCTAAGCACACGAAGCAGCAGGTTTATGGATTAAACATCAAGTTAACAGCATACAAAGTAGAGGAAATTTGTGAAAGTAACACAAGGCATCTCTCAATATGGAAGAAAGCTGTGATACCCATTATAGCTCATGGTTTTGGAACAGCAATGTGGGTTTAAGATAATGGGTGCAAAAGAATTCATAGTAATTAGTTATTCCTGCTTCTGTTTAAAGTCAATTATTCCACCTACAACATGAATCTCATACTCTGCTACCTTCTCTTGGATTTCCTTCCCTTCAGGTTTGCTATGGCTTCAGTCTTTTCTTCTATACACATTCTCAAGTCTATCCCACATTTCAACTAATCAAAACAGAACAAACTTTTTTTTAGCACATATTCCATTTTTGTCACTACCAGCAAAATTTCATAGAAAATTACTGATAATCTGTCCACAATTTCCAGGGTGGGCTATTTGCCTTAATTACTTGTGTTTTCTTTCATTTCACACACACACACACACACACACACACACACACAGAGAGAGAGAGAGAGAGAGAGTTACTTACAATCAATAGCATACTATTAAGCAAGTGTTAATTGCTTATACTGGTACTTTTCCAGCGATGTTACAGTTAATTATATTAATTCTCATAATACATTGGCCTAGGTACTTTAGCCCATTTTAAAGATAAAGAAAAAAATGAGGTATAGCAAAGTTAAACGTCTTACCTAGGTCACAGGCCGTAAAAGAAGAATTCGAATCCCAGCATCGGCTTCAGAGACTTTGCTCTTACCTGCTATGTGTTGCACTTGTCCAGCATCATCTTAGGAATTGTCTGGCTGCAGGAATGCGGAAGTAAGGTTGGAGGTTTCATCAGTTGATGCTAGGAAGTAGAAAAGGCAAAGACTACGTTAATTTGTGGGTTAGGTCAGCTACTTGAACATTTGTTCTTAAAATAATAAGTATAAGAGGATTTTCAAGGCCTAGTGGTCTGTGTTTTGGGACTAACACAATATTTGATTTGATACAATTTCAGTATCATACTATGTAGATTGCCAGGCCTTTTAAAAACAAAACATGATTATCTTTATACAGGTAGCTTTCTCCACTAAATAAGCTCTCACTACAAACCTTGGTTCTGCACCTACATTTGAACAATAAAATGCACTATTTATTAATTCATTCTTATATTACTTGCCTTCATCCCTTGAATGCATACTCCTAAATACCTAATTAAGAACTTAATATTGAGGTTTATTGTGGTATTAGAAAATTTTCTGACTTGATTACTTGCCACTTTTTTTTTTTTAAAGATTTATTTATTTGTGCATACAGATCTGGGGTACAGGCCGGAGGCTCAGGGGTGGTGAGAGGCTTCACCAGAGACAGAGTGGGGAACAGAACAGGCAGATCAACGAAGTACACTGCTGAGGGGAGCAGCGGGCGGGTCAGAAGAGGTCTGCCACACCATGTGGTCACCTCTGGGGCAGGCAGGAATTGAACTCATGCAGAAGCAGCTTTAGATTCTCAGTGCTGTGTTTTAACCCGCTGCGCCACCAGGGAGGGCCGATTACTTGCCACTTTTTAATGAAACAATACATACTATATTACTAGCACTGTTGATCAATTGCAACCTTTATATGTAAAGTATATGAAGTAACAAAATTTACTTCAGTAAAGAAGAGTACATTTTCAGGTCAAGAGCGATAAAATTTGCTTAACAAAGGACCACAGATGTGCAACACTTTGTTAGCAATGTCAACTGGTTAAAACCTTTTCTTTAGGGTACATACTATTAGTTGTAAGCAGAGAAACTATCCAACATTTGAGAGTTCCTGATCTCTTATTTAGAATAAAACAATGGTAAGATTATCTAACTTTCAGGGTTTATCAAAAAATTTGATATTTTATATAATCTATCTGACACAGTACCCTGTATAGCACAAGTACTTAATATACGGTAATCATTTTGTTTCAGAGTCTTAACTATTGACCATCCAAAAAAAAAAAAAATTACATTTCTTTTCTCAGACACCATCAATGAGACATTTCTTGGCTCAAGTTTATTCTGGCAAAAGGAAATACTAAAATATTCTTTAGAACAAACTATTCCAAATAAGTTTCACTTCTCCACCCATAGGCCTCTCCTTGCTCTCCCTGCTTCTCCAGCAAGTTCAGATTTCAATTCTATCCTCCTTTATGCCTCTTTTAAGTTCTATTATTTTTCCAAGGCACAGAGGTCAAGTCTTTTCTGCCTATGAATCTTTTTTAAATATCACTCGAGTCCACAATAACCTTGTTCTTGAACAAGAGATTTATATTTCACTCATTGGCACTTAAGCTCTAAAGATAGAATGCATTGTTTCTAGAACTATGGGTTGGTAAAATAATCTCACTTGTAACCATGGTTCGTCTATACAACATTGAGTTTTTCTTTTGATGATGACTTAAACATACTTTGAACAATATCAATGATCACAATTTAACCAATATTGTCGAATATTCATGGCCCATACTTGTATTTGTAATTTAGTTTGCACCAAGGGAACACTTCTAGAAATAGCAGTTATTATTTAGTTTTTAACACATTGAGAGGCATATATTACTATCCCTAGTACTAACATCAAAACACTAACAATCATCTACATCTACAATATATTTATACATTGTACATTTCAATAATTTACTAATAATAGAGAATAGACTTGTCTTTTATTGTGTGTGAACACTCAGTTTTGAAGTACAAGATCTCAGTTTTAGAATTGCGGTACTCATTACTTTTACACAACAAACAGTATCATATTTTTGTCTTCATCTGTAATAGACTGCTCTTTTCAGTTCTCTTACAGTTATATGGGGCCATTTCACTAGTCTGATCAATCTCTGAGACTGAGGCAGAGGGAGTAATTCTGGATATCATTCCAGTTATTTCTAAGCTTTTGTGTTAGCATGAAGGCCCTGTAATTAGATAGTAAAACCTGTACTAGAAATTCAACTGTCATAGGTCATGAGCCAAAATTCTATTTGTTAAATACTCTGAGATTTGGCATTTTTTTAATTGCAACAAAATATAATCTATGTGAAATAATGAACAGTTCGAACTATAATCAATACAAATTTCACATTTTTTAAATTTTATCATAAAAATTGCTTTATATGTAAAATAATAATACACCCCCCAAAACGCTTTAAATTAAAATGGTGTGTTTCATTAACACAAAAATATATCCTACTGAATGGAAAGAAATTATTGCACACCATACATCCAAGAAGAACTGATATCTATGATCTACAAAGTACTTATAAAACTCAACAAAAAGAAAAAAACTACCCTCCCAAAAATAAAGAAGAAAAAAAAAATGAGGTACTTCTCCAAAGACATGCAAATGAGCAGGGCCATAAAACAAATGCTCACTTATCACTTATCAACATGGAAATGCAAATGAAAGCCATAAGATATCACCTTACCCTGGGAGTATGCCTATGTCAAAAATATCAGAAGAAATGTACTGGAAAGAAGGTGGAGAAGAAGGAAACTTCATAAAATGTTGCTGGAAATACAGATTGGTACAGTACCAGTGAAAAATGGTATGAAGAATTCTCAAATATTAAAAATGGATATCCATACAACCCAGTAATTAGGCGTAGGTATTTACCTAAAAAATGCAAAAGGGATATACACACCTTCATATTCATTGCAGCACTATCTCCAAGGCGAACAATGGAAATATATAAGTGTCTAAGGAAAATGAGTCAATTAGATAGATGTGACATCTATTTACAAAGGAATATTACTCAGCTATAAAAGGGGTAAACTCTTATAATTTCCTATATCATAAATGGAACTAGAGGGGATTATAGTAAGCAAAATAATTCAAAAGAAAAAAACCAGCTGGTGTCATTTTTAATATGGACTACAAAGAAAGTAAAGGTTCAGATAAAGCCAAACCAATACCAAACCCCAAAACTATGACTCTACAATTGAGGCTACAAGAGGGGAAGGGAAGAAGAAAATCAAAATGAAGAGGTAGCACAGTGGACTATGGTGAAAGACTGGGGGTATCTAATGGTAGGTGTTTATAGAAACAAAACCTGAAGAGGATGATCCTACACTTCTAAATCATCAATGTTGCAAAACTGTTACCTCAAAAAATGTTTTTTTTTTTACTTTTGTTTTATCGACTTATAAAATTTGTAAAATTCAATATTGCTTTATCATTCTAGATATTTATACATATAAGAATTTCAGTTATTTATGTGCACATGTTTAAGGAACATCACCTTAAAAATGATTACACCATAATGTAATCAGACTGGTCCTATAAGTTTCCAGAACAATCACCATATAGTAAAAAATGAGAACTATTTTGTTCTTAAAATAAAGATCCATAAACTACTGAAATTTGGTAAGAGATGGTTTTCAGATTCATTTCACTAATTTCCAAATCAAATACACCTGAGGTATATTCCAAATAGTGCCCCTTTCTTTCTGTTTGAACTAGGGTATAATTCATAATATTTTGAGGTCTCAATTTTCTTTTCTATAAAATTGATCTATATTAAAATCTTCCTTATATCAAAATTATGAAGATTAAGTGAGATGTACTTGAAGGTTTATTGTAATGCATGTCCACAGTAAGTAGTCAATGAGCATTAAATAAAAATTATTAGTTTACTTCTGTCATGTTTCTATAATGTTCTGACAAGATTTTAAGATTTATAAGGTAGGTTTTTTTGTATATGTATTTGCTTTTACATTTCAGTTCTATGTCTAATACTTTTTGATGCAGAGCTGTCATGGAGTGAATATTGTTTGCTTAAGAAATGAATATTGGGGCCTTCCTGGTGGTGCATGGGATTTAGTCTTAGTACTATAAAGCTGTCTGCAGCCACTGCAGCATGAGTTCGATCCCCCAGACAAGGCAGAATAGACCTCTGCCTCACCGACGGCTCTCTTCAGCAGTGTATTTCAGTAGATGCACCTGTTTTGTTCCCTAATGCCTCTGGGGAATCTTCTCACTCCCACTACCCCTACACCTCTGGCCTAGATCCAGCTCTTGTATGTAACAATAAATGAATCTTTAAAAAAAGAGACATGTATAGTAAATTTGATTGAATGACTTCTTAATTCCCTGAAAGTACATGGCACACCACCTATATAGCTTAGCAAATGCTCTGCTACTCTGAGGAGACTTGGCCAGATCAAGGATCCCTTCCCTCTCCACATACATACTTTTTCTCTAACCCATTTCCTCAAAAGTTTATTTTATGTAACACAGAAAATGCATACTCATTTGTCTTGGCATGAAAAAAATGTGCCATTCATTCAACTGTTCTAGGTGCTGGAAATGGGTTTCTGCAGAGGAAGAAACCATCTCTGCTCTTATGAAGTTCTGACAGAGACTGAAATAATCTCATACAAAAATATAAAATTAAACCAAACTAGAGGGGTATATATCTGGAGGAAATCCATTTTAGGAAAGTCAGGAAGTTATTATATGCAGATGTAACAGTTTATTAAGACCTAAGGAGTAAGTATTAACCAACAGAGAGCTTGTGGGTAAAAGTAGAGCATTGGTGAGGAAGAAGACAATACAATCACAAGCCCTGTGGTGGTAAAATTACAGAATGGAATAAAGGGCAGCATGATTGAAGTGCAGACAATATGGAAAAGAGGAGAGTGTCATCAGATGGAGGTTTCTATAAATTCTACATATTGCAGGGTCTTGTGTATACTATGGAAAATGATTTATATAGGACAGAGAAAGTGAAGATGTTCATTTTTTATTAAGGCTGTAATGGAGACATGGGGACCAGATGGATGAAGGAAGCAGATATGGCAGCTACACCTATAGTCCAACAAAGAAATCATGTTAGTCTGAAGCAGGGTGCTGGTCAACAGAGAATAGTGCACATTCAAAATTAGTGGAAAGTGACAGAACCTGATGAGAGAGAAGGACAAGATGTCAAAAATAATACCAAGATTTAAATATATATGTATATACAAGAATGAATGGCTAGCAAAGCATTTTTCAACTCTGAGAAGGCTGAAATAGAAATGGAAAAGGGGAGAATATTACAAATTATATTACAAATTATATTTTAGGAAGCCATTGACTTCCTAATGGCTTTAAGACAGTCATAGGCAACTGAATACCCATACTAGTGCAAGTCGTTTTTTAATTTGAAAAAAAAAAAAGGGAATGAAAGCCAGATTAAGGGAGATGAAGGATAAATAAAGGTGTGGTATAAACAATTCTTCCTTAAAATTTAAAGGATAATATGAAAGAGTCTGGAGTATATAAAGGAAGAAGGGATTCTTTAAACAAATGTAACAAATGTTCTAGGGCTATTTCTGTCTTCCTCCCTCTATATTTCTGTGTGTGTGTGTGTGTACATATACTGGTACTTTCTAAAATGAAAATTACCTACTTTATTTCTGAAATTAATTGTAATGCATTTTACTTAATATGTAGATGCTTCAAGAGTGAGTATTAACATAAATTTTGTTAAAGTGTTTCATATACAAAAAGAAAATGATTGAAAAACAATCTTCATGAATCACTAATCACTTTGATGCAATTTTCCACTTACTTAACTTACTTATAAGACTACTTGAGAACTTTTTTTTTTCTTGTCTAGTTATCCAGAAATCAGCTACCCCCATCTATATTTATGGGCATGAGGCATTATGTACAGAAGTTTGAAATCCTACCATTAGCCAAATTTAGTATTAAAGTTGAACCTGATTCGAATAGTAATTTTTACTTTTAAAAAAAATAACTTGGTTCCCTTGTTAAACCACAGATATACAATGAGTTACTCTGATGAAAGTTGTATAAAGGTATTAGCTATTATTAGTATTCTTAGCCCTTCTACATATCTATATATATATTTAAAGATGTACTTATTTATGCATACATACAGAACTGGGGTACAGGCCAGATATGCAGGGGCAGTGAGGATTCACCAGAGACAGAGTGGGCGGCAGAACAGGCCAACAGACGAAGTACACTGCTGAGGGGAGCAGTGGGCAGATCAGGTGACGTCGGCTGTGCCGTGTGGGTCACATCCTGGGCAGGGATCAAAACTGGCACTTAAGTGGCTGCCTATGTTGCAATGCTGCGCTTTAACCTGCTGTGCCACCAGGGAGGGCACCATATATTTTCTTAATAGATTTTAATAGCAAAATAAAAAGAATCTAGTTTCTTTCTAGAAATAGGCATGTAATCATGAAATACAACAAAGAAATATGCTTAACCCTTGATAATAAAAGCAATTTAATGGCTAAACAATCCAATATTACATACAGAGTTTGAGGAAAAGTCTAAAAGCAACAAATTTATCTGACTCTAATAAATTATTACACATCAATAGAAATTGGCATGGGTAGAAACTAATTTTTCCTTATGAAAGCCTGGAATCTCCTATATTACTACATATGTCCTCCTAAGACAAGATAATGAATTGGCTCAATTTTCACCTATTGATTGGCTCTTTAAATATTTTCAGACAGTGTTTATATTGCTCTATCCCAAGAATTCTATTTCTCAACTAGATACATTTTTAAAGCAAAGCCTTCGTTTTCTATATCTCTAGGTTACTTATCTTCTAACACATTACAGTTTCCTTTTATTCCAACTAAAATGTGATGCTCAGAACCTAATGTAGTATTCTGTTAATTAATAATCATTTCCATAAAGATTTACTGAGTACTTTCTAGATACTATTCTAGGACCTCGGTATAGTGAACAAAGTAGAGAAAAATCCTTGTCTTTATCAGCTTACAAACCACAGTGTATTTTAAATTTTAATTTAGAAAAAGATTTGACCATGTCCAGGCTCCTTTCCTGTAATTACTAAAAGTGGTTCAGTAACAATGTAGGCTATCTTCAGCTTCCTTTTAATATATTTTTGCTCAGAACTCCAGTTTCTTCCTCAAAGGGAAAAGGAGAGATTTTGTATGACACAAAGTCTTTTACCTAGCTTTTATTTTTAATCAGACATTTTTTTTGAAACATAGCCCACAATTGTTTACAAGTATAAATTAAATGTGAGGTCATCAGGGAAAATGTTCATACTTTTCACACTTTTCCCACCTTCAGAATGTGGACAACAGGAAAGTAAGGTTATGTTATGAACACTATATTATGCAACATATAGCATATGAAGCATAGATGCATTTATATTAAAATGAGGGTAAGTATCTGCCTTGGGATAGCTAGTTTGTGTTGTGATGGAACATACTGACAATTATGTCAAGCAGAAGGGACACATAAGAAACACTGACATTCTTAATAAAACAAAGTGAGAATCACATTCACTTCATCAAGCATTACTCCAGGCAGTGAGCACCTAAATGCTCAAATTCTTTGCACAGATATCCTTACATTCTCTCATCATTTTGTATCTGAGTACCTTAGCTTTTAGTTTCAATATTTATACATTCAAATCAATTATTTGAGTATACAATAAACCCAATTTGTTATTTTGAGAGTTTGTATGATGTGCACTTTTTCTTTAAATAAATAACCACTTAGATTTCTTAAATTCTTGAGGCCAATCTTCTCTAAGAAACCAAAGGGTTCAAATCTCAAACTTCAAGGCCAAGGAAGAACCACTTGGGTCCTTGCAGGTTCTTATCTTGTTAGTCAGTACTTTTCCTAGAAAGCAATCAATACTTCACTATATACCGTAAGTTCTTTTCATTAAAAAGATTTGCCAGGTCTGCCATAACTACCAAGTCACCAGTGACCATCCAACAATATCCTCACAAACTTTGTGTACAAACATATATACATTTTCATAATTCTGATAGTTTTATTTGTTCCCTCTTATTGTCCATTGCATTTCTGAGTGTGGGAGCATCACTGCCAAGGAGACAGTTCCTCCTTGGTTCTCTTCTGTTACTAATTCTGCAAATGCTCTGTAACGAGGCTTACATGTCCAGAGTTCAGAAACATATCCAGTGATATTGGGGGGTGGGGGGCATTCTTTACTGTTTCTTATGTTCTCCTTCTAAACCCTCTTTCTAAATTCAATTGTTTTTTCTCAAGTTCTCACTCCACATTTTTCTTTCTCTCCCTCAAAATTCTTCTCATCTAAAGCCTTAAATTAAAAAAAAAAATTTTAACCATATTTAAAGTAAGAAAATCCTATCAATTTCTTAAATATTAGGGTTTCACATAGGTAGGAAAGTGCAAGTGACCTTTGGAATGAGGTAACACAATACACAAAAAGTAATCAAATTTGCATTCAGATAAAGCAGAGCACAAAAAAGATTAAATAGTTGCCTCCAGATGAATATATTAGCAAAAATATATCTTAGTTGTTAAGTAAATATGACTGTACTTGAAGTTCTTCATTGGGATAACTATTATATGTTCCCAAGTTATTTGAAAATCCCTAGTGTCGGCTCTGTCTCTGTACACCCTCTCACTAATCATCTGTCTACTTTCACTCTCAGAATTGTCTCACTTGTACTTTTACATGTACAGTCACATTTATCATCCATAAAGTATTATGGGATACATTTTTAACATCTAGGTCTATTCATTTTTGGTAGCTTGTGTGTATTGTATTGGGGGTTTGTTTAGTATGCTGTCTATGCTCTCTTATAACACAACTAATTTTCAGAAGTATTGTCTCCCCACATTTGATGAATTAATTTGACTTTTCTTTATTTATCTCCTATATATATTAATGATACTAAATAGACCTTATTTGGCACTAGCTAAAATTAAAACGTAACATGGCACAATTGAAGCACTGTTGAACTTTGGCTTTCAGTTAAAAAATTTTAAAAAATAGGATCAATTTTCTCTGTTGAGTAATTAATGAATAATTACATAATTACTTATCACATGGTTCTGATCAAATAATTATGTGCGGCCTTTAAGCAAGTTTTCTGTGCTTTGAACATTTCACATGCATGATTAATTGGTTTGGAATATTTTCCTTAAGAGGAGGATTATCTACTAAAAAAAAATCATTTATTTGTGCATACAGAACTGGGATACAGGCCAGAGGCTCAGGGGTGGTGAGAGGCTTCACCAGAGACAGAGTGGGGAGCAGAACAGGCATATCGACAAAGTACACTGCTGAGGGGAGCAGCGGGCGGGTCAGGAGAGATCTGCCACGCCATGTGGTCACCTCTGAGGCAGGTGGGAATCGAACTCATGCGGAAGTGGCTTTAACTTCTTAGTGCTGTGCTTTAACCCGCTGTGCCACCAGGGAGGGCCTCTACTAGATTTTTTAACATAGAGTAAACTGTACACTTAAATATGTACTTGCTTACTTGTTTATTAAATGTCAAATAGTCCCAGTTCTGCAAATGTTTTTCTACCACACAGTTTGCAATCAGCTTTGCAGATCTTTCCCAGAGGAGGTAAACTCTTTGGTCTCATTTCTTGAATCCTGGTTGGATTTGTGACCTGCTTTATATAAGACTATGACAACAGTAATTTGCTAGATCCAAGACTAAGCTTTGAAGGGTTGTTCATAATTTTAGTTACATTTTTGGAAATCTTCTATAAGAACAAGTCCAGCAAACCTAACATAGAATGAGATACTAGCTAAGTCATTCTAGTGGACACTGACAAGGCCCACCATCTGGCAACCAGATGAATGCCAGACATGGGAAGGAGATCATCTGAGCAAAGCCACCCTTGAGCCAACCTGTTAAGCAAATTGCAATGTTAAACCCACTTGATAACAACTGAGTTGGTTCAGATCAGCTAACCTCCTAGTTGACTCTGACTTCTGAAGAATAAATGCTTTTAAGACATTATTTCTGAATAGGTAGTTACAAAGTCATGGCCAACTGATATGAGACATTTTAGATATCCTTACTTCAGTAAAAGAAAACCCTTCAAAATAATATGATCAATATAATTTTTCATCACTAGCTAGAAAATTCTATGATTCCATATACATGGTACTTGAATTGAATGTTTCTGAAGACAGATTATTATACTACCCCAGATCCTTGTCTTTGCTCCAACTTGCATTCCTATTCTATTAGATCACTAGTGTTAACAAAGATAAGAAATGTGTTATTTCTGTTTTACATATGCTGATTTCCATTATTTGATTATTTACTCTAGCCAGTAGATTCTCCATTTAAACACTGACATATATATTCCTGTCTATTCATTCACAGAACCTCTGGCATAATTCCTAACTGCATCATCTCTCTCAAAAATAGATTGCCTCATTAAAGGTATCTCTGTCTTCAAACAAATCTCACCAGTTATTTTGTATAACACACAATTAATTTAATACCTTCTTTTCTTAAAAGATGTTCTCTACAAAATGTGAATCCATATGCCCTCTTATATAGGCAAGTTTACATATTTTTTCTATGGTAAATGCAATATTTACCAATATAGTTAGAACAATATTTATTGCAGGACTACCAACTTTCATTTTCAAGAGAATTTATCAGGAAGGCTAATTTATGGGTCATTTAAAAAAATTTCTTCTGTCTACTTTGCACATTAAAGAAAAATAATAACCACACTTACAAATTACATGTTACGAGTCAAAATCAGTTCTTCCCTGGTACTTGTTGCATAGAGGTTAAAGCCCACAGGTTTTTTTGCATGCCCAGTGTCCAATTATTTTATTCACATAATATTTGTCTCAAGTGGACTATGTTCCTTAATTTGGCCTTCAACATTTTACTGTATATACTGCTTGTGCCTCAATTTTTTTTTTATTCATTCTTCACCAGAAAATTTCAGTTTATCATATTAAAGGTAGTTCAAAGGACACCACATCAGTGCAGGCAGAAGTAACCCCCCTATTAGTTCTTACAGCAATGTTTATTTAACATTACACAGTACTGAGTGCACTGCATTAGTCACGTAAGTTTGTCCTCCCTCCCTGCCTGTGAGAGACTTGAAGAAAAGTATTTATATATTTTTAAAGTTTATATTCCTAGAATCTAATAAAGTGCCTAACAGTAATATAAAGGACACACTGTATGTTAATTTCAACATGTTTTATATGGAATATGATGACTTTTCCTCACTTATCCTTAGAATATCTTTAAATGGGAGCTAGGTGATACATTAGAAAACTATTACATTTAAAATTGTTACCTTATTCTTATTAATACAAAATATATACTGGACTACTAACAATAATGTAAGTATTATTATTCCCTGCAGAAATTGAAAGGGGTGCAGGTAGTTCATTAAAATCACAGAGGTCCATTATCACAATAGTTCAACATTTTTTACTTGACTAGACACTTTTTAATTTATAAAACAATTTAATCACCATAAATCATTAGTTAAGACTCTCAAAGTATTCACCTAACTTTAGTTCATATGCATGAAAGTGTTAAAAAAAAAAGTCACAAGTGTCCATTAATATTTTAAGGTATAATTTCTCTAACATACACTTAATAAACTGCTGTTTTCACATATCTAGATTCATTGCAATTTGCCAGTATGTAATTTCACTATCATCTTTCTAGTCAAAAATAATAAAAACAATCACTGCTTTAAAAAAAGTTGATATAACTGACAATTGGAAATAATTTTATATTTTTCAAAACATGAAATAGACTGTAAAAAATAGACTGATGTTAAATATAATTCTCATAATGCAACAGCAGAGTTTCAGTTGAAATTTCAGCTAATTTCAGCTATTTCAGCTAATGCTCTATTTACAATAGGAATACATGGCATCAACTCAAATGCCCAAAAATGGATGACTGAATTAAAAAGATGTGGTACATATACACAATGGAATATTACTCAGCAATCAAAAAGGATAAACTCACACCTTTTGCAGTAACATGGATGAAGCTGGAAGGGGGAATCATGATTCTGAAATAAGTCAAAAAGGAAAAGAAAACTACAAGATGCTTTCACTCATAGTAGGTGCATAGGGGTGGGGAGGCATTTGTAATAAAGTAAAAATGAAAAACAATGAACAACTATAAACTAGAGACATTTAATGGGTGTGGAGAGGGGAATGGGATCAAACTGGGGTGGAAAGAGTGTACAGGACTATGGTGAAGGCACACAGGTGAATTGGTGGTGGAAGTCCATGGGAATGGACAAGATAAAGAATGATGTAAAAAGTAAAAAAAAAAAAAAAC
>NW_004567111.1:33264173-33331844 GCF_000260355.1 Condylura cristata
ATAGATTAGAAGGCCACCATTTTTCAAGCCCTAATAAATTAGGCAAAGATCTTCGATATCAATAGCAAAAGAGGGAAATAAAAACACATGTAGTATTAAGTTCTTGGGGGGAATTTCATTGACATATAAATTTGATTAAACTTCTAGATCTTACTCTAACTTAACAGAAAATAGAGGATATAAAGAATCATGCCACCAATGCCACAGGTATACAGTCAGGGAAGTACAGCTTACGGGAAACTCTGCTAGACAAACAACTAAACCTCTTACCGAAACTAAAAAAAACAATGAGGTGGAACGTGTTTATGCATGGTGGTGATGGGAGGGCAGATTAAAAATCTATGACTACTTAAGGAGACATATCAGCCAGCCACAGTGAATGGGTCTAATTTGTTCATATCAACAAACAGTAAACAATCAATTAAAATATGACCCGGGAAAAGTGGATATTGACTTGCTATTTGAGGATATTTATGTCTTCAATAAAAGGTGCCCATCTTTTGTAGTGATATCCTACAGTATTTACAACTGGAAACATCAATGTCTTGTATTTTCTTAAAAATAATTTAGGAGTTTGAAAATGGTAAGGTGAAACATAATTGACTGTGTTGAAGAGTTGAGACTGACAATGTATATACAGGGATTCATTAAAATCTCTTTGATATCGGCTTAAGCCATTCTCTAATAAAAATTTCTATTAAAAAATACACATATGCATACATAAATACCATTCCTTGGATTCAAATTGTTAAAAGAATGTGACTGACTCTTGTTAGCTTAGCTTTTCTGATCTGAGTAATGTTGGTTTTAGACAGGGGAACTTTGGGTTTTTAGGGTAGTAATGCAGGAATTGTACAAGAAGGGGCAAGAGATTTTAGGAACTAAAACAACATTTCACTAATGTACTGTGTGACTTATCTGACAGGAGTATTGTCTTATGATTATCATTCAATGTGTTACCCCTTTTACTCCCCCAAAAACTTCCATAATGAGAAAAGTGAGCACTAGCTAGCAAAGCCAAAGACATTGTTACATACACCATGCTTTTTTCATTATTTCTTTACTTAAGAAAAGTGAAAAACTGCTTTGCCTGTATCTCACGGTTCCCTAGAAACATTTGAGCCAAGAAAAGCAACTCCACAGTCATACTGGTCATAAGAATTCCTATTAAATTATTGCAGAATGCAGCCTCCCTGGTGAACCAGGAATTAAGTCTCATCACTAGCACCTTAATGGCTTGAGTTAAATTCCCAACCAGGGAGCTAACCCATAAGTCTTACCCTCTGCTCCCCATAGCGGTGTATTTCAATAGACGCCCCTGTTCTGCTCCTCACTTTGTTCTGGTGAATCTGCTTACATCCCCCCACCACATCGCTGGCCTACGCCCACATTCTATGTGAATGAAAAACACTGTCCACAGAATTGGAAAATCAGATGCCATTTCTAACTTTTACATATTGACTTGTATAAACTTGGACAAATCAGTATATCTCTCATTTTATTCATCTGATAACAGAAGTCACAATTTCTGGCCTCAATAGTATTATTGTGAAAAGAATTTGTATGACTGTGTTTGTAACATAAAGACAAAATATCACAAGTTATTAAGTTTAGTTTAAGTCAATATTTAAAAAATCCCTTTTCTAATTACACTAAAAATTTCGGAATTTGAATTCTTGGTAATCAGTCATATAAAATAGAACACCCACATTCTTACATCATTTCTACACTAGACATTTCAGGAAGGCAGTGATGGCTTCTGATATGTTTACAACTCTAGTTTCATGTCCTTCAGAGTCTCACATTTTGAAGGTGTTTTTTTAAATAAATATTTCTTCACTGAACGAAGGTTTAGTGATCAAGTAATCCATTTTATCCTGAAGATTAAAGCACTAAGCATATGGAGTCAAGAATTTTGCTTTGGGTAAGCACCAAAAACCTAAAACAGGGGCCTTCTTGGTGGCGTAGGGTTTAAGTTTAGCACTAATAACATCATGATAGCCTGAGTTTGATCCTGGTCAAGGAGCTGACCCACATGATGCAACAGATCTCTCCTGTCTTGCTCACTGCCCTCCTCAGCAGTATATTTATAGTAGATCTGCTATTCTGCGCCCCAATGTCTCTGGTGACTCTTCTCACCCCATGCTCCTCTGATCTATAACACAGTTCTTCTATGCAAAAATGTAAATAAAATATTTTTTTAAAAACTCTTAAAACTTTTTTTTTTTTTTTACTAAGTTCCTTTTCGTTTTTAATGTGTTAGAGTGCTATGGAGGATTGCAGTTTGTAAATGAGAAGTGTTCCATAAATATACAGTATTTTTTTTTTTTTCAGTTCTTTGCTCAAAGCACCAATTTACTTTTGGGCACTTTTGTTTGCATAAAGAAATGACCACAGTGGAAAGTTTCCTGACACAAAAGCAATGCAAGCCCCTAGTTCACACACTATTTTCTCAAGAAAAAAAAAAAAAAACAAGTAAAGATAATACCAGGCTAGAACTCAAACTATGATGGTAGGCACTTTTACTTAGAAATTTAAATTGGGTATGTATTTAACCAGCATCTTAAGCTCTTTGAGCTGCTATAATAAATGACCATAGATAGACATGGACAGCTAAAACAACAAACATTTCTCATTGTTCTGTAGACTATGGAATCTAGATGAAGGTACCTACAGATTTCATGCCTGGTGGTATTTGTCTCACTAACTGACTTATTTCACTAGGATAACATCCTTAAGATTCATCCACATTGTTGCATGGTGCAGAATTTCCTTTTTGTTACAATGGAATGATAGTCCGCTTCAGGCATTTACTACATGTAATGATGTGTTTTCTCAATTCATATGTCAACAGACATTTGGTGAATTTCCTCATTTCAGTTACTGTGAATACTGCTACAGTGAACATGAGAAAGGTAGTAGCATCAATTCAAGATCCTGATTTCAATTATTTTGGTTAAATACACAGAAGTGAGGTTGCTGGATCATTTAATAATTCTGTTTTAAATTTGTTGAAGAACTGCCATACTCTTTCTCAGAGTCTAACTACTCTATATTTTCCATTCTCGTTTTGTAAACATATTGGTTCTAACATACACCCATGTGAGCTCCCTTAATTGTTTCCCCATTTAATTTTTTTTCAATTTCCATTTTTTGACAATGCACAAAAACTTTAAACCTACATGCTTCTGTGCATTTCACAGAATAACAATTTTTTTAAAATTATGATTTATTTGTACATATAAAATTGGGGTAGAGGCTGGAGGCATAGGGGTGGTGAGAAGATTATTCACCAGACAGAGTGGGGAGCAGAATAGGTAGACTGACATATTACACTGCTGAGGGGAGCAGTGGGCAAGACAGGAGAGGTCTGCCATGCCATGTGGGTCACCTCTGGGGACGGGGATGGAACTCATGCTGAAGTAGTTATAGCTTCTGAGTGCTGTGCTTTAACCCACTGCACCACCAGGGAGGGCCAACAATTTTCAAAATTTTGATGGGTGAAAAAATTATGATTGTTAATTTTATTTCATTGTTACTTCACTACTTGAATGAAAATCTTAGGATGCTGTGAAGTTCTTTTATATATACTGACAAGGCAAATTAGTATACTTGAGAGGATTTCTCAATTGACATAACTACCTCAAATATCAATTTTTGTGGAGATTTTTCTATCACTATACTTGCAGTCCATAAGTACAAACTTTTGTTTATAATAACTTCAGGAAGATGAAAGAGACAGCTTGTTCTAGCTTGTTCCCAGGTGCGTATGCAGTGGTGCTCAAGTTTTTAAAGAGTAAAAACTGAATCATGAGTGGGGACTTTGTACAGAGATTTGTCTAAGTTCTAGAACAAAAGTGAGGCAACATAGATCACTTCCCTTTACCCCTTTGTTTCTTCATCTTATTGACTGAAAGATCATAAGAGGCCATTTACTCGATGTGGGGGCAAACAGAATATAAATGAGAGAAGAGGAGGTCAGATGAAAGACAAGGGTGGCAGGTGGCTTGTGGTAGGTGGTTGGTAATGTTGTTGAGAACAAGGAAATATATGTAATTTTCACAAGATCAGATGTGAGGGCCTTCAGGGTTTTTATAGCAAAGTAAACCCAGTATCACAGATTTTTTTTATTATTATTATCAAAAGAAACAGCTAACACTGTTTTTTGGGCAAAATATCCTAATTTTAAATGTTGACAAATCAATAAGAATTTTGAGTACAATAAATTTCAACACTACATAATCAGCATCCTGTTTTGGCTTATAAATTACATGTTGGCAACCTATGGGTGAAGTGTCTCTAGTTATGGTGGTAAAATGACTTAATTGGACATGAACTGAGGATGGTTTAACATCTCTTTTATGTTTCAGAAACAGACAGGTCTTTAAGGATATTATTGTGCTAGAAATGGTGCAAATGCCAGCTAATTACTGCCAAAAACCGGTTGATAAAACACCAGTTACATTTTTATGACAATTCTTAGCTATCTGATTGCTTACTTGATACTTAAAATCACTTATTTTTTATGATATTATACTATTCTTCATGTTATTTAAGATCACAGGCATGTATCAGTACTATTTAAAATGTATTACATGTATGTTGAAAAGACCACATATTACATATTGCCTTTGGAGAAAAAAAAAAAAAAAACTCCTGAAAAAATACAGCATTATCCAAAGCAATGTCTAGTGTTGTAACCCAGTGATAGTGTGGAGTTCAGTGCACCTGCTAGTAATGGCAACTTCTACCAGGGATTTTGCCTACAGTCTTTTTGTTAGAGGGGGGAAAAAAACAGACTTTTGATCTAATTATCATAATTTCCTTGATTATGGTGTTTTTCAAAGAATTAGACTAAAACACAGTGTTGCTTATATGAAGAGATCAAATAATGACAAAGACATACACACAAAGAGTGTTTGATCTAAATGACAGACTAAACCTTCCAAATCGCTAGTCATTAAGACATCATATTGGGAAAGGTTATATGTGGAACTAATAGAAAGAGGTAGTCTTGCATTTGTATGAAAAAAAAATAGGTTTTCCTTTTGCATTTTTGAACAATGCTGTTAATAAAAGTATGTTCCTGTACAATACTTTATGAATTTCTAAAAAATATTATTTCTCTTAGAAATAGGTGATCTTTTATAAGTCAATCATGGCTGCCACACCAAAAAGCAGCTTATTCATCTGATAAAATTACAAATCTATAAAATATACACCCAAAACTATTTAACAGCCACCACAAAGACAACTCACCTAATAATGTGCTACCTCTTTGAACTGAGAGGGATTTAAAAAAAAAAAAAAAATCAGCAAAAGGGTCCTCCCTAGTGGCACTAGGTGTTAAGTCTCAGCACTATGGGACTATCTGTAGTTACTACAACCTGAGCTTGATCCTCGGTCAGGGAGCTTTGCCACATGGCACAGCATCTCCCATCTGCCCCCCTCAGCGGAGTATTTCAGTCTGTTCTGTTCTGCACCCCACTTTATCTCAGGTGAATCCTCTTACCACCAGCTCCATACCTGGCTAACAACCAAGACCCTGTATACATAAATAATATAAATTTTGAAAAAAATAATCAGTAATATTTTGAGTAACTTAAATTTTGTTCTTGTTTTAAAATACTTATTTATCCTGGCAGTGCTACGTATTTTTTGTTTGCTTTAGGGATATGCTGTTTTCTCCAGTTTGAGAATGTTGACTAGGCAAGTAAAAATGTTTATATTACTGCACAACAAATACCAAGAAACATATCAAAGGAATTGAACAAATTAAATCAAACCAAATGCTAGAACTCTGCAGAATTGAGGTTGCCAGAAGGAAGGGTGTGCAGTGGGGAACACGGGGGGCTCACTGGACCATGATGGAGTATTACAGGCACTTTGATGCTTATGTGGTGTGGTAATATACATTTCAAGGGGTATGTCCTACACCCCTATATCAAACAGTTTTGTAAATAAAAGTCACTCTGACCATTTAAACTTTAGTATCACCATGCAAATATGGAGAGAAAATTTGCTGGACTTTTGATAAAGATTGTGCTGAATCTTTATTAGCAACTTGGGAAAAACTGCAATCTTGGTAGTATTTAATCTTCACAAATAAGGACTCTTGATTTGTTTAGGTTTCCATTAATTCCTCTCAGCTATATTTTATCATTTTTAATGTATAAATCTTGCATTAAAATGTTTTAACTAAGATTTCATCATTCTTTGTGATATTGTGGTTGCTGCAGTGATCAATTTATATAAGTACACGAGATTAATATTAATTTAACTTTGTCCTGGTAATAAGAGAACTTCACTCTTTTTCTTACTCCTTTTTGTTAAAACTTGACACGAGCTATGCAACTCTGTCGTCAGACACGGTCCGGATGGAGGGGAATTGCTCTGAAAAATCAGACTTTCCATGCTAACTTATGTTATGACCTCCCTTTTTTGTATTACCATATCAAAATATTCTGAGCAACTTTCAGCTTACAATTGGACTGCCTCGGCCACATAAGGCCTGCCTGCCCTGACAAGCAAGCACTGCACCAGGGTGAAAAATTCCCCTGAAGTCAAGTGACTTGACTACTGACTGATAAAAGCAAAAGGGCTGTTTTTGCAAAGTCTCTCTCACTGCTGGATGGAGGATAACCCAAATCTTATCATTCTATCATCTCACCTAGCTTTCTATTCAGCCTTTGGCCTTTAGATGTGGAAATTCATCCAGGTTGCCTGTTTTTAAACTAATCAAGTTTTTCACCTGCTTCAACTTAAAGGAATCCACAAAAGTCTTCTGGCTAGTTTTTCAGGATTCTACTATGTAGTCTTTAGATAAGGAAATTCACTTATGTCTCCTATTCAGAGATTTGATTAGCAAGGAATTTCCTCTTCTGTCTCCCAGGATGACTCAGGCAGAAAAACAAAAACCCATTAAGTAGTAGATAAGGTTTAAGGGACTTCTATCTTAGTTGATCTCCACTATAGTAATATTAGTCATAAACTTTGTGCACCTATGTACCCATTTTTAACCTTGATTGATTCTGGAATGTTTTATCCCAGCTAAAGGGCAATACGACCCTAAACTGTTCTTAGAAAAAAAGATGTAATCTCTCAGCCCAGTTCCTGTGCTGATGTCATCCCACTGCTTGCTCCTAATGCATAAAATAAACCTCTGCTGAAGGCAGAGCAGGAAGACTTGCACCCAACTCTGACTCCTGTGTCTTCCTCGCTCCCCTTTCCCCTTTTTTCTCCCTTTCCCCCTTTTTTAGGAATCTCCACTCACTGATGCCTTCCCACCTTAGGGTCCTGCCTGTCTTGCCTCCAGACACCTCAATAGTTGGAGCTGGTCTCTGACAAAAACTGTTGTGAGGGAGTTCACCTAGTATTTGGTCTATTTGCAAGTCTAGCAGCTTTTGTTTTTCATTGAGCCACTCTGTCTCATACATAGACAGAGTCTCAGAATCTAGCAAGTTAAGGCCTCTGTAGTTTCTGCCACTTGTACACACAGCCTGATGGGAGGGCATTGCATACTTGCCCTATGCCCACCTGTAACTTTAGGTAGTAGAGGTACTGTTTTTTTCCCACTAAGCAGTCTAAGAAGTCTTTTCCACTGGCCAGGTGTCCAGGTGTAGGATTTTCCAGGACCCCAAAGACCAAAGCCCTTTTAAACAAGGCAGTGCAACCACTGGGAGAATTCTCAGTCTGCCTTCATCCACCTGAATAATGGTAGGGAGATACTAATTATGAACAAGAATGACAGATTCCCACTGTTTCACCTGAAGTTTAACAGCTTTTCAAGAATAAATTTTTCCAAGCTATTTTTCAAGCACAGTGACTTCACTGTGGTATTTTTTGGTTGATTTCCAGAATAATCTTGAATTTTTTGGGGGGAGGATGTGATTTGCCAACTCCCTCATTTAGACATAGTTGAAAGTCTTTATCCTAGAACAATTTTTAGATGGATATATGCTTACCAAAAAATAGAACCTTACAAAATGGAAAATAAAAATTAAAATTATACTAATTCAAAAAATATCAAACTAAGTAAGACATCATGGATATTGAAATAATATACTTTGGGTAAGTAATGGTTACCTGTACAATAAAGACAAAAAAATGTATAGTAAACATAACCAGAGATATGGGAGTATAGTATATGAGAACTGTCAATAGTGGGAACATCTTAGATAAGAAAATATAATTATAGCTTTCAAAATGGCTTGTTTCCTAGCTGATTTCCTGTTTACACATGAGTTATATGAAAACCCCCAAGGCTAAATTTTGAAGAGTTCATATACTGAGAAAATAAAAGAAACAACCATTGAATTTATGTTACATAGAGCTTGATAATTCTGAAAAGAACACAAATAAAGATCTATCAACAAAATTGGGGTAATACTGATAAAAGAGAATATATAAGAAATTTCATATGCATTCCTTAAAACGAGTGAGGCTTATGTTTCCAAGATAGAGTTTCTCACTGTTTTTTCATGCCTTTGCACATAGTATTTAATCTTCATTTTATCCCATCTCATGATACTGTAGTTATTTTTATCCCCTTAAGGGAATTCCTTGTGTGTAGCATCTATCCATAAAATCTATTAGTAAGCTTTTAGGAAATACATATCTCCTGACTGATTTTACAAGGTGTTGTAGAGTTACCTACATAGCACTAAATAAATGAAAGTTTCATCTATGTAAAGCTAAATACTTTTTGTATTTATCAATGCCAAAATGATAAGAAGGGAATCCAATAGTAATATATATTTAAATGCCTTCAGAGAGTATGTTTTCATGAAAACACTTCAGCATGATGTTGTCTAAACCCCCACTGATTGTTCTGCTCTGGTGAAGGTTTACAAAGAATAACTCTTAGTTGTACAGTCCAGGGTCAGAGTGTGGAGTGTAACTTTTTGGTTGTGCTTCATTTCTTATTTCCTTTCATTCCACACATACAAAAAAAGTTTAAAAATAAGTGCAATCCTACATGGAATGTTAGAAAGTGGTAAATGATGTATGAGATAAAAAAGAAGTACCCCTGTCTAAAAACTAACACAGAAAGAGTGCAGATGTTCTTGAACCCCTCTTTGTAAGAGTAAGACCAGAAAACTATCTCTTCTAAATAATGGATGTCTTAACTTTTTAAAAAGGGAAGTCAAAAAAAAAAAAAGTGAACTTTCTAGTTTCTTTAGAAGTTAGTTTTTGTTATAAAATCTCTTTAACTCTCTCAATGATGTGTATATGGAAATGTTATACACTAGATACACTAGTCAACATTCCAGTGGACAGAAGGAACATTCAATTTCTATTCACCCTCAATCAGTTCAAATGACAGGAAATGTTTCTACTATAACACTTGAAGTTTAGTGTTAGACGGAGACAGCAGTACAGCTGCCCTACAAATGGCAGCAATTTCTATATGTGAACATTGTCCCCTATTTGTTGCCCACACACATGCACCTACATATGCAAACACAGACACTGAATCTTTGCCATCGTTTACATATATTCATGTCCTTAATCTATACCTGTTTCTTACCTAACAAAGTTTGAAATAAATTCAATGTGTAAAGAACTGAAATAAGTATGCACATTATATTTTAAATTTCTAGGACACGAATAATATACTCAAGGTGTTTTCCAATTGGATATCAGCAGTCAATCTTTTCTTCTATGAAATTTACTATAAAGAATAAGATACTATTCTGTACACATTTCCATGTTATGACCAGATTTTTTAAAACACTGTGATAATGATGATAGAGGGAAATAAGAAGCAGGTAATATACCTTTCGTCTTCTAGCTATTGTGGACTCATCTATGGAGCACACCACACTGAGCTATCGGTCTATGCTGTCGTAAATGGAAGTCTGTTCTGCAAAAAATGTAACTCTCAGGATTCAGTAGGTTTTTAGCTCTAATTTTCCCCCAAAGTGTTGCATGTGAAAATAATTCCTTACAAGTCTTGAGAATTTACTGAGAAGGATTTGTAAGTGTAGGAAGTCTCCTTTTCTACTGTCCAGCTGGTTGGGGGAAAGCGTTCCTAAGAATTCAGTGAAATGAAATAAATGTTCTTCCTGTAACAATGAAACTCAAAATGATGTTTTTTACCTAAATGTATTGGCTGTTCTTCATGGTATATAATCAACTAAACTATAACTTAAATGTAATGAAATGTTGATTAAATATTACTGTACTATTCTGTATTTGGTTACCCTACCATCAATTATAGTTATTTTCTAAGGAGAAATTACAATAAAGTACAATCAGAGACTTGAAAATTGACTTTAGTAATGCAGCAAAAATTTAAAAGGGAAATACTCTCTAACAAAAGTTCCTTAGGAAAATAATTATATTACTTTTATTAACTCTTCATGTATTTCAGATATTCTTTAAAATAATATTAAGTATTTGAATCCTGTGTCTACAGGAAGTTGAAATACTTAATGGCAAATTGAAGGAGAGAAAAAATAAAGTAAAAATCACAATTTTGAGTTAAAGGCAATTATCTCTGAAATCAGACAGTAATAGTTGCTAATTTTGGTCTTTTTATTTATTACCTGGATGAACTTATTTTTTTTTTACTTTGTTTCAATTGTTTTATCAATAAATGGAGGTTATACTCTTGAGATATCAGAGGGAAATCTTAAGATTAAATGAACATTAATATAAAATTTTAGCACATTACCTGACACTGAATAATCATTTTAAATTTTAATTCCTGACACCTCGTAAGTTCTTTGAGAATAACAGTCGCCCTATTATTTGGAGGTGCTGGCCAGTTTTATAATGCAATGACTTTTTAATTAGAGATTATTACTGAGTTGTGGAATTTGCCGAGCATCCTTGACATATTAGAAGATTAACATTTCTTTGACTTTGGTATGCCAGTACAGTAAGTTAGTAAAAAATCATTAGAAGCTTTGATTGAAGTTCCAATAAACAGATTATTGGTCATAACAAATTCATCCATCTGATATTTTAATAACTTTGTGTCTCATACATTTATTGTTTTTGTATAGTTAATTCAGACTGTTATCACCAAGAGTAGAGAGCAAATTACTTATCGCAACCCTTCAAATCTCTATAATATTAGGAACTTCATATGGTAGATATCCATTATTCAGATAATTACATTCGATAAAGTCATCATGAACACTGAACTAGTGCACGTTAAACTAATGCTTTTAAGGGACGTAGGGGATTAGATTCTTATTATCCTCTAGCTACATTTTCATCAACAGATCAATATATAATTTTGTTTTATATATCTGTTTAAAGACAATTTATTTAATATATATTGATGATACATTAAAACTGAACACAAGGCCACCAACATTCACTCTTGTCTGAATGAAGTGTACTAATACATGTATTTTCTCTGTCATGGACATAATAGCCTTTGTTCCTAGGAACACTAGTCAACACTTCAGTGTGAAATATGGAAGCCATTTTAAAGAATGAAGTCACCACCAAAAAAATCACAAAATGTGTGGTACTAACAAGATCATGAACAGGACATAACATTAGAGCTGTATCAAGGCAGGCTATTAACCTTGTTCCACCTCATTTGACAACATGAATGTCTGCTTTTTTTTTTGCTCTACTGTATACATGTTCCTGAATGATTGCAATGAGCAAGTAAATTTTCAAATATGAAATCTGCTAATGGGACTCATTATAATTTTAAGAAAAAATATGCCTCTAGGTTTATTTTGTCTTCATTCATATTTTATAATTAAATATGGCATTTTAAAATTGGCTATTTAGTAAAATATTTTTCCAGATAAATAAAATGACAAAATTATATAAAGCTTTGTTTTAGGGTCCTTCAAAATTATTTATATTGATGCTTATATTTTAATAATGATTTTTTTTTTTCAGTTCCAGTTAAAGGAAAACCAGCAGAGGGTTCTAGAACGTTATTTCAGAAGAGTGATGAATATTTTGAATATCTCACTCCAAAGTGTAACAAAGAATGATGGCCATGAATAAGTAAAATTGCTGGGAAGTAATACCGAGTGAAGACCTTGAATTTGAAGTGCCATATCCCATGTGATTTTCTCCAATAATGCTCAGCATAAGCCCATATATAAGATAAAAAGTATTTAATGACTGTACTGATTCATAGAGAAATGTTATAATAGAGAACAAGCTATAGAACAATTGAATAATCAATGGGAGACTGAATTTACTACATGGTGACTACTCCAGGTAGAAAGCTCAAAAGAGGGTTGGGGTGGAAAAGTTCAAGTTTTTAGTAAAATCTGAGATTTGCATAAACAGAACTGAGGGCCCTCCTTGGTGCCACAGTGGGTTAAAATGCAGCACTGCAAAGCTATTGGCAGCTGTAGCTGCTTCAGCGGGAGTTCCACCCCAGGCTAGCCAAGGAGGTAATCCACGCGGCGTGCCAGACCATTCCTGAGCTGCCCGCTGCTCCCTTCAGCAGTGTACTTCATCAATCTACTCTGTCTCTGATGAATCCTCTCACCATCCCTGCTCCTTTGGCCTATACCGCAGTTCTGTATGCATAAATAAAGTATAAAAAAAAAAACAACAACTATGAACTGAAAGATATGAAAACAAATGTTGTGATCCAGATTACTTGTAGAGTTTAAATTTATAGAGGTATTGCAATTTGGTCTGCTATAAAGTCTAGGGCTTTCTAAAAACTATGAGGAATAGAACTTTAATTGGTGTTGGTCAAAATATGTTCACTAAGAAAGACTGTTTTGTTATAGTTTATTCTGATGATTGAGGTAGATAATACTGCCATATACCAACATCCATTAGGAATGATGGATGGGCGTTCTGTAGACAAAGTTACAAATACTGCCAGAGATGCTATAATCTGAAATACTAAAACCTCAGGAGAAAGTGTTTATATGGAAGGAAGTAGAATAATCACCTGACGTTGGAAATGAGGACCTGGGATGTCGATGTCACCTCAGGCTCTATGTTCTCAGTAGTGGGAGGATGAGAGAATACTAGGTCCTTTTAGGAGGGCTGAAGGAGAGATTAGTTTGCTGAGAGTCAAAGTTGAATTGTATCAACCAGTTCAGAGTAAACAATACCCAGTAGTTTAGGAATTAAGATACATGTCTATAGGGCCCTCCCTGGTGGCGCAGTGGGTTAAAGCACAGCACTGAGAAGCTAAAGCCACTGCAGCATGAGTTCGATTCCCACCTGCCCCAGAGGTGACCACATGGCGTGGCACACCTCTCCTGACCCGCCCGCTGCTCCCCTCAGCAGTGTTCTGCGTAGATCTGCCTGTTCTGCTCCCCACTCTGTCTCTGGTGAATCCTCTCCTCACCCTCCGCATCTCTGGCCTGTACCCCAGTTCTGTATGAAGAAAAAAAACTTTTAAAAAAAAAAAAAAAAAGATAAATGTCTATAACGGAAGATGAGTTCTGGAGAGCCAGGTACAGGCAGTATAAGGGGAAAAAACAAAAGGCAGGACAGGAAATAAAGGTTGAGAAGCAAAAGGAGATACTTTGGGTTGTGTATTTTGTTGTGTTTTAAGATAACAAGTTTAAAGTCTTGCTGCATTTAGCATGCCATGCTATTCTCAGCAGAAGCAGGTGGTCAACTCAGCTAATGGGAGTGACCAGACTTCAGCTATCTGAAATCCTAGCTCAAGAGTGTGATGTCTCTGATCTTCCCTAGGCTTGTAGCTGTAGCTGAGTCAATCTCTGTGCAAGTGTGGCCAATGAACTGAGTGAAAACAACTGATCCAACCTGAGTTAATGACCACTTCCCTGGAGATGTTTTTATCGTTGATGAAACCTGCCAGTCTACCTTGTGCATAAAGCTATAAAATATCAGATTAGCAAACTGGTAGTATCCTGTCCTGTCTTCTAGACATGAAAATATTTTTAATTTAAAAGGGAACACATATATTTGGAGATAGTCTAAGATTAAGGGTGTGAATGTCAAAACTGAAAGAATGTGTAATTATGCGAAATTTTTGCAGTAAGAAAATCTAAAGGGACACCTTCCCTACTGATTTTTATTGTATGCGTATATACCATGTGTGCGTAAAATGTATGTGCACCAGCTCATTTTTAAAACTATATAAATTTATGAGAAAATAATCACTTAAGGTTCTTTTGAACATTATTTTTCTATATGACTGATTTTTGATTTTTAGAAAATGAATTGATTTTGTCTTTGTTGTTGAGTTATATGGGTCCTTTGAGGATCCTGGCTATTAGTGCCTTGTTGGATATATGATATACACCTTTTTTTTATTATTATTAGATTGATTTATTTATTCATGTAGAGCTGGAGTACAGGCCAGAGATGCGGAGGGTGAGAGGCTTCACCAGAGACAGAGTGGGGAGCAGAACAGGCAGATCTATGAAGTACACAGCTGAGGGGAGCGGCGGGTGGGTCAGGAGAGGTCTGCCACACCATGTGGATCTCCTCCAGGGCAGGCAGGGATTGAACTCATGAGGAAGTAGCTTAAGCTTCTTAGTGCTGTGCTTTAACCTGCTGCGCCACCAGGGAGGGCCCACAATTTTTTGCCTTTTCTGTAGGGTGTCTTTCATTTTCAATGATGAACATGTCTTCCACTGTGAAAAACCTTTTTAATGTGATATACTCCCCTTTGTTTATTTTTGCTTTGTTTTTCTTAAGTTGAAGTGGAATCCCAAAACAAATGTGTGAGGGCAATATCTTATTTCCTTCTAAGTATTTATTTAAAGTGGGCAGAAAAAATAAGCAGACCCTTTCCTAAACAAGACAGAGATGACCAACAGGTACGTGAAAAATGATCATCACTTATCAGGACAATGCAAATCCAGTGAGGCACCATTTTATACTTGTGAGAATGGTCCATATCAAAAGGATCAGAGACAACAAGTGTTGTTGAGGTTATCTAGAAAAGAGAAAGGAAACCACATACACAAGTGATAGAATGTAAAATGTTCATATCATATGGAAAATAATATGAAGTGTTTTTTTTCAAAATATTAAAAATAAATATATAAAACCAAAGAATGGGAAATACTAATTCAAAAGGGATATATGCAGCACTATTTCCTAACAGTCAAGCTAATGAAAATAATTGTAGTGCCCAAGGACAGATAAGTGGATCAAGAAGACATGGTGTATATACATAATGGGATGCTATCCAGATGAAAAAAGTGACCTCCTTCCATTTATAATAACACAGAATGAACTGCAGAGGACTGTGGTAAGCAAAACAAGCCAGCAAGTGAAAAACAAGAAAACTTATAAAAAAGCAAACAAAACCAAAGCTTAGAAATCTGTGGAAAACGGAGACTACTTTAGGGGAAGGATAAAGGAGGAAGGCAAAGGACATTGGGCACATGGACTATGGTGAGGACTGTGGGGTCCTGGGCGGTAGACGAGGCGGAGACAAGGCTTCTACTGTAACACACACTCAAGAGTTGAACCTTCAATCCCAACTACATACTACTGTACTGTATACTAATGTAACTTCAATTTGGAAAAAAAAGAATATTAATCTCAATATTAAAGATCAAAAAATGAAATTTAGGACAAGTAAAATGTAAAACTCTAAACCTAATTCCTATTGTTATCTCTAAGTCAAAACATCTGCAAGAATCTTCATTTTAACCTAGACTAGTCAATAATCAAACATAATTACTAGTACTTCACCCAGTAATTTGTTTAACTCCAGCAATATAATATCCCCCAAAGTAAAGCTACAACTTCTAGAATTAACAACTGTGTAACTAAATATGTGAAGGATTTTCAATAGAACATACTAAATTTTTTATTATTCTTCAGAGTATCAAACAAAGACTCACTAAATCTATTATAAATCCAGAGTCTTCACAGTTTTGTTTGTCAAATGGTTTAGGTTCACACACTATACAGAACAAGTCAAAGACCCTTAGGAAGGTGTCTCGATAAATTTTCAGTATTTGATTTAAGAAATAAATAGCATACTGTGTCTGGTGGATGTTAGATGTTTTCTGTTAAATTGTACAGAAATGACAGATGACTCTAAAGGTCATCTTTATTGGAAAACTCCCTTTGCCCTCAGGAACTGCAGTCTTGTTTAAGGTCTTAAGTTTCTCTCCTTCTTAAACTTACCTGTTTTTTTTCTTTTCCTTTTTCTTTTTTTAATTTTGTTTAGACCATCAGACCAGTGTTATTATGCTCCCATTTAGCTTCCAAAAGAGCCTTTTATTCTTAAGCAGTGGGGCTGACTGACTCAGTTTTGTTTTTAGGAAAAAAAAAAAAATCTTTTTCTTTCACGGCTTTGGCTCAGCTGGTCTGCTGTTTGCCAGCCTTTAGAGATGACTGCCTCTATTATTATTTTATGTGCATTGAATCTGGCAAATATTGTAACTACAACTATTGCCTATATTGAGTTCCTCTATTTCACTGACAAGAAGCTGTTCCACCAATGCAGCTGAAAAATGAGGCTAACAATGTCGTTTGCTAAGCTGTATTTTTTGAGGAAAGAAATCCAGTTGTCTCTATAATGTGTTTTTTTTTTTTGCTATGGCTGTTACCTTATTAAATGAAGCATGAATAAATTATAAATTATTTCAAATCATTTTTATATATTGTAAGTCATACTCCTCATCTTTTCCTGTCCATCATGACCTAAACATGCAGATAAATACAAAAGGGTGAGGGCCCTCCCTGGTGGCGCAGCGGGTTAAAGCACTGCACTAAGAAGCTTAAGCCACTTCCGCATGAGTTTGATTCCCGCTTGCCCCGGAGGTGACCACATGGCGTGGCAGACCTCTCCTGACCGGCCTGCTGTTTGTTCCCCTCAGCAGTGTACTTCATCAATCTGCCTGCTCTGCTCCCCACTCTGTCTCTGGTGAAGCCTCTCACCCTCCGCATCTCTGGCCTGTACCCCACTTCTGTATGAATAAATAAATAAAAAAAAGAAAGAAACAAAAAAGGGTGAAATATAAGATAGAAAAATGGAGTAAACATAGAGAAAGTGCTGGAAGGGAATCCAGACAATTAAAAAAGGGGCTATACTCAGTGAAAAGCATGGCTGACGGTGGCCAACCCAGTCTCCTTGGTGCCAAGACTCGATTGCTATCAGTAAGCCACCGTGTTCCGCACCAACGCTGCCTTCTGCTTGCTTTAAGGATCTCCCACCCCTGTGCTTGTTCCCTGGTGGTCTTTAGCACGGTGTGAATGGACTGGTGTGAATGGACTCCACCAACAGCCTCAACTATACATTCCTCAGTAAAGTTTCCTGACCTCAGGCACACATAGGTGTTCTGATCTCAGGGACTCCTGAAGTCAGGTCATGTCTCTAAGATGATACCTTACAAACTGGGGTGGTTCTTTTCCCACTGACCCATCTCATCAACATGATTCAGCCAGTGTTGAGTGGGTAAAGGAGGGAGCAGAATCTTTTGTCACTGTTTAAACTGTGAACAGCTGTGAAACTGTGACACTGAAACAAAGCTTTCGGGATCTCCCTAATCACCCTAATGCACAGATTTTTCCTTTAGATAGTTCTTTTTAACATGGTACTGATTTGATACTTTAACTTCGCTGTCACATTACTAAATTACAGAATTAAAGAGCTGAGTAATACATTATGCTGAAACATGCTCTTTTACCAATATATATTTTTTTCAAAAATATTTGAAAATATACTTGATATTGCACATGCAAACACTACAGGGCCATAAATTTTTATCTATAGCCCTAAAATCCATACTTTGAAAAAAAAGGCTGTGGGGTGTGGGGTTGCTTTTGTTACTACTTTCCTTTTTTTTTAAACTCACTTGGCAGTATAATCTAACTTCAAAAGGATTCTTTCTGGGGGGAACAAACCACAATGATATGTGATTTTATGCTATTTGAGACGCTGTATAAATCAATATCAATGTTTAATCATAAAATGCTACCCTAGTCCCGACTAAAAAGTTACATCATAAAGTATAGTTTCCATATTTACTTTCTAAAAATCTGAAGAGTATATGTTCCCACAACACCTTGCCCTAGCCATTTCATATGGGGAATGATGGACATGTAGATGCAAAACACTTAAGCTGCTAATTCCTGCCCATTCTTACCAAGTTTGAGATTGTTTTGATTTTATCTACAGTACGCAAATACCAGTCCGAACACCCCCTTCCTTCCCTTTTCCTTCTCCCTCTTCTTCCCTCATTTATTTCCTGCCTTGAATGATTATTTTGACACCTAGTAACTTGCAATAAGTATCTGTTCTCACTCCTTTCTGTGGCTTCAATTTACATTTAACATTTCACAAGGTGAATGTATGAGTTCGCTAGTTGTGATTCAATTTCTTCAGGAATCAGACAGAAGTGGGGCAATCTCCTGAAATATCTCATCAATTCTTTATACTGGGACTGGCAAATTGGCCTAATGTTGGTAGTTTTATGCAAATTATTGCAACAGGCCACCAATTTTTGAAAAGGAAATAATCTAAGAATACCTAGTATTTAATCTCCCTTAACAGACTTTCATCTCACAGAATATCTTCTAAAAGCAATTACCTACCTATCATGGATAGCTCAATAATTTAATGTCTATATAGTTTGCTAAAACACTTTGTTTCCATGTTTTTAAAGGTGCTTTTAGATTCTAAATAACAAAAAATAGATGAAAAAATATTTCTGTAACTAATATTTAAATCTGACTTTCACACTTACAAATTTTATAGAAATTTATAATAAATGGTATGTCTCATTACATGGGAAATGCGGTTTAAATGACATTTTAAAAGGTTAGATTATTTGATAGCTGATACTGAAATGAATGCTATGGAAAGAGCAACTTTAATTGATTAAGCCTATGACTTTGGTAATGTTGTTTAATTGAAAGTTTCTTTTAGTGTGTTTTATCTTATAGTACAAAGTAAACTAAAAATATTCTTCATTGTTGCCCATTTATGTAAGTGTGAGCACTTATAAGATGAAGGTTATAAGGTAATAAGTAAGTTGTTTTGTTATGTGGAGAAGAAAATGAGTAAGACTGAAAGGATTGGCCCGCCTGGAATATAGCTACTGGGGCAAGACCATAGAAACAACATGGCCTTAATATACAGTTTGGGGTCTACAGTGTAGACCATTTAAAGCTTTTAACCCAAGGAGGATTATAATCTGATTTATAAAGATCTATGCAGATGTATATTGCATGATAAAACTGAGACCGTTAAGACTAGAATTGAGACCACCTCAAAAGATAAGAGTGAGATACAAAGGTGGCCTAAGAAAGTACAGTAGTAGTAGACAGTAGTAGGTTTTTAAATATGGAATTTAAAAGTGATAGATGCACATGGGTTTGGTTTCCAGCAGATGTAGTTGTGGATACTTGTTTTACAGTATGACATTGGAAACCTATCTACCCTAAACCACTATTTGTAAAATGAGAATAATCATGTTAAATATTCAAAAGGTTACTGTGATTATTAAATTAAGTAATGTTTATAAAATACTAGGGAAAAACTGATATACTTGAAGTCAAAACAAAAGTTACCTATTTTTGTCATGAGGATTATCCCAAATGAACAAGAAGACAAAGAACAAAAGCAACAAATTAGCATATGTGGAGCATTTAAACAGTTGAAAAGTGTCTTAAATGCAAGAATGTGCAAAGATATGCAAAATAAATGGACAAAAGGATAATTTATACTCAGAGCACATCAGCCAATGGTAAAGAATGGCAATACCAGGTGTAGGCAGATATTTGAGGCCAGGAGTGCTGAAGCTCTCAGTGAACAGTATGCTGGTTCTGGAGTGCACACAAATCAGAAGACTGAAAATAAATATACTTTGACACAGCAAAGTATAAGAAAGAATGTAAACAATAACTGTAAACATAGAAAATAACTAAGGATGTTATTTGTAGCACTGTTTATAGAAATAAAACAGTAGAAACAATCTAAATATTCAGCACCTAGGAATTTTTTAAATAATTTATATTGTAATTTAGAGTAAAACAGTACTCAGCATTTAAGCTGATGAAATAAATGAATACGTATTGCTGTGTAAATATCTACATGGCATTTAGTTTTTGAAAAAGCAGGTACAGTGTAAGCTAATTTTTGATTGAACTCATAAACATTCAATCACATATGGTAAATTGGATAGATCTGACTAAATTTATAGACTTATTAAAAGTTGTTAGAGTGAGAATGAAGGTTACAAATAGAGAAACCTGAAGGGAAAACTGACTAATGAATTTCCCTCTAGAAACAAGAATATTTTTTCATGGCATTAGTGTTATAAAAAGGAATAATTTTTCTCATAAATTGAAATAAAGGAGTTGAGGATATACCACATGATCCAGTAATTTCCTGATTCCAGAGAAAACTGCTTCAGGTTTTTTTGTTTTTTTTTTTTTTTTTCCTATTCAGTTAAACTACTTTTCTGCTCTTCCTCTTGTTATTTTTTTCTTTCTGTTACATAGTCTTTTTAAGTCCAAAACATATATATTTTTATTGCATGCTAAATTGTCAGTAAGACCCTTTAAGTAAGAGAGAATGTCGTAGTGTCTTAAAAGCATAGTAAAGAGGCATAAAACACACTGCAGAGACAGTGATCTAACTGTATCCCTCTCATAGGTGCTCTCCTTCCCAGGCCCCTAATATAATATACTAATATAACTCAATGCACTCCACTAAAGTAAGGCTGACACTTCCCAATTTATAAGATTTATATGATGATTTTTAAGAACTATGGGAGGGGGTGGATTCTTTTTTCTCCCTCTGTGGGTATTAGTTAAACAGATTATTAAATCCTGGAAATGCTGATACCATTTTTTTCTGCCAGAGGACTAGACCCTGTTGGAAAAGTGGAAGTCAATAGAAAAAGAAAAAAGAGGAAGGGTTTGGGGCAAGGGGAGAAAGAGAAACACAGAGAATAGATTTATTATCAATACGGTGACTTATTTGAGTACCTGCATCTAAGTATGTGTGAAGAGACTTCTGTTCCTAGACCAATGGTTCTCAATGTGTGGCCCCTCCCTCTAGAAACTTGCTGGGAAGTTAAATTACTCATTATGAGGCCTCCTCTAGTTACTAATAAATTCTACAGAAGGGCCTAGCAATGTTATTTTAACAATTTCTGCAGGGGATTCTCATGAATGCTAAAGGTAAGCACTGTCAAAACTTTTCAAAAGAATGAGTCATTAGATATCTTGTCTCTTTCAGTTGAGAGGCCCTGAATAACATAGCTAAAGAGAATGGGTTGGATGATGATAGCTGATCATGATAGACACGATGGGAATTGAAATTATATGTTAGTTGTACCAAAATATATGGTTATGTGATTTCACAGGGCTATATTCAACTGTCCAAATGTGTGAATAAAGATGATAAGTAGTGAGAGTTCCTAGGGAAGCTGTCTCCAAAACAGCAAGGTCAAGGAGTAGGACTCTGAAATTTCAAAAAGGAAATGAAATCATAAAGAATGTGATCTATGAAGACATAAAGTAAGATCAAGCAACAGGATGTCAGAATGACAAACACGTGTGTGAGAATAAGGCAGTGAAAAAGGCAGAAGGCAAGAGATTGTGGTTAGACAGCATCACATATGAACTCAGATTAGAGCAGTTATAACTTCCATGTTGCAGGAATGGGAACAGATGGTAATGGGTGAGAGCATTCAGGACATCAAACTGTTTGGGATTTCTGGGTCAAACACAAGGATATTTACAGAAGTTAAATCATGTGCCAGGTTTTGCAATGAAGGGAAGAATCAGAATATTGGTAAATAAGAGCAATAAGGTACTTGGGTGGTGTTAAAGCTAGAATAAATAAGCTTCAGAAATGGAAGGGATTTTGTAGAAGTGGGTGATGGTCCAAAAGGAGCAGGGGCAGGTGGGAGGAACCACAATAGTTTATGAAACGTGGCCTGTGGAATGCAGGGTCATAATCCTCTGTCCATAAGAATTAAAGGAAACAATGCTTAGCTGCAGGGGAAGGGAGAAAGGTTTTGGAAAGTGCAGGATGGAGGCAGTAGCTTGGATAACCACTATGTGATACATTCATTGTCTGGAGATAGTGGTGTGATGTTAAAAAATGACAGAATAGAGGCAGAAATAACCATCTTCAACGCCCATTTTCGCCACTAGGGAGCATACTGTTTAGAATGGAAGCAAATTAAAGAGGGGTTTGGAAGTGAAGATCATTTTATGTTGTTATCAAAATTAACATTTACCTTAGTCAATCTAAGATAGAAGTTGATCTATTTCTATAAATAATCTGTGTGTATGACTAATGGGGATATTTACTTGCCATTTAGACAAATTAGCCTTGGTGTTTAAGTGTGTGATAAATGCAACCTGGAATTTCTCTCAGTTCTTCCTCTCTGATTTACAGGGGTCTCTGGTCTTCTAGCCCTTTGCTGGTCTAGCACCTGTGATTACTGTGCAGTGCTAAATTGACTGGAAGAAGGGCACTTGGTTTTTAATAGTGTCTATTATTATTGACGTGAGTGTATTTTGAGTGTTGAGACATTTGGATCATGTTGTGAATGAAAATACCTATTCAAGCACATACACATACCAGAAAATAGCTATGAAATTGTGCATGCATTAAATGATCCACTGGGTTAATAGTTAACAGTCTTTCCCCCAGTCCTTTCTCCATAAAAGGTTATACTCTTAAATAAAAACCTTGATCAACAATACAACCACCTTAGCAAAAACAAATATATTATTTGCACAGATTGATTGTTCCATCTTAGATTTCACATTCTTGAGAAAATGATAAAAATGAAAATTGGTGAAAGCAAAAACTATGACTTTCCATTTTTCTTCTCAATGTTCCCTTACAGAGGTGTTCGTGTTTTTGTGGATTTTTTTTGTCATTGCTCTTCCTGACGGTAATGGACAGTTCCATTACTGGGTATCAGTTTCACAGACTCAGGACAAATGAAATTATAAAGTGCATTTTATACTGAAAGTTGTTATTTAATACTGATTCTTTTCTGCTACATATTCATGGGAGTCTACTCGGTAAGCTACAATGTTTTTCTTCTCATTCAGGCAAGTACCACATATGTAAATGTGGTCCCACCACATTAAAAAGCACATATATTAAGAATGTTAAACATTCTTTATACATCAAAAAATGCTTCTGAGTGGCTCCCGGCAGAGCATGTTGATTTCCAGTTAATGAGTTTTAATGTATGATTTTCTTGTACCTTGCCTTTCTTTACACATCAATCTGTTCATGGCATCTGTCATGCAAACAGCAACAGGGAAACCGCTGGGACTGTCAAGGAAATGACACCTTTCTGCTTTACCAGAATCTGAAAATGATGCCCAGATTTCTCTGAAATTCTCCAGGCAAACTATGTCTTTCTTTTAAAACCAATACCATCTGCCCAGGCAGACATTTGTGAGTTAATTGTCACATAAAAGATTTTAGTTTATTTCGGATGTTCAAGCCTGTTACATTAGGTTATCAAGCTCTCACTTAACTAGATGACTTAGCTTATACACATTTCAAATTGAAAGTAGATATTATATAATGTCATGGATTAATCTGAGCAAAACTACAGAACAGTGAAAGCTGTAGTGCTGCCTTATATTTCAAAATGAAGTCACTCAATATTTGTTTCACCCTACATACATGCACACATAATGTCTAAATTTCTAAGATTTTTTTTTTCCTGAAAAGTGTTGACATAGAAATGCATGCACCATTATCAACAGGTACAAATAATGTTGGTTTTAATATGTGTTGATGAAACTCTAGCCATATACAAATTTAACAATAAAATTAAGTATAATCTAAATAAAACACTCAACTGCAGCAAAAAGATCCCCTTTAGCCACTAATTACTTAATTATATTTACTGGATAATTAACTCACAATAAGATAGTTTTTTCACCTGATTCAACTAAGGCCATTCAACCTATTGATTTTTATCTAGGCATAAACTGCCTCAAATATTTACATCTCAGAGGAAAAAATATACATATTTTCTATAGGTATATATGTGTTTGTATATATATTTACATTAGCTATGTTTGTTTGTTTTTTTTTTACTTACAATTACTAGTGCTGTTCCATTAAGTGTTAAGTGTATGTTTGTGTAAGACATAAATCGTATTGTCATTACAGATGTGCATCAATTATGCAACCTCTTTGAAAGGCTACTACAAAGTTGCAATGTATTACTGCTGCACAAAGCATGCTGAGGAATATTTATACAGGTATGTATTTTTACATCTGCACTATTTTATAACTTTCCAAGGGCTATAACTGCTCATTTTAATAGTATAAACATTTTAAGGATGTCGATATTACATGTCATTTTAAAAAGTATTAAATTTCCTTTAGCACTATATGAAATGTTCCTATTTCATGATAAACTTGCCAATATTAGATATTTAGTTACTTTTTAATAATTAAAAAATTTTCTCCTTGCTCTGATTCTCTGAAAACTGGTAAGATTTAATTGTATATTTCTAAAACTATGTATTCTTCTATGAGTTATGTCTTTGGCAATTACTACACGAGAATGGGCTTTTTCTCATTCATTTTGAGTAAGTATAAACTCTTTAAAGTCGTGAATCTCTTATATAGCACATGGACTTTCCAAAATTAATCTGTATTTTATTATGTTGTATGTTTGTTTTTTTCCCCCTTCACTTGCACAGTCTGACATTTATGTCAATATCATCCTTTATGGTCCCGCTCAAACCTTTACCATTCTCAGAAAGTTTTTCCCACTTCCTTTATTATAGAAATATTCAGCTATTTATTATTCTAGGACTATAAAGTTTTAGTATGTTTACCTAATTTTAAAATAAATGATCAAATAATGAATATTTCAATTACTAACTTAAAATATCTTTAACATATGCTTTTTTTTATAAATCATGTAAAAGGATATACTCTGTAAATATACTCATGATATACTCATGTAAAGGGTATACTATGTAGTATCGTACTTTATGCTATTTTTCTATTATTTCAGCAACACATCCTTTAAGTTATTTCATATGTTGAAATATCTTTTAGGAAAAACTTTTTTCACCAATATCTTCAAATGCTATTCTCTCAATTTTGGCATTTATGTAATTATCTTCAAGTTTATTATTCCAAGTAAATTTTAGAATAATTGGTTAAGTTTTTTGAAAAGAAATGAAAAAAAAAAGTTTAGACTAGCTTTTAAGCTAGATGTCATAGAAGTTTCTAGACATCTCCTACATCTCTTTCATTTTCCCCTTAGCAATAAAATACCCCCAATGTTGAACACAACAGGCCACCTATCCTTACAAATAATTATGACCATGTGATTAAATTAGTATCACAAGTGAGCAGAAATGATAAGTGCAGTTTTTTTTTAAGTGAGCAATCTCCTTAAAATGTCTATACCATTCTTTTTTTAATTTATGAAAATAAACTATTTTATTTAAAATATGATAGGATTTTTTTTTTTTGGTAGCACCCTGCCCTAAAAACTATCAAATTGAACTGTGTTTTCGGAAATGGGGTACTGCCAAAACCCTAGCATATGAGATTGCCTTTGCAATTGTTTCCTAATTAGAAAGAAACATATAATAACCCTGCAGGCTAGTTACCCTTGTCAAGATAAACTATTTGGCAGAATATTAGTTTGTGATAACCTGAAATTCAGACTAATTAGCTGTCAAGGTTACACCATGAGAGATTATTTTTAAAAATGTAGATTTGACTGCGATGATGGCTTCTTGTTTTTATTAAAACCAAACCTAGGGGGCCCTCCCTGGTGGCGCAGCGGGTTAAAGCACAGCATTAAGAAGCTAAAGCCACTTCCGCATGAGTTCGATTCCCGCCTGCCCTGGAGGTAACCACATGGTGTGGCAGACCTCTCCTGACCCGCCCGCTGCTCCCCTCAGCAGTGTACTTCGTCGATCTGCCTGTTCTGCTCCCCGCTCTGTCTTTGGTGAATCCTATCACCCTCCACATCTCTGGCCTGTACCCCAGTTCTGTATGAATAAATAAATAAATCTTTAAAAAAAAAAAAAAAAAACCTAGGGGTTAAGTCTCAGTGCTATCACCACTTAGGCCTGATTCCTGGCCAGGGATTAACTCACATGATGCAGACCTCTTCTGTCTCACCCACTTAGAGTATATCAATAAATCTACATGTTTGTTCTCTACTCTATCTCTGGTGAATCCTCTAATGCCTGCACCTGGCCTACACCCAAATCTTCTATGCAAAACAAAAAAGACCATCATAAACCAGCCAGTTTGCAAGCAGAGATGGCCTGAAATTAAAATTAATTGAATATTTAGAAACTTGGGTCTTTAATTGGTAGGAAGGTCCATATTATTCTATAGAAAAATATCAAGAAGTAAGTTTACTGCCCAAAAGCAGACCAGAAGCAAAGATCAGATTGAAGATGTAGCCCTCCCTCATATATTAATGGTTACAAACCCCTCCAGTGGCTATCCATTAAAAGGCAGACAAAGATGACGGAGTAAATGCAGGACCCGTCCAATACAAGAATATAGTCAGCATGTTTTGGAACCTGTAGTCAGAAGAAATCTCTCTGAATATTATTCCACATTGAATTGACTGGAAGCAAGCAGACCAGAAACTACTAAATTTTGGAAGGAGCTGTCTTGTCAAAGTATGAGCTGAGAAGCCTATGATTGTTCCTATTCCAAAAGTAATACTTGGGTCATTAAACCTCCTTATTCTCCAATACCTGCTAAAAGAGTGTACACAGGGCATAATGGGGAAAGGGTTAAGGGGGGCTATGAAAGGCTGGGGGCTATGAATTTCCTTTTAAAGAAACAAAAGCTGTCAAGACAGACTTAAAGAAATTCCTGGCTCTGGTGCAAGCAGTTTTCTGTCAAGCAGGAGTTGACATCTGTGGTAGTCAAACTAAATGTTTCCAAACTGACTGTTTTCAAATAATTTAGTTAAGCTACCATATTCTCCATCTTCTATGAATAGTAGATTTTTAGCTCTAAGTTAGATTCAGAGTATGAATGGGACCTTGGGTTAACACCCAAAAAAATAGTGAGTGTGTGTGTGTGTGTGTGTGTGTGTGTGTAGACACTAAATAGAAAAGCACTAAAAAGGTATTTCTCAGTTTTACTTTACATTCTTGCCATCATTTCCCTGAAATAACAACAACAATAATAATAATAATAACAATGAGTTCTGTATCTTCTGCTCTTGAATCTGGCAGACATTGTCTATAACCACAAATAGTTCTGTGAAGTGAAGGCAACAGGTGAAGACAACAGGTGATTTCCTGAGGTTTCTTAAAATGATTCCCTAAGGCAATGCTACCTTTTTCTCAGGGAAAATGCTCCCCAAGGAACACTAACTTGCCATATAAGCATTCAGAAATCCCCAGATGCTGCCAATCAGGGAGAACCCAACAGATGGTGCATTTGACTGGGTCATATGGAAATGTTGTGAGATAATAAGAAAAGGAAATACAATGACCAGCCATTAAGTGCTTCATCACACCACACCTCCACAATTCAGACTCCTCACTGCAGCTACAGAAGAGACACTGAGCCAAAACAATCCAGCTGAAATTTCCCCCTTAGTTCTTAAGTCTCTGAAAGTTTGAGAGATAATATATAAGACACTAAGGTGTTTTGTTTTTGAGGAAAATCGGCTTATATCATTATATTTGTTATGGAAGTTACAGATTCAAACGTCTATGAATATTTGTTTTCATCCCACTTTTGTCACCAAAACTCCAGTAACTTCCACCAAGTTATAAGTTGGTTTGTTATTACAAACTGACTGTTTTCTACAGCTACAGACTTCATTGCCTAATTTTCTTGGCAACATGTGGCAACACTGCCAGATGTGACAGGATTGAGTTCCTGCCAATGAGATGGGTGAAAATTCTGAGAAATCTCTCAAAAGATTACTTGTGCCAGCCTATTTCTTCCTTGTAGCTTGGTGGGACATAGGAAAAGTTAAAACAAAAGGGAAGCCTTATGCTGAGGATTACAGTACCACCCTGACAATGCAGGGCCTTCACCTCTGAACTGTTAACTGACCCTTCTGATGCAATTCAGTCTACTTTAATATTTGTTAGACCACTTAAGCTTTTTAAAAAATATATATAATGATATTTCAATAAATATACACATTTTTAATATTAAGGAACAGTCTGCTATATTTTCTCAGAAATACATCTGTCAACCTCTCTCTATTTAGTTTTCTTTCTTTCTCTAGGACAGTTTTAGATTTTTATGGTTATTATGCATATTGTGTTAAACTTACTCTAGGGTGATTTTATATTTTTGGTGGTGTTATAAAGGAGATATTTTCACATTTTTTCATTATAATTACTAAGTAGATATGCTGTACCAAAAGACACAAAAGATTTTAAGGTATCATTATTTAATTTATCATCTCTATTATTCAGTTAAAAATATATTTTTTTTCTCTTTGCTTTTAACAGCATGATGAAAACTTGATGGTACTAGCACTCATTTTGTTAAGGTTAATCAGATTAACCTTTTTTTTTTATTATAGCATAAAACATGAAACCTAACTTCTTAATAAAGTTTTAAGTATTGGTAACTATATGCACATTGTTGTATAGAGGACTCTAGACTTCTACATCTTATCTAACTGAAACTTTATACCCAATGAACAGCTACCCCCCCCTTTCTCCACCCCCAATAAAATACCACCATGTCAGTAACAACCACTATGCTACTTTCTGCTTCTATGATTTTGATTACATTAGTTAGCTCATATAAGTGGAGTAATAGGACATTTATCCTTTGGCAACTGGTTGATTTCACCTAGTATACTGTCTTCAACATTTATCCCAGTTGCAATATATGACAAGATAATCTTCCTTTTTAAGACATAGTAACATTTCATTGTGTGAATTTAATATTTTCTTTGCCTTTTTCATTTATTCACTGATGAACATTTAGGTTGTGTCTACCTCTTGGTCATTGTGAATAGTGCTTATAATGAACCTGTGTGTCCACATATCTTTTTGTTTGTTTGTTTGTTTTAAATTCTTTTGGATACATATACATGAGTGGGACTGCAGATAAAATGGAACTTGTATTTAAAGGAAAAGTTACCTCCATTTTATATTTTTGACTTCAAAGCATTACTATATTTCAGCAGTAAACAAAACAAAGTATGATACTGACAGAGGAATAGATACCTAGACCAATGGAAGAAAAGGAGAAGTCAGGAATAAACCCATATATATATATATATATATATATATATATATATATATATATACACACACACACATACACACACACACACATGCACGCACACACACACAGAGGTGATTTTTTTGGTAAGGATTTTCAAGGACTACACACAGTGAGCAAAATTGGACCCTTCCTTATATGATGCACAAATCTGAACTTGAATTTAAAAGTTCAATGGTACCACCTAAAATTATAAAATTCCTAGAACCCAATTGTGACAGTTAATTCTGGGTTGAAGAATTCTCAGAAAGCTGATAAAACTATTTAGGGTTGTCTATGAGGGTGTCTCTGAAAATATTAGCATATGATTTTGGAGACTAAGTCAAGTACCCTCTCCTACCCATAGACTTCCATCCTTAGTCTTGTATTTTTGGATCCACTTACACCATGAACACCTCATTCTCAGACTTTGTGATTCAGCCTGGCTTTCCAGGTTCTGCAATGGCAGAGTTGTGCCACCCTAGACTCCATAACCCTCATAAGCCAAGTCCTAATAAATTATCCTCATATTAACCTACCCATCCATTAGTCTATTCTATTGGCTTTGTCTCTCTATAAATACAAAAACTGAATAATACAAAATATAGAGGAAATGATTCATAACAATTGTCTTAGTATTTTTTTCTTGATTATAATACCAAAGGTACTTGCTGTGAGGGCAAAAGTAAGTAATAGGGCAATACTGAACTAAAAAGCTTCTGTGCCACAAACAGAAATGTGATAGAGCAAAAAGACAACCTACTGGTTGAGAGAAAATATTTGCAAAATTTATGTCTTATAAAAGGTTAACTTCCAAATATATCAGAAAACTAATTAACTTAATTGAAAAATAGATAAAAATGGGTTTAAATAGAATTTTCTCCAAGGGAAATACAAGAATGACCAACATATGAAACATCATTAGCCATCAGGACAATGTAAATTAACATCTCAGTGAAATTTCATACTCACTAGGAAGTCAATTATCAAAAAACAAAACAGAAAATGCCAAGAGTTGGCAAGGATGGAACTGGAAGCTTGTGCTCCATCAGAGGGAATATCAATCAGTATAGTCACTATGACTAAACCTTCCTTTTTAATGTGATGTTGGCATTTCTATTGTGGGTGTTCTTGTAAAGATAGGGAGAAGACATGGTATATGAAATAGAGCAAATGTTTAGCAGGTTAAACTTGAATATGACTAGGCCAAATTAGCTTAGGAAAAGATGTGTTCCAAAGATGTTTGCATGATTCATGGCTTGAACTGGGATTTGGACCTCCAGCCAAATATCAGTCAGTCTTTCTTCTCTCTGTCACAGTGGGGTCTTTGTGAAGAGAAGCTACACATGATAGTCACATCCAAGTATCAAATCTCCTTGCTATGTTTCACCAAGGAATATCATATAGACTAATACTTCACTTGAATGTTGGTAGAATCTTCATTATGTGACATCTGTCCTAAGGAATTTCATACAATTCTAATGTGAGTTTTTGTTAGATTTTGTTCAGAGTTGGCAAACATAATTTTTTAATTTTTTTTTAATTTCTGAATGGCAAAAAAAAAAAAAAGGAGTCAGATTCTGAAAGATTTGAATGAATATATCTATGAAATTTTCTGCACCATGTGCAACTGTGAGTGATTTTACACTCATTTTTCTTAATGTCTTTAAGTATATACACTGAGAGTTCTGTATCTTTTTAAGTCATTTAAGTCGTAAGCCTTTTTCTCTAGAAGACAGTTTCTCGGAAAATTTTATTCAATAAATTTCAAAAGGATTTATTATGAACTTTTAAATGTCCAAATACAGAAAGAAAACTCAGCAGAAGTAATAAACATTTCAGAAAATGATATATTAACAATTCTGGGTATGGCCAAATCTAGAATCAGAAGGTATTCATAATCTTTAAATAGTAATAGTTTAAATAGTTAGTAATCATGAAAGCACTAATCTAAATGCAACTAACTTAAAAATCTGAAAGTATGCAAATGAACTTTAAAAGTATACATGAACTTAAAAATGAAAATATAATTTAAAATAAAAAAGTAAAAATAAAATATGCAAAACTAATATTTCCGGAATAACAACAAAATAATAAGCACCTGATACCGGCAATTTTAAGAATAAGGGCACATATTCAGATTTAGCATTGAGAAAAATTATTTAACTTTCTGTATTTATGTTAACTTTAACATTACACACAATACTGACCTTCCTAGAAAATTTGCAGCTACTTATTTTCTGTATGTCAGTCTGAATTTCTCAGTATTTTCATGTTATTCTATTATTGTCAATAGCAACAATTTTGTGGTTTCATTTCAATTTGTTTTCACAGGCTGTGTGGAAACCTTATAAGTGAATTAGTCTTTTGTGACAGATGAATGGACTAGGGTCGATGATATCCATTAGAAATAATAAATCATTGGCCATGAAATTATACAAAATTAGAGTTGTCACAATATTTTTGTGCATATTTGTTTAAAGTTATCTGAATGTTGCATTTTTTTTAAACCCCACTCAAATTTAAAGTCTTCATGTTCCTTTTGATATCTTCCATGTTTATGAATACAAATCACTAATTTCCCTTTTTAACTCTTTTTCATCTTTAACCACTACTAAGATACAAAGTCATGAGGGGACTTCTTATGTAGTTGAAATCACATTAATCATGGTTATTCTTTACTGTTTTTGATTATCAAAAACAGCAGGGCTTGGGGCCCTCCCTGATGGCACAATGGGTTAAAGCACAGTACTACAAAGCTATAGCAAAGTTGCCTCAGCATGAGTTTAAACCCCAGTCAGCGAGGTGACAACATAAGGCAGCAGACCTGTCCTGTCTAGCCTGCTGCTCCCCTCAGTAGTGTACTTCATCAGTCTGCTATTCTGCTCCCCACTCTGTCTCTGGTGAATCCTCCCACCACCCTTACACCTCTAGTCTGTACCCCAGTTATATATGCATAAATAAATAAATTTTAAAACATACACACACACACACACACACACACACAGCAGGTCTTGAAAGAGTTAAGGGAACAGATTACCCTAACTCAATTTAAATGAGGAAGAAAAACAGATTTTTCATAAATTGACAAGTCGTGTGTCAGAGCTCAGGCCCAGCAGAACACTGACTATTCATGAGGTGACCCTCACTTTCCAGAACAAAAAGTGCCACAGGAAAAAAGGCAATATGATGCCTAGTTCATGGTTAAATGGGTCCTGAAGCCCAGTTAGAAGTAAAGGATGCTTTGTTTTGTTTTGCTATGGACCTATATTTGAGTACACCATGGATTGCCTGTCACAAAAGCTATATAAATGGGTTTTTCTGGTCATTCACTGTGTCTGGTATCTTATGGTTAAGTGCACAGAAAATTAAATGTTTTTTCTTTTGCTAATCACTCCTGTGTCAAATTTTAAGTGGGTCAGCCAAAGGAACCACAGAATGAGAGGGGACAAGTCCTCAAAATTTTCTGTCAGACAGAAATTTTACATTGTGTACAAATTTAATTTATACCAAAGTACAAGAAATGCCAGTCTCACAATTATCAGGGGAAATATTATATATTGGAAATAATACACACCCTTTTCTCCCATGCAATTCTGCTAATACCTAAAATTCAGAACCTTGTCAATTCCTTTAGAGGAATTTGACATTAATTTTTCTGCAATATGTTTCTAAGAATAAGTTCTAGATCATCAGAAAACAAAATAAAGGCAAGGATTAAATAGGTGAATCACACCTTCTAGTGTATACTTCAGGCAAATATGGACTCATCCTAACCATTATTATAAGTGAAATCTAAGTAACCTGGCTTGGGTCCATTGTTCAATTCCAGTCCAGAAACTGTCAGATCAGTTGTTTCAAAAACTGATTTTGTAGAATTTTTAAAAGGGGGTGCAAAGGAGAAGGATGTAAATAACCAAATCTGGGGTCTGTTAATCTTTTTACAGAGTTGAAGTCACCAAGTATCATTCACTTTTGGGAGGGCTGGGTATTCCTCACAGTGTTGGCATTTATTTACATAGAATAATTTCCTCATTTTAAAGTCTAATCATTTGAATCAAAGCTCCTTTATAGTAAAGGAAAGCAGTCCTGAAGAAATGCACCATTTGCTTTTGTTGATTTTCTTTTCTATAAACAATACTGAAGAGAAGTTTACTTTAGTTTCCTAGATTTGTTTTCATGGGAATGTTCACTTTACATATGCAAAAGCATCTCCCTATAGCATTAATATGCCTTATTAATCTTCAAAGAAACTGTGCTTTTTATGCACTCCAACAGCCAAGTCTAAAATGAAAGCTTTCAAGTTTGTTGAATCTGAAACTGTTTTGATTTTTTTCCTACATTGCCATAAATGCCCTTTTTCTGATTTGACACCAGGAATAAAGAAGCAAATTCTGTCAGCATAAGTCACCTAAGGAACAACATCTGTGCTTGTCTTGCTTATAGTTTTCTAGCACCCTAGATATTCAGAGTAACTGAACTTACTGGACCCCTACCAAGTTATCTATTTCTGATGGCTGCTGTGTTGTAAATTCATACTGAAAACTATTACAGTCTCCTGAATTGCTGCAGCTTCCCAGATAAAATGGGAACTTTTCCACAGATTTTCTTGTCAACTTCACCTGGAGGTAGGATTTCGAATAGCTGTATGCCTTAGTCTACTGACGGAGGCTGACTTCCTCACCATGTTCAGAGCACTCTTCCTCTAACCCAGAGTTAAAAACTAGCACACGCATATTCTGGTAATAAGGCTTTGCTGTAACAGGTTCAGAAAGGTTGTCTTTAGGCACTTTCATTTTAAAAAGTCCTGATAAGTTGGCTCAGCAAGCACTCACAGTGGTTTCTTGTTAAGTAGCCTTCCAGCATGCTGTCTAGCAATTCGGCAGTTATCTTCTCACAGACTCATTAGCTTATGCTCTAAGTCACTCATTTGCAGATTTAAGTTGAGTTTCTCAGGGTGAAAAAATAGATTCTACATTTTACCTGAGAAAGGCCAACATCTCTTTGAACTGGTACTTCAAAGGTTCTTGGAAATGGGTATCACTGTATATTCTCAACCTATGCTCAATGTAGATATTCAAAAAACAAATCCCATTGGATCAAATACTTGCTTGGTAATGGATTTAAACATCGGTCTCTTTGCTTGGAGTGTAAAGAACTTTGTAAAAATATGGAAAAGCAGAGCAGAAAAAGGAAAACCGGAATGGATGACCAAATTCTCAGAGTTGAGGAGTCGGGAGCTTCTTTCACTGGGCAAATCAGATGAATTATTTACCGGTCATCTTGCCTTATTATTTAATTTTTACTTCACTTTTCTAGTTTTATTGAAGTGCGATCAACAACAGTTGTATATACTAAAAGTGTACAATGTAATTCTTTGATATATGTATTCATTATGAAATAACTGCCACAACTTAGCTGATTAACATGCCCAACACCTTACACGGTGACCTTTTTTTGGGGGGGTATTGTACACTTGAAATTAGTTACCTTAATTCTTCTGTGACTTCAAAACTAACCTCACCCTATTCTTCAGAATCCACTAATAAGAAAAGTTACCATTTGTCTTTTAGCAAATTTCTATCTACCCATACCACTAATTAACAATCACTGTGAAACCCTGTTCGCACTTTTAATTTACATGTTCCCCAAACAATTTATAAACAAAGTTGCTGCTAAGCATATTGCTAGGACTTTCTAGCAGATACAGACATAAGTTTTATCTCTGTCCCAGCATATGCATATTTCAGAATCCAAGTTGACTATGAAATTACTGGTCTTTCCTGTCTACTCTACAAAGGTCTTAAATCCATGCTAAAGAATATGGATTTGTTTGAATGTGACTCAAGAGGAAAAACAGCCTGGATATTTTATAGACTGTCCATTTGACAATAAAAGTAAAGATTTAACCCTCCCTGCTGCTATTGCCTCAAGGAACACTTGTAGAAAATAAATAAGAATAGTTTATACAGGTAAAACTCTAGCAATAAAAATGATAGCAACATCTGCATCCAAAGAAATTTGAAGAAAGTCTGTTGTTTGACCTGAAAACCACCACAGCATGTTTAAATTACATGGCCACCTGTCACAACCACAGTTGAGATTCTTCTAAAACAGTAGGAGTTATCACATAAATGTACTGTGCAGGATTTAAATTACTGGAGAACATGAGGCGACCTCAATGAAAGTGAAAATTTTCAAAACAGCAATGACAGGGCTTGGGGTCTCCTAAAGTCATAAAACACTCCCATGGACAGCTGCCTGGAATGCTTATAGGGAGATTAAACATTAAACTGACAGTATCATCACTTGATTCCTAACAAAGGTAACACACTAAGTAATAAGGCTAAATTTTTAAATATCTACTTTGTGGCTACATAAAGCATTTTCTAATGGTAAACATTTTTGAATTAGTTCTCAGTGGACATAATAGATGATGAGCAAGATTGTACAATTTGAGGTGTTGGCTAAAATAGTTCTCCTCAATGTATTATGGTAAAAATACACATCATGTGAAAACTGAGCTACAGGGCTGCCTCATTTCATGCTCTTAATTATACTTCATTCTACACTGTTATATTTCATAAATTTTCTATTCGAGTATTAGGATAATCCAATGAATTACATATAATTGTATTATGTACATATACTCTCTCTCTGTACACAACATACACACACACACGTACACACACACATATATACAATCTGGAGTCTCCCGTAATTCACTATGCAAGTGAAATCATTGGTCATATGTTTTATGTGCTCTCAACATACATATTTTCCTTTTTTGCTCCTTGACAGGAAGTGTTCAGGATGATTCCAGACCTACTGACATCAATTTAATTCATCTATCCTTTCAAATACTTTGTGACTCACAGAAGTTAGAGCTAGAAAGAGTCATATGTACTAAAAAGGCCAATTGATTTTTATAGACAACTAAATTAAGGGCAGGAAATATATATTGCCTTGATCTAGATCAGGTAGCCCATAAAAAACAAACATAGACTTTGACTCAGTTAAGACCAGTATGCTGCAAAGTCAGCTACATAGATGGTGCTTTACACATGCTTACCATGCTAAGCATCAAGACTCTCTTTTGCATAATTTGGAGAAAGGGGCCCAAAAGCACCATCTACTTTCTCTGCACTTGAAAGACTTAAAGGGGAAAAGTTAGCAGGGGGTAGGGAGGAGAGAGGTAGTCTTGAAAGATCACTTCCTAGTCAATTGAGAGCACTGTGGAGTGTAACAATGGGCCTGAATCCAGGATTATTACCTCTGTATTATTTCATGCTTTCTCAGGCTCTATTATTGTTTCATAATGCTTCTATCTTCATACTGTGGATTTGTTTAAGTTTATATCTGCTATCACTCTAATTTCATATAGAAAGATATGAAGCTCCTGCCTGACAAATCCCATAACAATTTGATTCGTACATTCCTAGTCTGAAAATGGGTATAAGCACTATGCAATGTAGTAGACTGATTGATAACTGGAGTTTACATTTGGAAAGTAGATCAGACAATAGGTTAATAACAGATTCTTTAGGTTACTGGTAATGAGAATGACATTGATATCCCTTTTTGGAAAACTAGGACAGTGCTTCACACATAGTGCTCTGAAAATATTTGTTTACATTAATACTTACACCACATAATTGGAAATGCTAGAGTTTTACATACCATTAAAATTTGTATGATTAGGCCCTCCCTGGTGGCGCAGCAGGTTGAAGCACAGCACTGAGAATCTAAAGCCGCTTCTGCATGAGTTCGATTCCCGCCTGCCCTGGAGGTGACCACATGGCGTGGCAGACCTCTCCTGACCCGCCCGCTGCTCCCCTCAGCAGTGTACTTCGTTGATCTGCCTGTTCTGCTCCCCACTCTGTCTCTGGTGAAGCCTCTCGCCTCCCCTGAGCCTCTGGCCTGTACCCCAGCTCTGTATGCACAAATAAATAAATCTTAAAAAAAAAAAATTGTATGATTAGTTGTACCTTGTATTAAGAATATATTGGACTGACCAAACAGAATTTATGTCAGCAGGACAAACTTTTATATAAATTAGAGAAAAATGACAATTTGGTGCTCAAAGAATAGATTTCATAATTAAAAATTTAATTTTTTATGACAGGACTCTATTATTGACGTTTATCAATTGTAGGATCATGACAAAGTCGAATATTTAAAAAACAGAAATGATACCAGTAGAGCTTTTTAAGAGTTACAAAATATAGTACAGGAGAGATGCTACCGTTATTTAGGAAACATAAGGGTAAATAACTTGTTTAAGGAGACACAAATAATCGTTATTGTTTCCAAAAGCCTTATTCTGACAGGATTTCCTGGACGTTTCCATTTATATGGTAATAGATAAAATATTTGCTATTTTTTGCAAGTTGTGAACTAGAATTTGATTCAAAAAGAAATGTCTTCCAACTTAAAACTGGGTTATCTAATTTGAGAAAATTTCAAGTGTTGAAATATGAATACGGTCATAAAAATGTTTGAATATTGTCTACATCTAAAAATGGAATCAATCACTCATTTCCAGAAAGAATATAGCCTGTTGAAGGTACATTACTGTATGTTCTGAAGAAAACAAAACAAACAAGAAAACAACTTAGTAACTCATGGGAGATTTGAGTTCAGGACAACTGCGATATCTACTGCAATAAGCTTAATTATGTTATAAGCAGGTATTAGGATTAATAAGAAGACTGCTGTGTAATAGAAATACTCCAGATATATAAAACAAGCCTGGAATCCTCCGTTTCTCCCAAAACCTGGGCCTTGAAGAATAACGATAGCAGTGTGCACTTAATTGGGAACCAACCTTGAACTGATCTGCAAGCCAGCCAATTGTTACCCCTGGGGAGATGCACGTTGAGAGGTTAGAAAGAATAACCACAAGTATTCCATTCACTGAATAAATACATATTATATGTTCATGACTTGGAAAATGCTGTAGCCTTTAAAAAACAGAGGAATCATTTTATATAGTATTATGGCATGATTCTTGCTGAGTGAAGAAAGGAGCTAATAATAGGAAATGATGCCATTAGTGTAAAATAGAGAAGATAAAAATAATAGAATCTCATTTGCTTATATATCTGGAATAATATACAAGAAATTAGTAACATTAGATGTGTTCAGACAAGGAATGAGTATTGCAGTCTATACATGACAGAGAGATAGTTTACAGAAATTCTTTAAAGCTTTGAATAATGTGACATACCTGCATGTGCAAAAGATAATTTTATGCTTTTATTCTAATACTAGTTTTTTTTTTTTTAAGTTGCTATCTATTGCCTCTTTTCTTTCCTTCTAAAAAGCTTAATAAATGGCATATGTCCTCTAGGCTCTCTGTAGCAAGCCTAAGGTATTACCTTATATAATAGTAGCCCCTTCTAGTAAAATTGTCACATATCATGCTCAGATCTCTGGAAGCTATATATAATTCAAGTATTTAAGTGGCATAAACATTTCATATCAGATTTCTAGTATTTATCTATATCTTTCAGCCTGATGTTTTATGAATCTTCCTCCATTTCTGAGGACAGAGCCCTAGTCTTTTAGACCTTGAACTATGATTTATATTCTTTGTCCTAGTTTGACTCACAACCACATCTCAGAGACTACTAATGGCATACCCTTGAGGATGAGAAAAAATGTATTCCTACAAGTTCTTGGAATATAAATTACAAGGAACTGGACAAGATACGTGTGGTACAGAAAACTGACTTCTCTTGTCCTGAAGTAAAGTTTCAGGATTCTGCCCTTTGTTGTTTCATTTTAGCAAATTCATGAATACAAGTACTAAGGCAGCCTTTCAGTTTGTGTGCTATTTGTTCATTCCATAACATTTTAGAGAATTAATTTTTTCACTAAGTTTGGAATAGAAAGGAATAAATTCACAACCTATGAATGTCTGAAAATATGAGGAAAATTCTAGTGTTTGCTAAAAATAATTCAAAATTGAAATGTATATGTAACATGTATGCATGAATATATACAAATATACACACATGTTCTGAACATGTTGAGAATTTTGCATCTACATTATAGGAATGTGCACCGAGATAATAGCTTTATTTGGCCTGTGCTTCTGACACTGCCCTTTAGTGATGGAAATTTACACATGCCAGTTTTGAAAGTATGCCTTTACCTCAGAAATCATATAATCCATCAGAAAATAGCTCAGCCATCACTTTAGTTGTAAAATCCTTACATACAGTAGTATCATCTATTGAAAAACTGTATGTGATATATCTATATATTCACATACACACAAATGAATTGTTATTTAGAAAGTTTTAAAATTGCTATTGGAGAAAGCTACCTGAGATTTTACAGATGAAAATTATTTTTACCTGATTAGAATTACATTACTTTTCAATTCTGGTCAACTTTATATATGATGGATTATTATTACTTTGTTCTCCCCAAAGATTGAATCTAAAATCATAATCATTTTCCATTAATGGAAAATTGGCTTTCAGTGTTTAACATTAAAAAAGACTAAGTAAGTCAGCTTCTTTTTGTTTCACAGGACAGATTTTACAAAGAGGGGAATGCCTTTCCTAAGGTTGTCTAAAAAAAAAAACAGATTAAATCACACCTCCATTTAGATTTAAGAGGAAAGTTATGATAATTTGTCTCCATGGAGGCATAGTACATCTTTGGGACTTATGCTGTGTTAGTTTGTTTACTGGACTTTTTTTCCCCATCTGCTCATTTAGTTTCCTTATTTTATTTATCTATCTTGAATAGATAATTATTCCCCCATCCTCTTTGTCCCCTTGCTGTTGATGTTCTGTTTTTGTCAGATTTGTTTTCCCTTGATTGTTTTCTTACTATAATCATCATGCAAGAGGTGATACATTTTTCATTTAATTATAATTGTCTTTATCATGCAAATTTTGAGATTAATAATGGCACACACAGATAAGAAAAAAGTCTCTTTAGAGTTTTTCTAGTTTTACCACATAATGACACATTATTTAGACCTAATCATTCAGTTCCTTTATGGATACATATTGAAATAATCAGAAAGAAGTTGATTTTGGCTTAAAAAAAATCACCAGGGGCAAGCATTAATATCCAAATGCCATGGAACAATAAAGTTAGGATCAAAATATTCACAATGTTTCAATGAGATATATTTCTACAAAAATTATTTTTCATATCTGAAAAAGTTTCTCTGTTAAAATATCAATTACTATTCAACCAAGTATTATGATTAAACCTTCATTTTCTTTCAAAAAATTTCAAATATTAAAATTGTCGCTCTGAGGAACTAAAGATGATTCTTGGCTTTTCTGAAAAACATTAAAATTTTTGAATATCAAAGACTCAAATGACATAATTTAAATATAGTGATAGAATGATCAGTGAATACTATTACATGATTTTGACAGGAGACTACTTGGAGATCAACTAAAAGAGCCAGTTTTCAACTATCAAAAATGAAGATATTGATACAAAAGTTGTTAAATTAGGTATAAAAGAAATGTGACTATGGGATTTTGCTATACGATCCACCCTCTCAGGGTATGTATTGTACATTATGTAGACAAATATAAAAATTGCAAACAAGGCCCTCCCTGGTGGCACAGCAGGTTAAAGCACAGCACTGAAAATCTAAAGCCGCTTCTGCATGAGTTCGATTCCCGCCTGCCTCGGAGGTGACCACATGGTGTGGCAGACCTCTCCTGACCCGCCTGCTGCTCCCCTCAGGAGTGTACTTCGTTGACCTGCCTGTTCTGCTCCCCACTCTGTCTCTGGTGAAGCATCTCACCGCCCCTGAGCCTCTGGCCTGCACCCCAGTTCTGTATGCACAAATAAATAAATCTTAAAAAAAAATAAAAACTGCAAACAAGAAACATAATACTGTTTTTGCAAAGTAAATTGGATTAGTTTTCTAATGCTGAAGAAAACAGCTACTACAAATCTGTAACTGTAGTTGAAAAAGCGAAAATTTGCTCTCTTGTATTCCTAAAAATGAGATTTCCAACAAAAGCAGACAGCACTAAATCAGGAGTAGACAGGGCTCTCTATCTTCTGGAAGGCTCCGTAGCTGCCTATACCATGTTGTCTTCCCTTGTAGAGACTGCACACATTTCTGGCCCCTAGCGATCTCCCCCATGTTAAAGCCAGCCATGCCATGATGAGATTTTTTCCATACAGAAGCACTCACACGTGGCCTCTTCTTTCTACATGGAAGTTCTTGTGATTACCAGGCATTGTGCCTCACTAACCTGCACTCTCTTCCTACTCAGGTCAACTAATTCACACCTTAACCGCTTCTCCCACAGCAATTCCCCTTGGCCATGTAATTTAACAAATCCACACATGGCAGCTATTAGTACATGGGTAGCTTTAGCCATGGGAGCATTGTTAGTTTACTCTCTAAAACACATTTGTGCATTGCTCTAATTGAGAATTATATAATTACATTGTTAATTATACAGAAATTACTTTAGATTTGTTAAGTTAGAAAGCATTTCCAGTTTGTATCTATTTGATTTTCTTAAGTAAGGCAATGTTATACAATTAAATTGCCTATATTTTTTAAATAGATGAGCAAGGAGATATAGCAGTTATATTCACACAGCTAATAATTTAGTGTTTTAATACATATATATGGAGGAATGGACTCTTTAAGGTCAACTTCTAAAATGGTTAAGTCCAGATATATGTATTTTTTTCACTTTAAACTTAAGCAGTCTAGTTCTAAGATACTTTAGAATTCCAATCCTGTATCTATATATTTATAGTTAGTATCACTTCATATCATTGGAGAACATTATGTCACACGTTGTTAATCATATGATTTTAAACATCCTGTTTTCAATAAGATTCACATGAATATGTAGATATGGAGGTATGTATGTGTGAGAGAGAGTGATGATTTATTTTCTTCAAAATAATTACTAGTTGAAATATTTTTAATGAATAGTATTTTTGCAAATATTGAGTGACATTACTGTGTAACTGGGTTACCATGGATCAATTCTTCAGTCAATAAAATGAGACATACTATAGAGCTATAGTTACATGGTGTTTTATAGAGATTTTACTGAGTATATTTTTGTCCAGTGTCATATGTATGAAAGGCTCAGATTTTATTCCTTTAATCCTCAGGGCCCCTCTTCCACTTCACCCCCCAAGCTTTGCATTTCATGAGTCAGTATAACATTGTTGTCTTAATGACACTTCTCTCCTGGACTGCCAGATATCAGAAGGCCAATTTATTTTTTTTTGTTTTTCTTATTTAAATTGTATTTTTTTTTCAGTTTTAAGTGCTATTGCTTAGTTAAATTGCTCATATAAATGCATTTCATCTAGAAAGAAAATATAAATTGTGTCTAGCACTTAAATAATGGCAAATGTACCCAAAGATGTTCTTTATATGCTACAAAAATCTGAATGCAGCTGACCCAAAAACTGGATATTCCTCATTATTTAGGCTGTATAAAAATACTTTCAATGTCAGTTATATTCTTAAAAGGCCATCAAATGTCTATCATCACAGGGAAGAGTTGATTGCTGAGTTAACATATCTGAGTTATCTCTGAAAATAATTGTTCCTTAATGATTACTGGCATCTGGAAGACACTAGAATGGGGCTTTTCACAAAGAATATAAACACAACTTGCAAAGAAATAACTACATGTCCCCAGAGCAGCTCCAGACTTCCTCACGGAAGAACTGAGGTCCAGGAGCTCAGAGGACAGTGCTCATCTGTACTGAAAGTTTTTACAACAGGAGACTAGAAGAGGAGGTGTGTGAGGCACAAATCTGTGTGTGCATGTGGGTATGTGTGCCAGATGGTGATTGTGACGTATAATCTAGACACTGAAACTGATAAAATACCTTGTGTGTTTGAATCTAGATATGACACCTTCAATGCCTTTAAAGTTATTTTACATGTCTAGCCTGCTTTCTTTCTCACAGGATCACTGGGAGTGTTAAATCACAGTATGTGGCAGTCTAGTCCAATATCGACATGCCCAGTAAATATTACCCCCATCTTAGAAGCAACCAAATATGATGTTGATCCATAGCAGCTGGATAAAGCAATGTGTAATGTATCTTAGTACCCTCACTTATCTTGGTTTAGTTAATTCTCATTTTCATTTCCTTCTATTTCTTTCCTTTTATTTTGTACCATGATATGCTACCTATAGAAGTCAAGCATATCAACTTGAAGAATAAATGCATCATCTCAAAATAAAGCAGTGTGTAAACTGAATATTTTGACATCTCAGGTGAAAGATTTAGAATAAAAGTAAATTAGGGCCCTCCCTGGTGGCGCAGCGGGTTAAAGCACAGCACTAAGAAGCTAAAGCCACTTCTGCATGAGTTCGATTCCCGCCTGCCCCAGAGGTGACCACATGGCATAGCAGACCTCTTCTGACCCACCGGCTGCTCCCCTCAGCAGTGTACTTTATCGATCTGTCTGTTCTGCTCCCCATTTTGTCCCTGGTGAATCTTCTCACCCTCCGCATCTCTGGCCTGTACCTCAGTTCTGTATGAATAAATAAATCTTTTAAAAAAATAAATTAAGCATTGAAATGTTAAAATATCAAGGCTTTTGTCTAATTTGGTTATCCATATTTTCTAAACAGTAACAAGAATGGGGCAGATTACACAGATCTACAAGTTGAATAGGAATGAGAACGTATAGGAATTTTCTTTCCTACAGTGTGAAAATTTAATGGTTACAATAATCTGATAATTGGTATATGGAAGAAAATATCAATTACCCTAATCATTCATTTGGGTGAAATAACCTGATTTATTTATAAATATCAATATTTCAGATATGCTAGCCTTACAGTTTTAATATTGGTAGACTATTTTACCAGGTATGCAGAAGGCAGATTTGATGTTAATCCTATTTAAAAACAAACAAGCAAACAAACAAAAACCCAAAAAACTCTTCATGGACTTTTTAGCAAGTTGCATCCCTCTTTATGAGTGTCAGTGACATCAGCATTGTCTCAGTGTCCTCCCTTGCTAACATGAAAGTGAAGTTACCCAGCTGACACCCTGTAATAGCAAAATAGTGTTAATTTAGAATGTAAACTTTCACTAAAACAAAAAGGGAGAAATTATTTGCATCTGACAAGTGGCTGATATTCAGGATCTACAAGAAACTCCTATAACACATGATAAAAGAATGCAATCAAAAAATGGGCAGAAAAACTAATTAGACCCTTCTATAAAGAAGAAAACTGATGGCACATGAAAAATATTCATCATTACTACTTTGTCAGGGAAATAGAAATCAAAACCACAGAAAGACACCACACTCAAACCAATGAGGGAACGGCTCAAAATCAAGAAGACCAGAAACAACAATTGCTGGTGAGCATGTAGAGAAAAAGGGAACTACATGAACTATTGGTAAGAATATGGTCTGTTCCAGCTCCTCTGGAAAAAACAGTGTGGCAGTTTTTCAACAGATTAAAATGGATTTACCACACAAACCAGTCAATTTCTCTCCTATGTATCTAACTGAAAAATAAACAAAACAAAAACAAAACATGCACTCTCATTTTCATTGCTGCACTATTTATTTTTAAATGAATTGAAGTTAGGGTCCTCCCATCAGATATCGCTACCTTACCCACCACTGACTCACTCATATTCCACCACTATATACCACCGGCAAGACTAGTTATAAAATTCAAGCTATGGAAATGACCTTAGTGCCCAAATACAGATGAGTGGACCAGGAAAGTGAGGATATATACAATGGTCTACTACACATCTTACCATTCACAGCAACATGAATGACGCTCATGGGAATTATGGTAACTGAAATAAGTCAGAAGAAGAAAGACAAATACTAGATGGTATCACTTTTATGTTACATAAAGGGAATTCAAACAAAGGGTGAGACGGAGGACAAGTAACAAACACTAGGAAGCTGAATGCAGAAATGAGTGGGGGAACCTATTTTTCTAAAACACAATGTTGTAAACTAATGTTACCACACACAGAGGAAAAAAAAAAAAACTGAAAACTTTGTTCTCAGGAAATATAGAAAATTTAATACAAATGTTGGCCAGCTACTCACATATATACCCTCATTACATAAATACTCATCCCAAAGGGTGTTATTTAAAACTAGTAGCAGTACAGTATAGGGAATGACCACAAAACACACTTTCTTTTAATAGTTAAAAGCTTCTTCTTGTGGAGACTCATATGCTGCATTCAATCCTATGCCTGACTGGTACGCCCAGCATTAACAATGAATCCTACACAATAGCCTCTCTCTTTGGTTGGAAACCCACAGTGAAAATCATTCCTCTGCTGTGTGTTGGCTTTGCAAATTTCTCATGTATAATAGTCAAATTATGTTTTGAGTATCAAAATTTTCAAGGAAAGATGTTCAATAGGATAAAATATATGGCCAATCAATCATCAAGAATAAATGTATATTGCTATGCGGATAAAACAAATAATTTTCAACCCCTCAAAAGAATAGTCTATATAATTCCTCAAGGTCAACCAATGCTACAAATACTATGTCTTCAAAGCCTGTAAGGTGGTAAGGTTTCCCCATCATTGAATAGGCTCTAAAACTAGAGCAACTATTTATATTCCTTCTATTTTATTTACCTTAATTGTATTTTATATGAAATGATTTTAAAACCAAATTGGTTCATATTTGTTTAATCATATTCAAGAAGCTATCTCTGAGAGCTTCACCGATTTCCTCCTCCCCAAATTTTAAAGCCTCAACACAATAAAACATGCAACAGAAAATCTTGCTTAGCACATTTTTCTCTTTTAATGTAAATTGAATGGGCCAAATTTTATGGTCTAATTTGATTTTTACACGCTCTTATAGACACAGTCACAGTCTCAAAGGGATTTCATCACATTGAATTAGTGCAAACCAAAGTGCATTAAATGATAGGCATTTCAGAAGTCCTACTTCAGATAACACAGCATTTTCAAATAAAAGGATATCTGCTTCCCTGCCTAGTATGTTCAGAGAGACAAATAGTAGGCTTTTGGCATTACACCTTCAGGTCTTAAAGTCAAAAGCTCCATTCTTGTTCAGTGATAGCTTTTAAAATGAAAGAAGAGGGCTTTGGTTTCCAATGACAATTGTCATAGGATATTAGAGATCCTTGAAAAACCAGAGATAGGCATCCTTGCCTGTCTTATAACACAACTAACATCAGATCTGATAACTCAGGTTTTAGCTTAAGAGCTTATAACTACTGTCACAAAGATTCTGTTTTTCAGATCTTTAAAGCACAATATAACCTGGGGAGTACACAGTAAATGTTTTTTAATTTCATGATATTAAAATAATAGTTATGCTTGCAAATTGACAGCTGAGTGGAACTAATGACAGATTTGGATCAGGTAAATTCAGGATAGATAACTATCTTCCTTTCATATTTGTATTTTTTCATTTTTATATTACTCTTTCATGGAAAATAAGGAAATGATTTTATTGTCATGATAGTTTTAATTAATTATGAGCTAATTAGTGTTTCCATTTTCACAAAATATGAAGGAATTTCAGCAGGTGTTTTTTTGGGTTCAAAATTAACATTTCATACTCCTATTTTTTGAACTTGTTAATAATGTTATGAAATTACTAAATACGTATGCCATTATATGGTTGTTGGATTGACTTTTTGAATTTTATATCAACTATTTCTTCAGGGTCTTTTTTTTTTTTTCTTGGAAAAGTACACCCTTATGATTTCTTTAGGCAAAGGCTATGATTGGGAAATTTTATGAATTTTTGTATACCTGGTAGTATATTTATTTCACCTAATTTTTGCATAGTAGTTGTGGCTAATGAACTTCAAGTTAATATTTTCTTAGCACATTTTATGATAATTATTGCATAAGCTTTATTGCATCCGTGTGTCCAGTATAATTTGATCATTCCATTATGGTAATTTACCTTCCTCTTTTAGCATTGTAACTTTATCTCTGATGCATTAAAGTTTCATCTAGTTGTGGTTAGGATGTGCCTTTTCTTCTTTCAAACCTACATTGATTGCATGCCTTGATTATATTTTAAAAATTGGGTGATGCTTATTTTGTCAAATATGGCATTTTATCCTTGGCTTATCTTTACTCTTTTGGATCTATTTATAATTATTGAAAGTTCTAGAACTATTCTTAATCCCCTTAATTTTTTGGTATTATTTTACTGGCTCACAAGACTGAACATGATTCAAAGGTTCACACCACCCCAGATAGTACCTTACCACAGTAAGGCACCACCAGCTCTTCACCATAATCCACGAGGCTAGTTTCACCCTTTACTCCCTAAAATTCTCCTCCCATTCTGGTAACCTCAAATCTAAAAATCAGATTTCTGGGGTTTTTGTTTTGTTCCCCAAATTTCACAAGTAACTGAAATGTGTATTTCTTATTCTGTCTTACTTTGCAAAAGCATAATATACCCTCCAGTTCCATCCAGGCTGTCATAAACAACACATAGCAACTTTTTTAATAGCTGAGTTGTATTTCATTGTGTGTGTACATATATAACACAGCCTCTTCATTCACTCATCTGCCCATGGGCATTGAGGTTGTTTCCATAACTTAGCTAGTATAAATAGTGCTGCAAAGAATACAGCAGTGCATACATCTCCTGAATTCCCCACTTTAATTTCTTATTTCTAAATCAGCTTTTGAACAGGAAGGTAGACTGAGTACAGAGGAAAATCCCCACTCTTACCACAAATACATAAATGTGCTAGATAGGAACATCTCACAGGTCATAAGTAAGGTTGAAACAGATAAACTGGTGAGTAGGAATTATTGCCATATATTTTGTAAAACTGACAAGCCACATTATAATGGCTAGGGTTTTAAGGCCTGCCTCATGTTGCAGTTGCAAAATTCATAGAAAAGCAAATTGTTGTTATACATTAAAAAGACAATAAAGGCCCTCCCTGGTGGCACAGCGGGTTAAAGCACAGCCCAAACAAGCTTAAGCCACTTCCGCATGAGTTAGATCCCAGCCTGCCCCTGGAGGTGACCACATGGCATGGCAGACCTCTTCTGACCCGCCGCTGCTCCCCTCAGCAGTGTACCTTATTGATCTGCCTGTTCTGCTCTCCACTCTGTCTCTGGTGAATTCTCTCACCCTCTGCATCTCTGGCCTGTACCCCAGTTCTGCACAGATAAATATATCTTAAAAAAAAATAAATAAATAAAAATGGAGTTATAGTCAAGAGTTTAAAATCTTATTCTTGATGCCTGAAATTTAACACATATATTAAACAGAATTTTAAAAACTGAAGAACGTATAGTTCAATCACAGAATCTACACATCTGTTACCTACATGTTGAACAACTCATGAAATTAGAGACAAATATAAAAACTGGCATATAATCTTTGAATAACCATGAAATCATCTGCAAACTAGTTTTTGGGTTTTTTTTTTTTTTTGTTTGTTTGTTTTTTGTTTGTTTGTTTTTGTTTTTAAGGCTGAGATTTGCCTAAGACTCCCTGTGATTAACTCCCACAAACAGGAGCTAAGTGATGAATAACTAATTTCAGAAAGTAAAATGTTAAGAAAGATGGTATACAGATTTAAGGAGTTACATAATTTGAAACCTAGTACAGTAGTGAGGAAAAGCTTAAGCTTCTACCACAAAGATAATCTAAATGTGTAGTGCTTTACATCCCAAAGAGAATGGTTCACTCTAGAAAGACAATTCTACCACATACTCACTGAGATTCCCAGGTTCCATCTATCATGTTACTCAATGATTGGCACTGGATCATAATTGGGGCTCTGTGGTTTTGAAAGACTCTCTTCAACTAGAACAAACTTAAGGGACTGAAGTTAGTTTGGGATAAAATAATCACAGGCTCTCACTACCCAGTCTTGTTACTTCATTATCAGTACAACTCCCCAAGATGGTCATAATTTGCTTTTTTGGCAACATCACGGAGTAAGGGCAAACTTCCAAGGTTTGTATCTAATATATAAATTATAAGCTTGTTGGGAAAACAGTACAGTGAATCTGTACTTGTAGCATTGTCCAAAATAGATTTGACTGAGAAGTTTCTGAAAAAGGTGTTGGCAAGTCTTAGCTTCTAACATCTAAAGAAAGAGGAGCATCTAGATCTTCCATTTTTGAGACAGTCCAAATGTTTAGGTTCTGCTCAGTACAATTTCCACATAACTCCTTCAAGTTTGACTGCGATTATCTTTGTTGCATAATATTTGGTGTGAACAGCAAGTTAAAACCAATTGAAAATGTTGATTCTTTCTAAATAACAACATTCTTACCATTATATTTCAGACTTTCTACATGAATTGCCTTTGATTTTCCAAGTTATTGGAGGCAACAGTATAGTTAATTTTCTAGTACAATCAAATATCCAAAATTATCTTTTTCTTCTTTATCACATACTGCTTGCACTATACTCAATGCCATATTGTTTAGATGTTTTTCAGGGATCCTCTCTCATATTAAAAAAAAAAAATCACATTTTATTATGGTAAATGTGAAGTTACTATAACCAAAAAACAAAATGTTATCACTTAAATAATATAAAAGTGTACTTCTCTTTTAGTTGATGGGTTTTTTCTTTCACTTGAAAATTCAGAGACTCAGTTTCTTTTTATTATTTTTTCCACTGTTACTAAAATGTTTTGCATTTATCTGATCTGTCAAAATTGGACTACTACTCATCAAGATCAATACTGTAGAATTTTAAGCACAAAACCCAGAAATACATGTATCATTTTTCATTGCATTTTGTTGACTGCAACTTAGTTTTATTCTGATTATTAAATGAGAGGGAGACAGTTAATTCTCACTGTAAGAGTCTACTGAAACCCATGGCTTTCTTAGTAAAAGGAAGAGGGGAAGAACTGACAATAGAGAACTAAGATATAAGGAAAAAAAATAAACTTGCCTTAGAAACGTCCTTATAATGAATATTCTTAAATGTTGATATAAGCAAAAGGAGGTTTGTATCTAAACCATAAAACCAGAACTTATGGAAACAAAACATCAAATACAGGGGAAATAGTAAAAAATAGATACTAAGGCCCACCTTTGAAAAAAGAGACAAATACAAAGTTCATACTAAAATTTTCAAATGTAAATTTTTAAAATATACTCAACAGAGAAGTTAAACAAAAATCATGAGAAACTATGACTACCAAATAGTAAAAACAGACCAGGTTAGGAAAGGCTAAGCAGGGATTGGTGATAGAGAAGAAAAAAGAGATATGAAAAGTAGAATTAAAAAGTGATGGCATGGGCTCTCCCTGGTGGTGCAGCTGGTTAAAGCACAGCACTAAGAAGCTAAAGCCACTCCGCATTAGTTCGATCCCTGCCTACCCTGGAGGTGACCACATGGCGCAGCAGACCTCTCCTGACCAGCCCTCTGCTCCCCTCAGCAGTGCACTTCATCAATCAGCTGGTTCTGCTCCCCACTCTGTCTCTGGTGAATCCCTTCACCGCCCTGCACCTCTGGCGTGTACCCCAGGTCTGTATGCATAAATAATCTTTAAATTAAAAAAAAAGTGATGGTGTAATTCTGTGTGTGGGTACCCAAAATTATGCAAGGCAGAATAGAACTATTACTTTAAAAACATAATGGCTGAGAATAATGGCAGCTTTTGTTTTCTTATTTGTATTTACATAAGACTTCATCAGTACTTCTGTTAAATGGATGTTTTACAGTTTTCAACTATAAATTACAATTTTAATACAGTGGGAAAATAAACATCTGTGAAATGATTTCTTATAATATAGAAATAGAAAAGTAAACTAGAGTTAATTGTAGTTGATTGCCATCAAGTGAAAGTGCTTTCTTTCTCAAGATGTATAACTTTTTGACTTTGCAATATAGAAATTTCTTCATTTTACTTTTTAAAAAACCTTGTTTATTTTTTCACAATATAGGATTTTCCCCCTGGAAATGCAGTCATCATAGTTAGAAACAACTTTAGAGTTGTCAATCTAAAGAAATACAATCAAAGTCATTAATGAAGTCATGTTTTTACTGATAGTAAACTCTAAAATATGTTAACAATTTTGAAATGATTATGAACAAAATTTTGGAAATGATATGTTACATTCAGAACACCTTCATTTAAGCCACATTTTAGCAAACAAGGCACACAAAGTAACTTCACACTATTGTTAGATGACTGTGCTCAAGAAGAGAGGTTTGATTTTTGCTAGCTCTTATTTTCCCCATGCTATCAGGCATTTCACTAAGACTCAAATTTCCACCACAATGGAATTGATGTCTGGAAATAGAGTAGAGCCACATGACAAGCTCTGCAATGTAACAAAAGTAAAATTTGTAGAGAAAATCAGAATGGTGATCATTCTGATCTAAATTTCTAAAAAAGTCACTTAAAAATAACTTCTATGTGCGAGAACATCTTTCTTAACCTAAAGCCAAATATTTAGAATTTAAGAATAAGATAGTTTAGAAATCACTGAAGGGAGATTAGACAGAGGTCACAATGTTGATTCTATCTAATGTTAAGTACAATGTTCATAATGCTCTTTAAATTCAAAATGATAAATCTTCCAAAGTTTTTAGTAAGCTGTACTTTTAAAAAAAAAGATATTTATTCATACATACAGAAATGGGGTGCAGCCAGAAGTGCAGAGGCAATGAGAATATTCACCAGAGACAGAGTGGGGAGCAGAACAGGCAGATTGACCAAGTATACTGCTGAGGGGGAGCAACAGGCAAGACAGGAGAGATCTGCTGCGACATGTGATCACCTCCTGGGCAGGGACTAAAATTATGCTGAGGCGGCCACAGATTGCCTTAGCTTCATAGTGCAGTGCTCCAACATGCTGTGCCATCAGGGAGGGCCAAGCAGTACATTTTTAAACAGTATATCAGAGACACCAATTTTCCAAAGACTTGGGGAAAACATTCATTGTGCAGTTTACTTTTAATTAACTAGGAAAGATGTGTATAAAAATGTACTATAAAAATCTGTTAAAATGTTCTTGCTTTCTTGGGCCTTCCCTGGTGACACAACAAGTTAAAGCACAATGCTATGAAAGTGTTCACAGCCACTGCAACACAAGTCCAATCCCCAGGCCACTGCTCCCCTCAGCAGTGTACTTCACTAGATCTCCCTGTTCTGCTCTGCTCCCTACTCTGTCGCTGGTGAATTCTCTCACCCCCTGTACCTCTGACCTGTACACCAGTCCTTGTATACATAAATAAATCTTTAAATATATTTTTCTTGTTTCCTTTCAACCTAAGCTGATTAAATAAATTTTCAGATTCAGATGTATTTTTCATATTTAATTTTTAAGCAATCATCATCCTTACATAAACAATATATGCAATGATTTTTAAATAGAAACAAGAAAGTGTACTTGCATTCTCTTAAGGTTTAAAGGTGTTTAACAACTCTCTTCATTGTAAATCATTCATTTCCCCCTCAATTCTAAATATTAACAATGTGAACAGAGTCATTATTTACCCTAATTGTAAGGAACATTAAATTCATCCATGAAAAACAATAGTTTTCTTTCAAGATCAGAGTGGATAGGTAGACAATACTTGAAAGATATTTCTAATGTAATTTATATTCAGCCATAGTTCTTTAGTTGCCATAACAGTTGAATGAAAATTTCTCTTCAGCCCTATTTTTCTTCAAGGGGCAGAATGAAATGTCTACCACTTGAAGGAGATTTGTAGTTATTTCCCAGCTGGAAACAATGGTAAACATCTAACAAGACTTCTTGGGATGAAAAATAAAGAAACATAGCAAATAAGAATAATTTGTAGAATAGTACAAGAAGAAATAAACCTAATAATAAATTTACTTCTTGTCTTAAAATTCCAGAACTCTATGAAATATGGACAATGGTAGAATTAAAATGGGCTGAATAACTTTAAGGTAAACAATGTAAATGCTTACACATAAATCATTTCTCAAGTTTTATTTAAAATATACTAAAAACTACATAGTAAACTTTGAGACAGTATGTAGCTCACTGTAAAATAAATTGGAAACTTAAGATGGTTATATTTTCTAATTCACCTTTAATTCTTCAACAAACAGCTCTCTAGAGTAACAGTATTTACACAAGCGTCATCATTTAGATTTAGTCATTTACTCAAATCTACGTATTTACAAATAACATCACATATTAGATTTATTCTTAGCCATGTTATTTTTTTTTTCCTTGAAAAAATTGCATTCAAGATTAAAGCAACCAGGATGAGACTTTTGGATACGACGGAGTGAAAAGAGAAGATTGGCAGATTTTCTGACCATCAAGCAATATAAAACAAAAAAAAAGAAAAAAAAAAACTGTCAATGGAAACTGAGTAGTGTTTATATGGAAAAATCTAGCAGAACTTCAGATACAAAAAAGGTTGGCGTTTGTGTCCTTTCTGTGGGAAGGTAAGCCCATTCCTCTATATTTTGCTCAGGTGGCACCGAGAATTACAAAACTACTTCGTCGAATGTCTCTATCCAAATCTCTACAATGGGTGATCTGACAAAACTTAAGAACAACTTCTAGCAGTTTGGGACCAAGATCCTAGGGTGATACCAGTATTTCTTAAAATGGTTGCCTGAGAAAGCCTACAACTGTAAATTCTTTATCTGCTGCTTTGACATGAAACTCTTCTACCAGTTGAGAGTCTCCTTAAGGATTTAAGAATTATCACTTCAAATTCACAAACCTAGAGAAGTAGCACCCCGCTGCCCCTTACCTTAGTCCATGGAAAGGGTGAGACCTGACTTATCAGTGTCTTATTTCAACTTACACAACTACTTCTTGTCATAAGTTTACAGAAGTTGATTTCTCCTCTACAAGGTGTCAATCAACAGAGAGCCTAGTCATTACAAATACCCACTCCACATTTATAATCTTCCTACAGCACACAAATGTTAAAAAGCCTTTTCTTTAATTGGAATAGAGCTCAGTTTTATACTGAACTCTTTCTGCTAGTAATGGAATCTGAATAAAATGTTTAGTTTCTGGCTTTTTTCTTTGAAAATACTGTAGGTTTAGCAATCATTTCTTTTTAATAGCACACAAGATTTATTCAAATAGGACTAACTATTAAACTCATGTTTGCCATGCATAGGTTAATTGGCTTGAAACAAAGGACAAAATTCCTCAACTAGTAACACTGTCAGTAAAAACAGCAGTATGAACATAAACTAATTTGAGATGAGTGGTAGAGAATTCAGAAATACAAAAGACATCAGTTAAAAAGCAATCTAGGGCCATCCTGTAGCAGGTTAAAGTACAGCACTAAGAAGCTAAAGCCACTTCAGCATGAGTTCTATCCCTACCCTGGAGGTGATCCACATGGCATGGCAGACCTCTCCTGACCTGCTGGCTTCTCCCTTCAGCAGTGTACTTCATCAATCTGCCTGTTTGGCTCCCCTCTGTTTCTGATGATCCTCTCACTGTCCCTTCACCTCTGGCCTGTACTCTAGTTCTGTATACATAAATAAAGAAATCTTTAAAAAAAATTTAAAAAGCAATCTACAGAAGAACTATACAAACTTTGTACATACACCTAGGAAACTAGGAAATGACTGGTATACATTTAGAAAGCCCAAGATCCGATACCAAGAAAAACTGAGGGAGAGGCTAAAACCACATGAATTTTAAGTACACTCCTCAATCTACACTGATCTGCATTATAGAAGGAAAGTCTTACAAGATAAAATTTTTGAGCAATTCTTATGATCCATAAAAAAAGTATAAAAATGAGACAAAATAAAACACAGAGACGAGGTCTCTGATGGCCTAGGGGTTAATAACTCTCAGCACTACCACAGAGATGGCCTCTCCCTTCATTAAGGCCCTAACCAGGGAGTTAAGCCCACGGAGAGCAGACCTTTCCCGTCTCACCCACTGTTTCCCTCAGCAGGGTATGTCAGTGGATCTGATTGTTCTAGTCCCCACTATCTCTAGTGAGTCTTCTCACCTCTTACATCTCTGTCTATACTCCAGTTATTCTACACAGAATAACTGTGTTAGAAATGAAAAATCTTACAATAAAGGAATACTTCTAAAAAGAGAAAAAAAGTTAAAAATGCAGAGTAGATATAGCATTTACAGATGACATACAAACAACTTTTTAAAAATTTGGAAAACATTGAATTTCTATTTTCTGTTTCATAATATCTAAAGGTTCATCTGACCAAAAAAGCTATGACAGGGAAGTGAGACTCATCTTTAGAAAAACAGAAGTAAACAGAAAATGACTCAGCATGGGCCAGATTTTGAATTCAGTAGACAATGATTTTAAATCAATTTTGGTAACTAGGTGGTCAAAAAGTCCCTTTCAAGTACTAAAAATATGACTAAATTGACACATATGACTTCTCAATACAGAAATAAAAATTATAAAAAGTAAATTTAATTTGACTAAATTGGAATTGAAACCTAGATCAAAAGAATATAAATGACTTTAATAGAAAATTTAAAAAGCAGAAAAATAATCTGTGAACTTAGAGATACTACAATAAATATTAGCCCTTATAAATAAAACAGAAAAGGATGGAGAATATAACAAGTACAAATGCACAGACTTCTAATAATAACACACCAAAATTGTCAGAAAAAAAAAAAAACAAATACATGGGCACATGTAATAGAACTGAAAAGTGAAACAAGAACCCATCAACCATATGATGGAGATTTCAGTATCATTCTGTTAATGACTGAAAAAACTAATATTTCAGCAGGAAATAGAAGTATTTATCAGTATAATTAACTTAAACTGACATAATTAGAAATTCTACCCACCGACTCAAATAGGTTTCACAAGGACCATTCAAAGGGATAAATTCCAGAAAGAGAAAATTTTTGAAATAAAAATAAAATATATCTCACCAGATAAAGTAAAAACATGGCTAAAATGAATATTTTGAACATTAAGCAACTATAAAGAAGGAAATTCTCAAATTAGTAAATAAGTTTTCAATTTACAAAACTATAAATTGATCATAAGGCAAACAGAGTGAAGAAATCATTATGAAATAAATGGAAATCAATGAAAAGAAAAAGAACAATAGACAATTAAAACTCAACTCTATGAAAACAACAAAATTAAAAATTTGTCTGCTAGCCACCCCCCCCCTTAAAAGCAAGAACTATTAAAATAGTAATGGTAGTAATCTCCAGAGATTAGATCAATTAAGATTTTAAGGGTCTATTATAAATGTATTACCACGTATTATCATAAACAACAAACAAGAAAAGAAATTAACAATTTCCTAGAAAGACACAATTTCCAAAGCTAACTCAAGAAGACATTGAATATCTTAGTAGACATATAGCAAAGTAATAGTATTAGTGATTTTAAAACTTGTTAGAAAATAACTGAATCAAATGACTTTGGTGGTAAACTCTACAAAGAGATACTCCAAGAACTTTGTAGAACTCTACAAAGAGATACTCCAAGAGACACTTCAAGAACTCTACAAAGAGATACTCCAAGATACTCCAAGATACCAGTCTTACACAAACTTTTTTAGACAGTATTAGGAGGAACACTTCTCAACTCATTCTATGTGACCAATCATACATACCCTTAGCTATAGCCTGAAAGTTTATCTTTCACCAAAACCCACATGGTGATTCCTAAGGTCTGGTACTTGGAGGTGCAACATTGTGGCAGTGATTAAGTCTTCAGAGTGTGGCCTTCACTGGTGGGATTAATGACGTTACAAAAGAAGAATACAGAATGATCTAATGTCCCTTTCAACATGGAAAGACAACTGCAGATGAATCAGGAAGCTGAGTCCTTACAGGACACCAAATCTATGGGTGTCTAGGCAATGGGAATGTCTCAGAACTTCGCAGCCACCAAAACCATCAGAAAGAAATGTTTGCTGTTTTTAAAAGCACCCAGTCTGTGACAGTCTGCTGTAATAGTCCAAATGGACTAAGACATGCCCTCTTACTACCATTTACAATCCTCTGGAGTCATAATTAATTAAATTTATTTAATATCTATTAAACTTATAATTAAACTTATTCAATATATATTTTCCTATTAAAATGTGCATTTCAGAAAGCCATAACCTAACTTCCAGGTTTCCATTCTCATCAGCTAGAAATTCAATAATGCTATTGGTTGTGATGAGACTTTGATAAAGGGTTTCACTTTAGTTGGCTGTTATTGGATTTTGTCCTCAAGATCCCAATTCAAAATTACCTACTTTCCCCATGGGTGTGCCACATTAGGTCCTAGAGTTTGTTACCTAGAGAAAATACATAATCTTCTTCTGTGTTTGATCAGAAAAAAAGTATAACCTCAAAATGATCTCCATTTAAAGTTGACAGTGTATTATCAAGGTGATTTTCAATGATATCAAATTAGAAGTAACAGAATACCATAAAATACATTTTGATAAAATAAATGCAAGTTAAAAACTGACATCTTCAGTAGATCAAAATTTTCACAACATCCTATATCTACTGTAACTAAACATGATTAGTTCCCCATAGTGAAACATGTATGGACTTGGAGACAAGGAAGTTGGCACCAACTTACTATGTCCCATTTACAAGGTAAATAATTTCTATGAGTCCTTCCTCATAGGTTTACAGTGAGGATTAAATGGAATAACATGTTTGAAATTTCTTTATAAACTCTAAAACACTATGAGATGTTAGTCATTGTGTGTGTGTGTCCATTACAGACAGAGAAGAGTTGAAATAATTCTATTTTATATCCTCAGTGAACACTGAGTTGAAGCACATTTATGAGACTGTCAATATCTTCCATGGGATTTCTGCTAGCAGGACTGCATGAGAAATCTATTATTAGACCCAGAGGAAATATTTTATTGTTAAAGATCATGTGCATGCAGCAACTCTAAGTGTGCTTGACTTCTCAAACACAAGGTGTGAATGCATGCATCATGTAACAAATTATTTTAATTATGAAAACTGCAAATAAAACCTTTATATAGCACATTGAAATTTCATAAATATGAAATATATACATATGTGTATATGTGTACATACATTCATACACACAATACTAACACACATTATCTCTCTTTCACTGAATTGAATCATTTTTTTTTTCTTCAAGTCCGAGAAAGTATGTTGACTGACCTACCGATAAACTTCAGATTTCATTGTCCTGTGGGATATTTAAACTACCTAGTTAATGAGGGAGTAAAAGCTATTAGTGCAGAACCTAATCCTTCTGACTATTAATATTGACTGTTACATCAGATCAGACAGTACAGAAATAGTTAAGTTAATCATGACCTAAACCAAGTCCTTTGAGCACCAGAACTTTTTTTTTTTTAATCTTATCTACCCCAGGAATGTAGACAGGTAATAAGAAGGAGAAGAATAAATTTAAACATACTATGTCTTCCCCCTCCTAAAATGACTGAGTTTCTTCTTTCTTATCTGAGCAATGATGCAAGACCAAGGCACTGGTCAGTCCTATGACACACAGAATCGGTCTAAGAGAAATCTTCCTTTCGTATACCTGTGCCTTCCCTCTGACTCCTCATTGAAGAGGCATCCAGGCATCATGTGTAAATGTTGATGATAAGGTAAGCTTCAGCAGTTATTTTGGGGAAAGAAGATGAAGGTTTGGAATTGTCCAGATGAATTTAATGAATATCTAACCTGTGAGCAGCAATATCAGAGCTGACAGCAGCAAAATTACAGAATCAGAGAAGCCAGAAACATTAAAGCATAACTGGTTGACATCCTTAGGACCACTGTTTAAAAAAGTGTCATGGAATCTTCTGCATATCAAATTAGTCATCAGGTCAAATTACAAGTGAGTTCACTCCTATGTAAAACTTTGGAATTCCCACAGAGAGGACTTGGAAGGCAAACGTATCCCTAGGTGAGCAGTCAGAGCACCTGATTCCTGTATAATTACATGGAATGAGAATTTGATACATGACAGTAATTACCTAGCTGAAGGTGCAATTAGCCATTTGTGACCTCATTCTGAGTGGCAACTAATTAACCCTTAATGTCAAAAATGTCAACCTTCATCAAGACACCAAAGAGAAGTACTACACGATCAGCTAATACTTGTTCCAATCTATTAGTGGTTGAATCTGTCATTAGAAATGTGAATACATCATTTTTACAACAGCACTTAAGATGTGGAGTGCTTCATTTCTTTTGTGACTGCATTTCCCTTCTTAAACCTTGTGTGGGTAAAAGTTCTTTTCTAACCTAACATACATATATATGTAAAAATCATGCCCCATGAAATAAAACACAATCAGGAGAGACATGAAGAACGTGTCAGTAGCATGTGATTTCTCATGGTTATAGACATGCACCGAATTTTAAAAACATGTGAAGCTGTGCTACCCATTCTGCTCTCAGCTGTTCTCAAATATTGACACCACTGGAAATTGATCAGGGTACCATAGTCTTGTTATAAATGCTGTATCAATAAGTAACCAGATACTAGCTCATAACTATTAATGATCTACTATTTATCTTTAGTATTAACAATAAAACACATGATTTGAATACATATTGTACTTGAGTATGCATTAAATGAGGAAAAGGGCAACAATTTCTTCAAAATCCTAGGGTTCAAAAGAATGACTTCAAAGATAATCTTTCAAATAATTAAAAGGATGAATAGCCATTTTCTTTTAAGTAAACCAATTATTAATAAGATCAAAGGGGCCACTTGTGTGAAGGATTAAGGATAAGAACTAGCACTGATACTTCACTGTTTTTGGACTCATCACTGGAACAGTATGCTATGTGCTGCTAAAATTTTCTAGGGCATTTGATTTTTCTCTTCAAGGTTGTTTCAAGGGTCTAAATTTAATCTAGGCTTTTTATTTTATTTTTGGATTTTTACAGGAAACCAAGCCATTTTCTCAAGCATCTTACAAACTTGTGTTTCTGGAGCAGCAGGTGCAAGAAAAAGAAAATGTGCACAAGTCTAATATACTCTTTAGCTTGTATGGGTGGCACAATGTTATAAGCAATGTGCCTAGAAGTTAAGGAGATTAACAAATTATAACTAGTCCAAAATAACGTTGGTAATTTTTTATCATTCAAATCACTCTAAAGATCTTGTTTAAACTTATACAAAGACAAATCACTTTTTCCTCCTTCACTAATTCTAAACTAAAGTATTTAGCATGTTTATTAAATCACTTCATAGTTTGGCTACTGCCGAAAAATTATGAGGTAAAGCCATTCACAGGTAGGTCAGATTCAAAGTGAAAAACATCTCCCCAGATTCAGTAGTCTTTGAAACAGAAGAAGGCAAAAATCCCTCATAGAAACAGGGAATCAAGGACTGGAAACAAAGATCAAAAGCCAAATACTACATACTAACTAGTTAAATGGAAAACAAGACTGTTGTTTGATAATGAGATGCAAAGTCATGTGATTCCAGGAGCGCTCTGCTTCCCCGGGGTTTGTTCTGGTTTTCCATTTGTTCAGATTAGAAATTAAAACTAGGTAGCACAGATGGTAAGCTTAGCAACCACAGCAGCACACATCACTTGTTTCAGATTTTAGTCCACTTTTCCATGGTCTGGACCAGGCCTGCAGCTAGGCAGACCACTCACCCTTTCTTTTCTTTTCCAATGGTGAAGGGCCAAACTGCACCTGATATAGGTGTGGCTAGCCAACTATTCAGAATTAGAGTTGTTTTGTCAAACCTATACATTTCCATCTAACAGTGTGTTGACTGAGATGTAAATTTACATGCCATACATGAATCTAAGCATTGATTTGACTTTTCTGATTGAATCACACATAATAAAATCTGTGAAGCTTGTCCATAGTCGCACATTTTATACGTGTGAATAAAAGTCATTTTTCCATCAACAAGGTTTTCAGTGTGAGTTCAGTCTATCCGGTTGCTTTCTATAATTTGTTAACTGGGTAAATATTTTTAAGAATAAAATATTTTTAAACAACTGGCTCAATATTTCAAAATACTAACCAAACATATTTTAATTAGACAAGATAAAACTTTGTCACTAGGAAGAAATTATGAATTGTTCTTTAAGTAACAGATAATTGAAGAGTTTAATAAACTATAAGAGCTCACAAATAAATGTCTACATTAGTCCAAGTTTCAAATATATACTAACATTTTTAAATTCATAGTTTAGCTCTCTATACTTGTTTTTTAAAAAATAATAACCTCACACTATTTCATGCCATTAGGCTTTCAAAAATTCTAGAAATATAATTTACAGTATTGTAGTGCATATTATAGTAAGCAAGAGAACTGGATTTTATATGCAGGTGATGCAACTATTTCATTTGCAAATAATAGCAACATTTTAAAAGGATCCAAATCTTAATGGCTGGGAAATAAGGCACCCCTTTAACTGAGATGCAGAAATTGTGATATTATTTTCTTAATGTGGACTGTCTCACAATATGCTTTTTGAATTACTTCTCAGACAAATCAAAGTATCACATATCATTATATACAATTATATGCAAAACTCATACACACATGAAGTCTGTTATTTGTTATTGTGGATAAAATAATACCCTATTTTATAGCTAAGAGTTTCTTTTTAGTTACATTATCGTTAATATTCAGAAGTACAATTATTAGAAAAATACATGATTATAATCCTTTGATATCTTCTAGATGTTCAGAGGCCAACCTACAAGGACAAAGTCAGTTTTGAGAGAAATTCTGATTTGAAGATCACTGGATGGGAGTAATATTTGTAACAGAAGAATGAAAAACATATTTCAAATGGAAAAATGGTATTTTGTATGTGTGTGAAAGAGAAGGGGTGGGGGGAGGGAGGAAGAGAGATTGTTTTGGCATGAGAGAGTTAAAATTTAAAGGTAAAGTTCACAACAGGCTAATTCATAGAAGCAGATAAATTAGCGGTTGCCAGGCTAAGAATGGGAAGGGAATACAAAGTTTTTGCTAATGGTTAGGATCTTGACATGTGTGATTGTTACACATGTGTTTGTGTGACCCTGTAAATAAACTAGAATCACTGAACTATAGATTTTGAAGGTATGCATTTTATAATATATGAAATGAATTTTAAAATAAGTTTTGATGATATGATAATCTATATAATTTACATAATAAGTGGGTAGTTATTCCAATTAATAAGGGGGAATACTAGAGAATTGCCTTTTGGGAAATATTATTATAATACAGGTTTCAGAAAAATATATGCAAAAGATACTAAAGCTAACAGTCTCTGGCCCTTCAAACAAACCCAAAGACAAAAAAACACCTTTTATTAAGTGTACATAATGCATGTTCATTTCCTTTTACATATGTATAAACATAACTCGAAACAACAAGTATCTAATTTAAGTCAATTATGTCATAGTAAAATAGATCTTCATATTTTCAAACTTACCCTCTATCAATTGTTAAATAACACTATCTACACTTCAAATATTAAATTCCTTACTCTGACTATGATAACTTCATTCAGGCTTTCATTCCCAAAACACTTAGTGGTATCTCTTCTTATTTCTGAGTCACCAAAGGAAAAATGTTAACTAGAGGTTTTTTTTTTGTTTTTTTTTTTTAATATATAATTGTATAATCAGGTTTTCTGCTTACCTTGAAATAAAATTCAACATCCTGACATCAACAATTTTGAAATAAAAAGGCCTCACTACTGGTTTGACACACATACTCTTGTTTCATATCCTCTTTTCTCAATCTTGTTCATTGTCCTGTATCTGTTTTACTCCTTCTTTTTCTAAGTTTTTATTTCCACTGGAAGACACTGAAGCATAAGATTTAAAAATTCTATAATTTTCCCCTTTACTTGGGTGTTTTTATAATCCCTTTATTATGGCTAATGAAGTCACACAGGGTATTTTCTGTCATTCACTGTTTATAATACAAGAGGAAAAAAAATATGAACAATTCCACATTTACTTTCTTATCCCCAAAGATGTTTATGGAATTAACATACTTCAAAAAGAAATTCTATTTCCATTGGCCTTCTAGTTTAATTTGCATGTTAAATGATTTCTCATTTCAAATTTTAATCCATGCTATAAATAAAATCAATATACTAAAACTAAGTGAAATTTTAGTTATAAAAATAATTTATAATATAAAATAACAGCAAAATTTGAATTTGGTGATTAAATCTTCAGAAATGCAATATTGTTGATTGGTCAAGCTCCTGCAAACAATTTGATGTGGTCAAATTTAACTCAATATATAACACACTTGATAACTTGTGCAGTCTGTTAGATGATAGCAAAATATGAAAAGGGTATTATCCATATTTTCAAAGATGTTGTAATCTAATCTGCTGCAATAAGAAACAATTAACCAAAATACAGTTACCCAATAAAGAGTTATCATTGATAGCCACCTTCAATAGAGTATCATTTTTAATTCTAATTCATAGGAAAAAGGCAACCTTATTTTGCCAACTAGAGATATGGATATCATATAATAGACAAAATACATTTTTAAGTAAATCAGACATACTGGCAAATTGTTCTTAATTAACAATGAGTGTTTATAGCATTCAAAATGTTTAATGTTTACTGCAGAATCATATAAGTTTCTCTTGAATAAAACTTACCCAAATACTAAACATACTTAACAATATTTATAATGTGATAATATTATGCCCAAGACAGAAAGCAGCTTCAGGAAAAATGAAAAACATTAAAAAAAAAAGCATATTTACATATACATGCCACAGAAAAGTTTTACAGGGGGGAAATAATGGAAGCTTCCATGTGTTTTCTAGACTTCTCAAATTCCTGAATTCCTATTCACAGTAACTCACCAAGCTTGTTCCTCCTGTCCAACAGGTATACCCACTCTAACCTGCTTCTTCATGTTCTCATTATCCACCAAAATCTGTTCTTTCCTTTAATGTCCACAAGATTGCCCTCCTAATTCTTTTGTCTCTGACAGTGCTTGACCATATCTCAGCATATTCCCACTACATTTGAGAATCATTCCCTATGGATGCAAAAAAGTGACTCCTTTATTTGTTGATCTCCTATAGAAATAACTGAATATAGTTTATTTAGTAAATTACATATCTCCTATAATCACTAATGCATGTATATGCACACACATTATATACATATGTATACACACATACATATATCTTAAACCCAAAATATGCAAATTCTTTAAGAACACTAAATATCCTTATTTTTTCATATTCTATACAAAGGTCATTTGCAAAATGAGCAAATGGATGAATGACTACACCTAGTTTATGTATACAAGTAATGTCATTTTAATGCTAGTTTATTTAGCTGACATTACGTTCAAGACTACTAAATCATAAACTAACCATAGCAAGAGAAAAACAGCAGAAATTCAATTAAGATTGGACAATACCCTACATTATTTCCAATGGTACACTGGTACACTAGGGAACCCTATTATTTTAGGATTTTATTATTTTAGACAGAGCATAATACCCAGTAAACACCATGACCAGAAAAAGTGGGTTCTTAGGTGTGTTACTTATAATTATTCAAGAAGATGGCTTCATGATAAACTGTATTTGGGAATGCTTTAGTGTTGTTCAAATATTTATCTTAAACACACAAATATCATTGATAGTTTAAAGCCAGTGAAATTAGTTGTGATCAATTCAACATGTATGATCAAACAACATGCAGTTAATTCCTTGGTAAAATAGATCTTCATATTTTCATCCTTGGTCATTAATAGTTCAGTATAGGGAGTCAGAGCAAAGAAAGTACTGTCAAGTAACTTATGGTTTGTAGCTAATCAATTTATATGAAAATGTAAGTGTTCAACAATTAATACTTTATAAGAAAAACTTACTTACTATTTTCTTCCTATTGTAAATTTAGTAAACTTCACTTTGGAACAATAAAATGTTCCAGAAGGCCAAACAATTTAATTTTAAGATGTTTCTTTTCTTATAAGCACTAAGAAAATTACCATTGTTCTGTATGTGTATATACGACCCATAATAATGCCTTAAAATGCTCGAAAATAAAGTTTCTCTCATCAAACCCAGAAATGTGTATCTTTAAGGAAAAGACAGATATTTGGGGAAGGGGAGTTTCCCTTCAATAGCCTGTACATTAAAATCTCAATATAGGTAACATTCCATGGTGATTTAAACCAGAGTCTCTGACATCACTTCCTTTATCAGCAAAATTAAAACATGGTAAATTTTTTGGCTAACTGTGGGAAGATCTGCTTTGCAAGATCCAGTTTCTCTTTCTTTCTTTTAGTAACAGAACCATATGAGTTCCAGCTAGTCATATGACACTCTACAGATATATATCCAACTTTCTTTACAACTAGATGTGATGGTATGTATGAACCCTGGCCACCAATACAGGAGAAGCAATAGACATTTCCCTAATTCTCATCTTAAAAATGAGGGCCAGCTTGCTTGGCCCTCCCTGGTGGTACAGCAGGTTGGAGTGCTGCACTGCAAAGCTAAGCCAAGCTGTGGCCACTTCAGTATAAGTTCAATCCCCACCCTGGAGGTGACCCCCATGGCTCAGCAGACCTCTTCTGTCTCGCCCACTGCTCTCCTCAGTAGTGTACTTCATGGATCTGCCTATCCTGCTCCACACTCTGCTTCTGGTGAATCTTCTCGCCACCCCTGTGCCTTAGGCCTCTACCCCATTTCTGCATGCATAAGTAAATAAAATCTTGAAACTAAAATTAAAGCATAAAAACAAAAAAATAACCAGCATGTTTAGTTTCTCTTTTAATCCTTACTAGTTAGTATTTGGAAATGGCTGAAGCTACTGCACCAGACTCAGAAAGTGCAACTTCCCCGCGGGAGTGTGAGAACTTTACAAAGCAAACCTGTATCCAGTGTGAACTACTGAACAGAGAGGAATAAACGTCTATCGTCAGTAGGAGCTGCACTTTTTTCTATCAGCAGTTAAGTCTATGTTTGTACCTAATAATTCACTATTTCACAGTATTGTGAGTTAATCCATTATGTATATGGCACATAGAACAGTGCCCAACAAAAAGCAAATTCTATAGATTTGACTGATATTATTTCAACTGCATTTATTTATATTTATTACTTCAATGATATTTCAACCAGAAAATGTTCCTATACTAGGAACCCTGAATGATTTGTAATATTAAAAAGACTCTCAATGTCTATGCTTAGTTACTTACCCTTTCTTTATGTAACACTAACAGATTTGTTTTATATCTCACCATGACACAAAACACAAGGAAAACAAGTTGCAAAAACAAGTTAAAAGAGAAACTAAACAAGTAAAATAACTTGACATTTTACTTTGTTCTTTCTGTTTTCTAATTAATACATAGAGATAAAGTGAAAATAAAGAATGACTTGATTAATAGTGTGGTCTCTAGAGTCAGTCTTGGTTTCATTTTCCAGATCTAAATCATACTGTCTGGGCAAACTATTTGAATTTGCTGATCTTCATAACTTTACTAAGAAAGTAATAGCGATAATAACTCGCACTTGATTGCCTCCTGCATCCTTTAAATACCTCCCTTCGTGTAGCAATCAGACAGTGTGGATTAGATGGATCCTCCCCCAGTCCAAACAACTGGACCAACTATTCTAAGTCAATGTGAATTACCACTACTCCCTTGACAAAGAGATTGGTTCACAGAAATTTCAATAAGCATATGTCATCCCTTGGCGTGTGTGTATGTGTGTGTGTGTGTGTGTGTGTGTGTGTAAGCACACATACTTAGGGTAAATCAAGGAATACTGGGTTGTATGATGGTATGGTAAGAACTGTTGTCTCACACTTTTGGAAAAAAATAGGTTAGATCTTTAATTGCTGCTTCGACCCATCTCTCAAAGCCAGCACAAATTTAAAACAGACAAAAAGCAGAATCCAGTGAAATCTACAAAATCAAAGCAAGGGGTCTTATTGACCTAATTAATCTGTGGTCTCTTCAGTACTATGAATTGATGGTCAATGGGTAAACTGGTTGTGGGAATTTCACAGGAAACTAGCATTGTACAAAAATGAAGGATATTATAAATATATTTAAAAATTAAAAATACATATATAGTATTAAAAATATTAAACCAATTTTATCTGGGGTCATTTGAAAAGGAAAGAAATGGGAAATGGAAACCAAAGGAGCTTCACTGTCTTACTTTGTTTATAGTGTATACAAAAACAACTATAGGAAACACAGCGATTTATATAGGGTAGAAATTCAAGTACTATTATTTTTATAACAACAACAACAACAAAAAGGCTAGTTGCATTTATATACACTAAAGATTTTTTGTGAATACTATTAAGTTTTGCAAGAATGCTCACCCAGTATTTAATAAAGCTTTATACACTACTTTAAAAATAAGCATATGTAGGACTTCCGGAAGATGGCGGCAGAGTAAAGATGCCGAGATCACAGCGTCCAAGCCTGCATAGGAATTGAGGACTGAAAACAGACTATAGACTCACTTACTACAAGTTTTAACCCAAACGAAAACACCCTGGACTCACTAGAAGGTAGATAACTGCAAGGGAATCAGCAAATGGGGAGTTCCCAGAAGGGAACTCCCGGGAAAACCCTGGCCCCT
>NW_004567111.1:33338192-33490496 GCF_000260355.1 Condylura cristata
AAAAAAAAATGTGCAAAATGATGTAAAAATAAAATTTTTTAATAAATTAAAAAAAATAAGCATATGTATTAAAAAAAATGGGAGAGTCTATTTTTTACCATATGGGAGTCAGAAAAAATGCTGGGAAGGTGAAAACCTTTAGCTCTTTTCCCCAAACTTTCCCTCTAAATTATATGCAGATAAAGACAATATAGTACCTGGAGGGTAACTGATGACCATACTTTATACAAAGAAAAACAATATATCAGAAAAAGTAGGAAAGCCTGAAATATAACCATTTGGAATGCTATCGGGGCATCATATCCCCAGAGTGGGAAGGACAGCTGAGACACAGAGCCTGTCTGTCATGGAGGGAAGAGAGCATGGCTACATACAGGGATTTAGAATTGGGGCACTGCAGTACAGGGGGGGAAAGTTGGTGAGCAAAACTGAAAGATCTGCCTCTGAAAAATTACATGGTCAGAGAGTAGAGGTTTGTGATAGATTACAGGGTCGGGGGCGGGGGGACAGAGGAGGTACACTGATGCTGGCAAATGCAGGCTCCACATGGTTAGAGAGCAACCAGACCGTCAACCATACCTTAGTCAGTAGGGGAGGGTGATTGAAGAAAAAAAGACAATCTGAGCCACTGGTGACATAGAATTTTTTTAAAGTGTCAAAGGTCAGCTTGATAGTGTGGCTCCTTGACATCAGCCAGCCCATCAAAGAAGTCTAGATTAGAAGAATTCGAAGCAATTGCAAAGAAGTGTACCTGTGTCTCCACACAAATATAACATACTATACTAAGTCCATTGTTATGAATTATAAAAGCAATTTTCATACTGCCTAACACATGGGAAGAACCTACCTGAATAGTAGTTTTCTATTTTAGACATAAAAATCCACTGAGTCCTAAATCTAATTTTATTTCATCCATTTTTAGCTCTGATTAACAGAAATGTATAACTCAGGAAACTTCCTGCCTAAACATGAAAGACTTGAAAATGGCCAGTTATAAAATTTTACTTCTGAAATCACTCTGAAAGAACTCAAACTGGGAAACCAAAGCATAGAATGAAATTAAAAGCACTGAATATAATGGTGAAATACAGGATGAAGAACAGAGTACTCTGAGGAAGGAAGTCTGACTTAGAACATCACCTTGGAAAAAAACAAATGAAGCTATTTCTGAGAAGACGAATTCAGAGAGTGAAAAGTCAATGAGACATAATCACACGCTTCCCCAAACAAAACATCAGGAGACAAGGCCTTGAGTAGACATGATTTTGTGGCTCGCAGTATGTGGCACATGTGAAGTCTATCTGCATTGCACATATTGTCTTCCTGCATCACTTTAACACTCACAGTGAAAAAACTCCTGTGCTTCTATTGTCTTTTGTTTTTTGATGAATTCCTCAACACAGGCTACCCCTTAAATGTAGTGTTGCTTACAGATAAGACATTCCAGTCTAGGGAAATTTCATGTAGGGGGAATCCATACATATTGCATGTAATAGAAATATCACTTTGTTTATTGAAGTAAAACTTAATTTAAATACTGTACAATTCAGATATAAAGTATAGTCAGTATGAGTACTGACACAACTACATAGTGAATAATAATGTAGGAAACTGATACTTTTGAGACAAATTCTAAAAAATGAAATTCCTTTTAAGTTCAATTTGAACTTATTTTTTGTGTGTAATCAGCTACAACTATGTTCAGTGCAATACTAAAAGCACTCTGGGCATTGGATTCATTCTAAGTAAACTACTAGTCTTCCATTTTCTGGTTCTGTGAAAAAGCCATTTAGCTTCAGTGTATCCCCAGAAAAGAAGAGATTTCTATCTCTGAAGCTAACTAATAGTACTAAGCACAAAAATTTGAGCAAGATGATTTGAATATAAAAATGATCTCTTAATGTCTCATTACTCACTGAATAAAACTGAGGTAAATATAGACATGTAATAAGGGAAGAGCTGGTTCCAGCCATAAACATTCCAAATATTGTTGTGGTTTAAGCTACAGCTTATTATATCTTACTTATATACAGTCTAGAGAAGGTGTTCAGGTTAACAGAACAGATTTCTTCATACAACTATTCAGGATATGTGTGCACAGCACCTCCACTGTATTTAACTCTGGTTTTAAAAGGAAATTTGTGCAAATATAGTACAGTAAGGAAAAAAGAAGAGCAGGAAGGAGATTGCTCATTGAAGGCTATTTTCTGGTCTAGGCTGCTCTCATGCCACTGTACAATGAAACAAATTCCAAATCTGCCTGCAAGGGACTAGGATGTTTAGCATGTGAGCAAATAAAGAGAAAGCTGATGTTGGTGGACAATGACTGGTCTTTGTCATAGGACTCCAGCCACCAAATAGCTATATGTGCTCTTCTTTCTAAAAATAGAGCATAGCTAGTCCCTTCGCAAGGGAGATAAGCCAATTCCCCTCTAATACTTTCATCTATATAAAAAAATTAGTGTCTCTGGATGATTGACAGCCTTTTCCTACCAGGTCTGGTTATGGATTCTCACAGTCTAACAAAGAAAACCCAGTTCTTTGCTTTCTTCCACATCCACACATATTAATAAAGGGTAAATTAAGGATATACTGTAAGTACTAAATACTATTATTCTTAAAAAAAGGAACATCAGAAAAAGCAGTTTTAGACTCTTAGCATGGATGGACTACTACAGTATTTATAGACAGTGTGATCAGATCAGTGACCTTCTTTGAGGTAGTGAGGTATGAACTTCAGCAACCCTGGAGCTTCAGCAGAGGGCAGACAGGTGCAGGTGATGAGACATACATCCCTAAGTACCACCCTAGAATTTCTGAAAGCTCAACACCCTGTTTCCTAACCATAAAGACAGGTCAACCCAGGTCACAGAATTATGGAGCTAATGGCAGAAGATTTCAGTTCTGGGCAGGTGCACCTCATCACTCTCAGCATTATGCAATGCTTGATATAACTGTTGGGTTCTGTATACAGAAGATCCAAGCTTGAATAAACTTCCCACTCGATACTTCCAAGCTAAAACAGCTTGAAATAACAGCCTTCACAAACTTCTGCATTATGATCAAAACAAGGGTTAGTAACCCTGAATTTTCAGAGTTGGGATAACAGGCATCACAGCTATTTATGAGAACCGGTAGGCAAAAGATCAACTTTTTCAATGAAGCAAATATTTCAAAGAACTAAATAGGTGGATTTTTTATGAACTTATTGTAAATATAAAAATACTACTTAAGCAGTAATATAGTGCTTTGTGTATAGTGACTTATATTTTTCAAAGCATCCTTGCATAACAAATTGCTGCAAAGGAATTTAGTTATAATGTAGTGCAAATTGAGATACAGAAGGATAAAATTTTCTCAAGACAGAAAGAATAGAAAATAATAGCATTAGAATGAGATGCTAGACAGGTAAATCAAGGATTCTTAAGACAATTCTAAAAACAGGAACACTGTAAATCTTAGAAGTCATTAAAGCTGTGGTTAATATTTCTACATTATGGTTTAATAAATACAAATTTCATGGCCACATGAATTTTGAATTGGGGCAATGTTAGAATTGCATCATATCATCCTAAAATTAACTTGTTTGCTATTAAGTAGTTAAAACCTGTTGATGCAAAAAATGCCATCCATCCATCTAAACAGAATAAGCAGAAAATATAAGCTAGGTTGATATTTAAAAATATAACTTTGGTAGCTTTTAACATAAACCAGATATCCTGACTATAATTCTTTGTAGAACTATTGGGAAACTGATTAAAAACTAAACTTCTCCCAAACAGCTACAACATAATACCAAGTAATGTTTTACTTGAAGACCCAGGAAAAGGAAATAAAATTTGTCATTCTTCTGAAAACACAAGATAGTTAAGATAATCTTGAAGACTTCCCATATCCCAATAAAGTGCCCTCCCCTCTGCCTCCTAAATTATAACCAAATCAATATTCTCAAAATTGAGACATAGTCAAGCATCAACCCCCAGAAGAATAAAACATCCTCACTTAGATGTTATTTCCATTTTAATAGACAGTGGCTATTCTACAAGCAAACAAAAAGCTCCTAAATTACCATGGAAAATTCTTTTGCCTAAATGATCAGATTGAGAATCTTTCATCCTAATCTACTGCCTACTCATAGAACCACTTAAATTTGGAATACAGAGCAGGCACGGACAAATAACAGAAATAGCAAATTAAGAATCTTTGTGTTAGTCATTATTGTATCAATTTTATAGATACAAAAATTATAAGGACACATGTGAAATACTGATTTTCCTCCATTAATCAAACTGACTTTCTATAATGCTCTTTTCATGGACCTGTAGTCATGCAGACCGTAGGCTGAAAGTGAGTTAAGGAATGTTTAGGTATTTCCAACCCTGTACACGGTGCTCTTTCTATTATACTTTGTTGAAGAGTAACAAATAAATCAATGGAAAAGAGAAACTTCGGCCTCATATCTGCAAGGAGCCAAATCACTAGATGTTTTAAACCAACAAAATGGCTAAGTTCTGTGAATTTTTATAAAAAAAACTCTATTTTATCTAGATGTGAAAATGGAGTTTATATCTGTACCATATAAAACAGTAACAAAGAAAAATAACAGAATAAATAGCAGAGTCAAGAGTCATTATGTTGTTCTGAGAGATGAAAAATATCATGTTGCTAAAATCTACTCTAAAATATTTCAGCCAGTCTGCTTAATATGTAAATAAACAAAAAGCCACGTAAACATTAAAATTAGAGTTAGTAAATGGCATTACACAGAGCAACGCCTACCTTCTTTGTCCACAATATAATTTCTACCAAAAACAAAAGAGGAGATTCACTGCAGGCTAAGCCACAAGGACAAAAACGAATAAACAAGGGAAATAACCAGGCTTCCAAAAGTAATCCTGCCTAGTTCTCTCAAGGATTGTTTTCTCATTTTATGTTAATGACTACTTAATCAAGATGTATTAATTTTTCCCTGAAATGGTCCAAAAAGTCAGGACTGAAATTAAAGCAATTTGAGATCAACTGGAGAATATTTTAAGAGTAGGAAATCTTAATAAATATGATTGATGAAATGACAATTTCTGCAGCAGTTGAAGTAAAGCAGAATATGAGAACAATTTAAACAAACTATGTGTTTAGGGCTTTCAAATGACAAATCATCCACATGTGCTAAATCGTATAACAGTCAACTCTTGAGTTTACTTGGCGTACACACTGTGACTCCCAGGAACTCTAAGTTTTCCCAAGGGATGCACTGAAACCCTCAAAACATTCTTGAGATGAAATTAATGTTAATAGATACATATGCTATCATAATATTAAATAAGAAAACAAAAACCATTAGGTATGACAGAATACAAGTTCTATTACTTAGCCCAGTACTAAGTACATGTAGTCATCACTTTCAATAAGTATATGGAAATTCTAAGCAGTCTTGAGTACATCTTGCCATGATCAGAGGTACTACATTCCATTTAGCATGTATAGGAAAACAGCACTGAGTATTTACATGTTTTGTTTTTTAGTTTTTATTACAATGTATTTGAAATACATTACAATGTCAAAGCAAGTAGCTCCCTTTTCAAGAAACACTAGAAAAGCTAACATGTTCAGCTGGTAGTTTCCTGGACTATCATAGTTAGGCAGATTAGTGTAATAGGAAATATACCAAAAGTTTCTGGACTATGACGATAGACAGACCTGACTGAAAATCCTAAATATGCCTCACATCAGTGACTTTTAATCTAAAATACACACAAATAAATCAATTTTTTTTTCTTTTTCAAAATGCATTTGGTGGCAAAATTTCATCTGAATGGATGTGCAGTTATTTGTATGCTATTCACTAGGAATTTCCATCTACTAATATGTTTAATCACAGGTCATATTCACAGTATAATGGGGTTTTCCATACTATAAAGTATATATATATATATATATAGTATGCCTAGTCTGAAAGCAATTTGGGTCTTATGAACCTGTTGATCCATAAAGATTTGTAGTAAAGAGCAGGTTATTCTCCGTGTACTTATAAACAACTTGATCTTGGAGAAATTTTTACTTGCCTTTCAAAATAGTGAGATCATATAGGATGTGTGTGTGGGGGGGGAGTAAATAAGGTCATTCTGAACAGTCCCTGGGACACACTGGCTTTTCATTAACTAAAGCCACTACTACTAGTTGAATGCTAGAAAAGCATGGACACCGAGACTGCCACTTTCCCTCTCTGAGTAGAAATTCTTTCCTTTAGCTAAATCATATAACTTTACTTTTTAAATTACTGAGTTACTTTGGGTGTTACATTATGAACCTCATCATGAAGACATAGAAGACACTTATAAGCCATGCCTTGAGAGTGCGGAGAAACAGCATTTTACACCAAGTAATGAAGCTGCTCAGACAATTCCTAAAGGTTCTACCTGAACTAACTTTTGAAAGAAGTGTAAAGGAAGGAGTAAGTGATAGGAAGAAAAGCTGTTATCATATTTCAAGCACTAATCAAATATCAGCAAACTCATTGAATGAGAAAAGCGGAAATGGTAGCTTAGCTCAATATTCTCGGTTTGCTAGGGACTGCCCTTGGGAACCCACATTCCTGAGCAGACAGAGATGAATGATAACCCTACCCAGAAGCAGCATATGGTGAATGACTAAACTGGGGACGCAGGTGAGAAGCAGGTAAATTTTATACTTTTATTTATATTGTCATAATTAGGCCTACAATGAGAAAAAGGATGTATCCTCCTAGCGTCTCAGAACAACAGAGCTGAAGTATCATGATTAAATAATAAACAGACCAGTGCCAATATTTCATAATGGGTGATTATAAACAAAGCTGCATTTACATATAAGGGATCAAGAGAATAGAGGGGAAGCAGTCTCTGAGAATACAGTCTCAGAGAGTAAGGATGAGTGGCAAATATCCCTTAAGCTCAAGAAAACATTTGAAACTTCTTAATCACAATTTGGCTATATCTCTGAATCTCACATCTAAAGTAAAGGGTTTTAAGATGGCAATTGAGTTTTCTTTTCTCTTAAATGAGTTCACTTGGTTTATGGATTTTGTATGTTATTCACAAGGCATTCTTATGTGCCTATTATGTGTAGAATAAGTTGTTATATTTTGACTATGTGTACCACATTTTAACTATACTACATGAAATCTTGATTTCTGATGCATTTAGGAAATAAAAAAAATATTTAGAAATATCAGAAGGTATTAAGAAAGTTAATTTGGAGTTGTATGCTATACCTGAGACTACCAGACTCTTCAGAAATACAAGCTAAATTTGCACCTTAGGAAGAAGTTTCAAAATCACAGATGAAGATGGCAGATTTCCATAAATGTACATTCCAGAGTTACCTTCTGGAAACAGTCATACTATTGGAAATTTGCTGGATTACATATATTCACAGTTACTATTTAAAATTTATAATGGAAAATATCATCTTGGACTCTAACCCAAACATCTCTTACTGTGGACAAGTAAGAGACAAGAGTGGTGCAGATGCTTTATACAGAATTGTTTTATCTCTTTTGTTTGGGAGAAAAATTCTACCTTTCCAATAAAATTCCAGGTTTAAAAATTCCAAATTTAATAATTCTTTTAATCCTATCACTCCAATTTTAATGATGCTTAGATGCCAGTTTCCCTTAATCTTCAGAAACACCTCTTAGGCTAATTCCATATGGAAGCTAGACAATACCCAAACAAAAATATAGAAACAAGAGGCTCAGAGAAGCGTGTTGGAGTCACATAAATACCACAAGATCAACTCATGAAAAACACAGGACTCTAACTACTAAGGACTCTCTAACCAAGTTAAGGCATATAGATTTTCTCAACTGCAGTGGGAAACCAACTAAGGGTTTAAAGCAGGAACATAATGATTACCTGAGTTAGAGCAGTAGTACTGAAAAACAGAAAGGAAAGGATTAATTTGGAAGACATTAGGACAACAAAATCAATAGGAACAAGGGGCTGCCTAACTGTGAAGACGAGAGCCAAGCTCATTGTGTCAGTATGTTCTAAAACTGTACACCTGGAAAATTTCCTTTGTAAAGTAGAAATCAAGAGCTATAATCATTTGAAAATAAATTAAAAATTTTTTGTACCTATGGGATACCATTTACTGAATATATTTAAGAAATAATGAAGAGTGATTTTTCAAATGATGGTGAATCAGAAATCCCTGGAACCCAGTTAAATATGTGTGTGTGTGCGTGTGTACACACATATGCATACACACATATATACATGCGTATGTACACACATATTTTTCCCCCATCACATACATTCTAGTTGAAAAGTTCTGTGAGGGTCCTGCACTGTATTGGAAACAATACAAAACAAAAATTCCCAGATACACAAGCATGTAGAGGAAACACAACTAGAAAGTCACTCCCTTTGTCAAACATCTTGAAGTATAAGGGAATTTAATAACTAAGGAAGGTGGCACAGTGGGTTAAAGCCCAGCACTGAGAAGCTAAGGCCACTTCCGCATGAATTTGATCCCCGCCTGCCCCGGAGGTGACCACATGGCGTGGCAGACCTCTCCTGACCTGCCCGCTGCTCCCCTCAGAAGTGTACTTCAATGATCTGCCTGTTCTGCTCCCCATTGTCTCTAGTGAAGCCTCTTACCGCCCCTGAGCCTCTGGCCTATACCCCAGCTCTGTATGCACAAATAAATAAATCTTAAAAAAAAAAAATAAAATAAAATAAATTAAAAAAAAAAAAAAAAAAAAACTAAGGAAGGTAAATGATACAAAGTTAACTGTAAATCTGTGGGTGTCAGTAAAATTTCGGGTAAGAGCATTATTCTGAAAGAAAAATAGATTTATCCTGACACAGGTCTAATTTGTTTTTCATTACTTTATATGTTTAATTTGGAAGAAAAATCTGCATTTTCTTTAATTTCCTTTGTAGTGTTATGTAGTTATTCTTTAAATGGACCTAGACTGTTTATGCCAAATTATTCAAAATAGTTGGTGGCAGTTTTTTTTCTGTTGTTCCATAAAGGTGTTGGTTCATTAGTCCATCATTTTAGTAAATATCATGTTTATTGAAAGCAAATGTTATTGTTTTGTGTTGAAAAACTGAAGTCATTTCACAACATACATACACTGATCTTTCTTTTCTTATTTATTCATTAATGAATGAATCATCTCTTACTTAGTACGCTAAGGAATCCTCCTGTTTGTATTTATTCAGTTTTATTCAGTTTTTTAGTTCTATTTACCATGAAAAATTTTACACTTAAAAAGATGATATGAAAATGGAATAAAGCAACCTTTTAATTTCTTGGAACATGGGATAAAATAGTAGGCAAATGAGGGCAATTAGAAGAAGGCATTAAGAACAAATTACATTCATTATATCCCCTGGCATTACTCCAAATGGAAATTCTTTTGATAAGAGAAAGCAATGTGATTAGTACCCAAGGAAAATATAGTAGGATGAATCCAGAGGAAATATAAAAGTTTCAGAATGCTCAGACAATTATAAAGAGGTTTGTTTAAGAAGAATAATTGCTTCTTATGTACACTGGCAACATCCACTTAGATACCCAAATTTACCAATATCATTTGCTCTGGAAATTAAGGTTCTATCAGGCATTTTCCACTTTAACTAAAATATATAAACCTATGGGGCAAGTCACTTGAAAAGGCTCTCAGCTTTCAACAGAGGCTCTGACAGAATTGTAACAAGAGCAGTTAAATGCATGAAAGTAGAAAATGACCCATACTCACCTTAAAGCTATTTCAAGCTTTCCGAGTATACATCCAAAATTATATCTATTGATCTTTATTTTCAAGGATTGAAGACCCTGGTGTTCAGGAACTCCTAAAAATGTGTAGAGTAACTGTAAAAAACATCTCCTAGACAGGGATTTCTTTCTTAATAAAGTTCCTAAATCGGACCAGGAGGTTGTTTCACCTGTGACAGTTTGGACAAGCAGACAGACACTGGATTACATGGTTGCCACTGGCCATTAGCTTTACCAGTCAGGATGAGCACATATACTGAGCATGGTCTGAAGGACAGGTCACAGTCATCCTACATTTAGTAAACCTATGCCTTTTCTGCTAACCCTACATCCTGAAGTTAACCCTAGCAGAGCACAGCCCAGCTGAGTGTTGAAATCAGAACCCGTGTCAGTTTTGAGATTATGTGGGAGATTTGGGGCTTATTACATCTTGACTGAAGAGAGATTGAGAGTATCCCAGCTTAAGCAGGAGCACAGAATGGTCTGAGTTTACTAGTCCCACTAGTAAAATGCCCCATCTGACACGTTGTCAGGAAGAAAGGATAAGGGCAAAGCAGACAGCCCATTTTTATGGCAGGACATGATTGACAGGAGCATTCTCCTAATTCAATCAAGTGGAAGGACTCTGATCATGACAGGTGGGCTCCCTGAGAATGGGTCTTCTCAGTGAAGCTACACTGATGCACAGGTAGACGCCAACAGGACCCTTTCCAAAGTTTGAGGTCACGAGCTTATGTAGTTGCCAGAATGGAACAACATAAAACAAGAATGCATGTGATTATTTATCCATCACCCTAAGTATTTCTAATAAAGAATCATCTAGATTTAGAGGGGAAGAGGTAGTCTCAAAACAGAAATGGGGTGATAAGTTGGTAACATATTTTATTACTACCTATGCAGGTGAGGTCAGGGACAATTAGTATGTGGGATTTGTAGCTGTCAGCTAACAGTATAATAATTGCTATTATTTACCATAATTTGAAAATAAATTTTCAGCTTTGAATAATTTTAGTATAGTGTTCTCATAAACTTGTCATTCAGTCTAATCTCATGTTAGCATCTTACATAACCATTACATTGGTTAAAATGAAGAAAATATAAGCACGTTGCTATTAACTAAACTACAAACTCTGTCAAATATATTTTAATTGTTCCATTGGTGAATTTTACTTTTCCAAGTTTAATATGTGGTGTTACATAGTATTTAACTTTTTAAATTACAGGGTAATTAAAGTATATATTGTCGGTTAAAACAGCGTATAGACCATCTCCTCCTCCAAGGATACTATCAATCTAGAAGGCAAAGTAGAACTTGTGATGATAAATGTTATTGTAGGAGCAAACACAGTGGTTCCTAGAGCACACAACAAAGACTAAGATGACCTGGAGGAGGTAAGAATTAGAAGGGTGTTGACTGTTGGGACCAAAGTTATTGCAGGTACAGAAAGCACTAACTATAGATACGTATGTGTATACAGTTTTGAAAATTTAGCTTTTTTTTTTTAAGAACACTAGTCCATCCACGTATGATTCTGAAAACACTTAAAATCAATCATTAAATGTGGCATATGTTTATAAATCATAAAATGTTCTTGGTAAATTCAAAGGGAGTGACTGTCTAGCATAACTTATTTTTCATGGCATAATCACATGGAACTGACTGTCTTTAACAAATGTATGTGTATTTTTTTAATACTAAAAAATCATGACAACAATTTTAAATTGCAAATCCCTAGGAGGCAGTAACTAACCTATTATGTATCTCCAAGTGAATAATTTAATTCTACATAATAATGGCTATTCAATAAATGTGATTTAAGAGATATTTTCCCTTGGTAGATTTGGGAAACAGGTGATCTCTATGTACTTTATGTAACCAATCCATAAAGAAAGTCAGTCATTTTTTCTTTTACTAGATTACTATACTGATATTTAAAAAATGAAAGAAAGAAGCATCTGAGCTTTTGAAATTATAATTTAATGTTAAATAGAACTGGTGTGACAGACCTCTCCTGACACCCTTATAGCTCCTCTCAGCAATTTTAGTATCTGCCTGTTCTGCTCACTGCTCTGTCTTTGATGAATCCTCTTACCCCCCCACCTCTGGGCTGTACCCCAGTTCTGTATGCACAAATAAATAAATCTTTATAAGAAAAAAAAATGAGATTTTTAGTTAATAAGGTAGCTAATTAACAATACTTGGATTCATTTCAAATTAAAATCAACAAAAATATTCATATAATTATTTAAAACTGTAAGTAAGCCATAGAACAATATTATAACTTAAAGAAAACATGCAGATACACATGTAAATATGTATGTATATATTGTACAGATTTCATCTCTCAAATGTAGCCTCAAATAATTAAAATGCTTACATGAATGCTTAAAGGTTCTAAAGTTAACACAGACTTCAATATTTCTCATTTCTGTTTCTTTTTGCCTCCAACCAAAGGAATTTTATTTACTCATCAACAACTGCAAAGCAACTGAGATATTACCCTACATTCAAGTTAACAAATTAGCCTCCACAGTTTCATAGATGCTGCAGAAGAAATGAGAAATGTAGGTCTGAGATAAATAACAGTTTACTAAACAGCTACAATATAGTCAGAATGTTAACATTATTGTGCAAGTTTTCAAATCTCAGTTCCAAAGAAGCAATGAAAAGGATGCTGGATAATAAGCCAGTGGACTATATCACAGGGAAGGAAGTAAAATACTTTATAGTGTAACTATCCTTTGCTCTGGAGAGACATTATTCATATTTTAGTGGACATTTAATACACCTCCCTTTTGTTCCAAAGAGAGAAATATCTTGATCCAAGTCTACCCACTATCTAAATATTATTTGAAACAAGTCTAGGAAAGAAAAATCAGTTTATTACTTACAAAGATGCAAGACTCACAGAGAACTGTCTTCCTTCAATACTTTTTGTTAAACATGCCTATTATTTGTCTTCCCTTCTCCTATTATTATAAAGCACAGAATCAACACACAATTTAGCAAGGCCAGGCCTTCTACCCTCTTACCCTATATCACTTGCTCAATCCTGCTTGTTCCTGTAAATCTCTCCATACTTATTCTGAAATTAAAAACCCTTAATAGATATATTTCCAGAAAACAAAATTTTGAGACATTTGTACTTGGAAAGCATAAAATATACTGAAAAAGGATAAAAAAATAGTGATTCATGGGGTTTTAAAGCAATATTAATAATCTCTAACAAAAAGATAAATATAATTTGTTTTTATTAATACACCAATTCCATTTCCTGAGTAATATGAATTATGGTGCTTAGTTTTACTGTCAGCTTTTTTTTTTTTTTAAGATTTATTTATTTATTTGTACAGGGTACTGAGGTACAGGCCAGAGATGCGGAGGGTGAGAGGATTCACCAGAGACAAGTGGGGTACAGAACAGGCAGATCGAAGAAGTACACTGCTGAGGGGAGCAGCGGGCAGGTCAGGAGAGATCTGCCATGCCATGTGGATCTCCTCCGGGGCAGAGGAGGATGGACCTCATGCGGAATTGGCTTAAGCTTCTCTGTGCTGTGCTTTAACCCGCTGTGCCACCAGGGAGGGCTCTACTGTTAGCTTTTTAAGGTGGAAAGTTTTAATACTGTAGAACAGTAAACACCCAGTCTGAATGACAGATAGGGACAAACTTATTCCTGAAGTTACTAAGCCAGTTACTTCCCAGATAAGATTTCTGAGCTGTATCTTGCACAACTCCTTAACACTACAAATTGCTTTGAAAGAAGTCACAATTATCCTAACTTCCTCTAAGTACTTTTAAGTAAGATAATTATGTCTAACTTGATTAATCCTTTTTATGATCTACTGTACTCTATTCTGTATTTCTAGGAAACACATCAATGTTCAAATTTTACTTCAAAATAATAGGTTTATTTGTTATTTTCTTCACTCCATTTTTTTCCACTATATTTTTCACTTAATGAAATCTACTATTTTGAACATCTTTACTTGGCTACAATAATATATTTAAAAAAATACTCAATTGCTATATAATTTGGTGAGCATAGACAAATGAATATACCTATCAGGTCACACACAACAATGAAGCTAATGAACACATCACCTCTAAATATTTTCTTGTGTACAACCTCTGTCCCTGCCTTTCATGTAGTAAAAACACTAACAGGAGATTAATCCTCAATAAAATATTTAAATGCATAACACTGTTTTCAACAGTGGCTTCACCAACTTACATTCACTCTAAGAGCATGCAAATATCCCCTTTTTTCCACATCCTTGTCAACTCTTCCTGTCTTTCTGATAGCAGCCATTTTAACTGGTATGAGGTGATATCTCATTTTGAAATGTAAGCGATAATGAACATCTTTTCATGTCTCTGTTAGCCATCTATAATCTCTCTTTTGGTTAAATGCCTATTTAGATCTTCATTCCACCCATTCTTAACTTCTTGTTTTGCTGTTATTGAGTTGTACAGGATGTTTATGTACTTCGGATACATGTTGAATACATGACTTGAAAATAAATACCTTCCCTAGATCAGTAGGTTACCCTTTCATCAACAAATAAATGGATAAAGATATTGTATATCACTCAGCTCTAAAAAAAAGTTGATTTCTTGCCACCTGTAACAACATGGATGCACATTAAGGAGATTATGCTAAGTGAAATAAATGAGAATGAGAAAACAAATACTGTATATTTCTCTCATGTGTAGAAGAAAAAGAAACATAGTAAACCAACTAGGTAAAACAAAACAAACCCTTAAATTCTGACAACAGAACAGTGGTTTCCAAAGAAGATATATGGGGGTTCCAGAAAAATAGGAAAAGTGGTTAACTATATAGTGATGAATGGAAACTAGACTGAGTGATGGTGACCATAGAGTATATATAAATGTGATATATGAGTAATATACTTGAAGCTTTAACAAAAAAGGGGGGGATTAATAAAACTCTTATTTACAAGAAATGAAATGGTGATTACCAGAGGGAAAAGGGTTAGGATGGACAAATGGGATAAAAAAAGGTCAATTACTATCCATGCTAATGGATAGGAACAGGACATTTAGTGGGAGTTATAATGTAGAATATATGCAGTTGTCCAAAAATAATGTTACATACCTGAAATATATGGGTTATAAATCAATCTTATTTCAAGAAAACTTAAAAAGAAAAATGTCAAAATTATATGTCACAATGGTGTTAAAAGTATAGTGGTAGGAATAATAGGGGCCTTTAACCTTGGTTTGAGAGAATCTTTCTTTAGAAAATGAGTCATTTAAAAAGGAGAAACACAAAGAAAACTCTGGATTGTAGATAGACAATGTAAAAATAATTTATTCTGGCCTTGCTACTATATCAACAATCCAAAGCGCCTCCACCCATTAGAGTGGAGTAAAATAACCCAGAAGTCTGAACCAAGTAGATCTATTCTGGGAAAGGTAACCTGTCAGAATCCAGGTGCTCAGTTATGAAGGGATGTGCAGATGGAACTTAAAAAAAAAAAAAATCTATTTGCAAATGTCAATCAGAACACAAGGCTTCATTTTGAATAATTAAACAGTATCCTGGTTGTCCTAAACTGTATCACATAAAATAGAATATATATGATGTCTATTTTTGTGAGGAGTATACAATAAACAATGGCCTCAATAAATTAGAACAGGGGTCCAAATCAAACAGTTTCTTATAAGTGGCGATATAGAAGAGAAAATACTGAATGAGTGAAGGAAATAAAACCAGCAACAATATAGTCTACATTTACTCCAGCTGAGGAGAATATTGGAAGTCACAACTCATCTGAAACATAGGGGAAAAAAAGATGAGGAAAGAGAAATGATAGTTCTAATGGAATTATAATAGTGTTCCAAGTTATAAAATCTGTGTGTTCCCAAAGGAAAATTAAGAGAAAGTGAAACAATAATCAAATTTACAATAGAAAACAATAATTTCTTTTCAACTGAATTAGAAATGCAAACTTAAGACAAAAAAAAAGTCTAATTTGATTAAAGCACAGTTTAAAAATTATCAAATAGCACATGGTCATAAAAATTTCAAAATAAAATAAGAACATTTAAAAATGTAGAACCAGACCTTCCCTGGTGGTGCAGTGGGTTAGGACACAGCACTGCAAGCTATCCTCAGCTGCTTCAGTGCAAGTTCTATTCCCTGCCATGGAGGTGATACACATGGCGCAGCAGACCTCTCTTGACCCACCCATTGCTCCCCTCAGCAGTGTACTTCTTCGATCTGCCTGTCCTGCTTCCCTCTCTGTCTTTGGTGAATTCTGTCACTGCCCCTGTACCTTGGACTTGTACCCCAATTCTGTATGCATAAATAAATAAATCGTTTTAAAAAATGCAGAACCAATGAATTTATATATGGATATAAAATGTCCCTGTAATTCTTTCATAGAGTACTTTAATACTCTGTGTTTCTAGTATTTGCCTGATAATTTCCTTTATAGATTCTTAAAAGTATTTAAATGTAATATATGCACTTGTTAAAATTCACACTGTATACTAAAGGATAAAAAGAAAAATGAATTCCCTTCCTCCCTCTCTGTTCCCTTGACCCCTGAACTGAAATTAACTCTATTAGTACTAATTTATCCTCCACTAAAATCAGCATATATTACATGTGTATACTCATACACTCACACACACACACACACACACACACACACACACACACACACATAAAGGGATGGGTATACAACAACATTTTTAAAATGCTTATTATTCACTATATACAGAAAATTGTTCTCAGCACTTTATTTTTTCCAAATTTTATTATTATATATACACTCTATTTGGCATCTTTATAATAAAAATATCTTTACAAACATACTGGCAGTTTGTTTTACTGTATTAGATCACAGTAACTTGTGTCATTCTTTTTATCAGTTGAATAATATTTCATACCCATAGAAATTTTGAAGGCAGACTTATTCACTTAACATTTATTTCTGAAGTCAACAAAAATTGCTCTTAAATATGCAATTAAAATATGTTAAGTGTATCAATTTCTGCCTATGGGAGAAAATGGACATCTCAAAATCAATAAGGAAACCATATTCCAAGCCTTGTTTAATCTGTTGCAATTAATAAAGAAATATAAGAACACAGTTGTAATACTTAAGGCTGAAAAGGTGATTAAGAAGTAACAGTGCCCTCCCTGGTGGAGCAGTGGGTTAAAGCACAGCACAAAGAAACTTAAGCCACTTCCACATGAGTTCCATCCCCCCCTCCTGCCCTGGAGGAGATCCACATGGAGAGGCAGACCTCTCCTGACCCACCCGATGCTCCCCTCAGCAGTGTGCTTTGTCAATCTGCCTGCTCTGCTCCCCACTCTGTCTCTGGTGAATCTCACCCTCCACATCTCTAGCCTGTACCCCAGCTCTATATGAATGAATAAATAAATAAATCTTAAAAAAAAAAGAATAAGTAACAAACAGTAAGACAAAAACGTGTTAAAGGAGACTTGAAACAATGAGAATACAAGATACATACAAAATGTAAGAGCAAAAATAAATAGAAAAGACAAAGAAAATATTTCAATACTAACATAGGAAACATTTTAAAAACAGGTTTAAAAGGTAGATTATGATGGGTTAAGTCTCTGTATTAAAATTTTGATCAAGTTATGTTCAAGATATTGAACAACCTAAATATCATCATAGGAATTTTCCAAAACTGAAACTGTACATATTTGAATGTGTACAAATCTATTTTATCTACCACAAATAAAAAACAAAGTAGTGTTTAAGGAAAAATAAAATATGGAAAATATTCCCTACAAATGATAAACAAAATGATGAAAGAGAATTAATTTGTGTAATTACAAACTATTTAAAATATGAAGTTCATTTGAGTAAAATAATACATATATTTAACAATCACTACTAGTACATTGGAGAACATTCACATGCACATACATACATATATTCACATTAGAAATCTACTTTTAATGCCACTGAATCATGCATGCTACAAAATCTTAATTATTTTAATCAATTTCTATAGATCACATATTTACTAAAAGTAATGCAATAAAACATTGAATATATGATAAAGAATTAGCTTAGCCCAGTACTTTCAATGTATGTCAGGCATTGCTCTTGGCACACTTTTAAAAAGTGGGATTTTTTAAAATTTGTTATAACTATCTCTTTTTTTCTTCCTGATCCCTGTAAAGAGTCCTGCACAGGATTCAACACAAAGTAAACAATCCAGTCAACAATGGGTAGAAGAGCTAAAAAGAAGTTTCTTCAAAGAGAATATATTTATGCAAATAGCAAAAAGTATATGAAAATGTTCAACATCACAGCCCTCCCTGGTGGTACAAAAGACTAAAGCATAGCACTGTGAAGCTATTGCAGCCACTGCAGCATGAGTTCAGACCCACATCTTATGGCAGACTTCTCCTGATTCACCCACTGCTCCCCTCAGCAGTGTATCTCAGTACATCTGCCTGTTCTGCTCCCCACTCTATCTCTCTTGAATCCACTCAACCCCTGTACCTCTGGCCTGTAACCCCAGTTCTGAATGCATAAATAATCTTAAAAAAAAAAAAAAGAAAGAAAATGGGGCCCTCCCTGGTGGCACAATGGGTTAAAGCACAACACTAAGGAGCTAAAACCACTGAAGCATGCGTTCAATCCCAGTCAGGGAGGTGACCCACATCGTATGGCAGACCTCTCCTGGCCCGCCCACTATTTCCCTCATCAGTCAGCCTGTCCTGCTCCCCACTCTGTCTTTGGTGAATCCTCTCACCAACCCTACACCTCTGGTCTGTACCCCAGTTGTGTATGCATAAATAAATAAATCTTAAAAAAAAAAGTTCAATATCACTTCTAACCAGGGAAATGCAAATCAAAGCCATAATGAAATGCCATCTTAGACCAGTGAAAATGGCACATATTAAAACAGCTAGCAACAATGTATGCTGGTGAAGATGTAGAGAAAAGAAATATCCTACAAGGCTGGTGAAAATGCAAACTGGTCCAACCACTATGTTGAGGTATGTAGATTCCTCAACCTACTAAAAATAGAGCTGCCAATTCCTGTCCTAGGGAATCTACCCAAAGGACACAAAAACATTAATTCAAAAGAATACCTGTTCCCCTATATATATGAAAGGAACCTCTCTCTCTCTCCTCTCTCTCTCTCCTTATATAGATAGATAGATAGATAGATAGATAGATAGATAGATAGATAGATAGATAGATAGATAGATAGATAGATATAGACACATACACACACACACACTGGAGTATTATTCAGCAATCAAAAAATAAGAGATAAACTCATGCCAATTGCAGCAACATGTATGAAGCTGTAAGGGAATATGCTAAGTGTAATAACCAGAAGGAAAAGGAAAAATTTGAATATTTAAAATTCTATATTCCAAAAATCTATGGCTAAAAGAAAGTACCATTGCTATTTGCACTCAAGAAGCACACTGTAAATTTAAAGAATGTATATTTATATATGTAGATAATACTTAACTATAAGTATAAATACTCATATTAATGTGTGTGTGTACATGCATACTTCACACTATTTTAAATTATCTTCCAAAGGAAGTAATAGTGTTTTAGCTAAGAAAGAATATAGGTAGAAGTTTCTGAAGCACATTAAGAGAATAACGTCAAAACAGACGGGTGATAAAACATGTAAAAGATGATGAAAAACACATGTGTCTAATGTTATATGGTATAAGTTACATATTGGCAGATGTCAGGTGAATGTTATTCTACATAATCTGGAATTTATTCAGGAATGTGAAGTAGAATTTTAAGCAAATCATTTTTCATGCTATCAGATTACATTTTAGGAAGACCTTTGGGTATTTGAGAGAAGAGAGGGTAAACATAGTCAGAGTTTGGATATGAGAATACATATATGCAGCTTAACTGAGAATAATGAAGGCATGATCAGAAAAGGCATTTTCACTGAAAATGATCAATAACTTGTGCATGTTTGAAGAGCTACCTTTGCCATTACTGTTGTGATCTTCATGTGCAAATACAAGCACTCTCACAGATATTCTTCCTCTAGGGAGTCTTCCTTAAATTAATTTTCTTATCAGGGCAAGTCAAGGTAGGACTCCCAGATGTACCTCAGCTAGCTCCCACAAAACTGTTATGTCATACAATCTGTTTAATAGGCCCAGATTTCCTAGAAATTAAAGAATGGTCTGGGAAAATATTTGAAAGGCCAAATGAAAACCTGCTCAATTTCTTTGTTTCTTCCTCTTTGCTGAAATGTTAGCGGCCCTGGATCTATCTAAAACATCCATGGAGAGTCCTTGGCCTACACTGTCAAATTACCTGAAGATGGTGAGTGAAAGTGCCCCATATAAGCAAAAATTACACAAGCATACCTTAGGTTAGTAGTTATTACTCATTATCCAACTTTGCAATCATATTCATCATCAAGAGATCAGCTTCTGCTAGAAGCACTATGCCCTGACATGAAAACTGCCTCCTAGTAACTGGTTGTTGTTTTCACAACCCTTTAACCCTGAACAGTCTTGCACCAAGATATCCATGCATAGCCTTAGGGAGGAAATTATTTTAATATAGGTAGAAGTAGTTTTTACCCAGTGGCTGTTATATGGGAAATATAAGAAAAACATAGAGCAGAATGATAACATCAATGGTCAGTCAGAGTCTCTGATTACATAAGCTATCTATCTTGCAAAATAATAAAAATTTTACTCTTGGGCATGACTGAAAAATATCTACATATATCACTGCCACACTATTAAAGGAAATAACAACTGTACAAGCTGTGACCAACTCAACATGCCAAGGGATTTAATGTGATATATTACCAGGCTCATTGGACTAGACTACTTTATTGCATTCCCCAATATCAGCAGTCTGGATGCCAAGAGCTGGGAGCATGTGCTACTTTAAATGGAAAGCTATAAAGAAGCAAAAGCATGTTAAATGCCTTTCTTTAACCTCTTTCCCTACTTTTTCTCTTACCTGTCTCAAGGCAGATGCCTGTATTGTCCACAACGCCCCACCATTTACAAAACTTATTTTACCTAAATTTGAAGACTTGCTAGTACCTCCTTTAATTTTGTTGTAAGAATCTCTCTGCCCACTATACAAGTGTATTATTTCTTCTTTTTAATGCAAATGTTTTATCTATCAAAGATAGGCACCACATTTTTTTTATTAAGTCATATGGTTTTTCAAGGCTTAAAGTAAAATGTGGTTGTTACTTTTTTTCCTGTCTCCTTGTTCATCTGTATTCCACAGAGATAACTGCTCTTAGCTCCTTTGACTATTTCTCTTGCTGTCTACTTTTATCTTTTAAGTAATATACTTATTGGGTTGCTTTTCCTTTTTTGCTGTTTTAGGTCTTAAGAACTGAATTTCTAATATAAAATATGTTCACATACATAATAATAACTAAAGAACCAAAGTTCAAGAAGAAAAAAAAAAAAAAGAGGACTTTATACTCTTAGTCAGCTCCTACTCCCCATAAAATTCTTACAACTTATTCTTCAATACAGGTACGTCTCTGTTTATTAAATCAGTAAGTATTCACTACTGTTTTTCTTTTGTAATATTTTGCTTTTATTGAAGGTATTATTTTGCTCATTATTGCATGTAATCATTATTCCATATTCATACCAAACACTCAGACATAGATGTAAGTCCTGTCTAAATATATTGAAACACAAGTACTTCAGAGATCGACTTTCAAATAACCCTGTTTTTTTGTTTTTTTGTTTTTTTTTTTTTAAAGATTTATTTATTTGTGTATACAGAACAGGGGTACAGGCCAGAGGCTCAGGAGCGGCGAGAGGCTTCACCAGAGACAGAGCGGGGAACAGAACAGGCAGATCAACGTAGTAAACTGCTGAGGGGAGCAGCGGGCGGGTCAGGAGAGGTCTGCCACGCCATGTGGTCACCTCCGGGGCAGGCGGGAATCGAACTCATGCGGAAGCGGCTTTTAGATTCTCAGTGCTGTGCTTTAACCCGCTGCGCCACCAGGGAGGGCCCACAAATAACCCTGTTTTTAATCCCCTTAAAACTTATTCACTTTGTGAAATAATTGGTGATTCTTATTTGCATGCTTTCTGGATTCTGTAGTAGAAATAGCTTACTTCTGAGTATCCCTACCTGTTACCCACCCCTAAACCACTTACCCACACCACCTGGCTTTGGTTCCATTCAGCTTTCAAATTATTGTGTTAATTTCTTTCCTTTTATTTTTACCCTTCTTGATTTAAATCTCTTTGAAATCCCTTTTAAATAGAAATCTCAGGATTTATTTTTTCATTGCAAATGTTCTCCAGTGTAAGGCCTGTTCATTCTTCTCATGCAATAATTATCCAACTTCCATGGCAAGTCTTTGACCGGGCATCTTAGACTACCATTTTCTGTCAGCAACATTTCATTTCATTTGCTCCTTCTTGATGTTTCATGAGCATGGGGTATTAGAACATTCAATGGAAATAAAATTTTCTCTAATGCTCACAATAACTAAAGGGTCCTTTATAAAATTAGATAGATTAAATTTATTATCAAAACAGGAAATAATTAACAGGTGTACTATTGAACATGTACTCATCTGCAGTCAATGTTCTGAGTGCTTTACAGATATTAATTACTGAATTCACTTGAGCTTCATGGCAACTCTAAGATCTCAGGGCTTTCATTCCTTTGTCTCTTGCTTAATAAAAATGATTGTTTACAGGCACTAATTAGTAAAACACTGATATAAGTCTATGCTTTCATGTCTAATTTTCAACATTTACTATTTTCTTTCTTCTGAATATTTGCGACCTTATTCTCCCACCTTTATTTTCAGCCAACCCCTACCTTGGATCATTAAAAACTGAAGTTTGCTGTTCCATCTTTACACAAATAAAAAAAAATATTTAGTAGTTAATATTATTGGCTAAATTGCCAAAATATGTAACTGATGAGCCAAAATACCTGAGTATTCTGTAAGAAAATTTTGTAAAATATATGTCAGTGCTAATAAAAATGAACAAATTAAATTTGGATTACTAAATAATTGACACTGCAATGGAAACTGCATATCTTTATTCACTATTTACTGCAGGAAGTACAGTAAGATTGGATCCAAGTACTACTTTTTCTATTTAATCACTGTTAATCTCAGATAATCTATGTAGCTATCTTTGTTTCAGTTCACACAGCTGTTGTATGGAATTATTAACTCTTGCCTAATAATACTACAATGGAAACACATTTGTTAATCATACATGAGTTATGTTTGGAACAGCATTTGCCACGTAGTAAGTCACTGTAAAGGTTACCATCTAAATCTCTGATATTCTTTAGAGTAACTCTGAAAGGAAAGTATTATTTTGCATTTCACACAGATAAGGTAACTGAGCCTAAAACATAGTAAACTCTGTCCCCTCTCTCCATGGTTTCTAGAGTAATATTCTTTGCAGAGCTTCCAAAATGGCAAAAGAAAAGTGACTTTTTACAATAACCTGTCAAGGAAGAAAAATGGAAATGATGGACTTTGAAGGTTTAGTTGACCCCCAATATGTTTTAAACAAATATTCTGAAAAACACAGCTTTGAGGAATCAGAAATTTATAAAATTATTGTTATTCAAAAATTATTTCCAAGCATGATGGCTGAGAATATTTTCTGAAATGGAAATATTTTTATACAAGTTATGTTTAAAACTATATTATATGTTTAAAGCCATATTATATATGTGACCATCCTTTTTTTCATCTCTCTTAGCTTCACATCATGCTACTCATCCTTGTGCCACATATTCTAGTCACAGAAGACTTGTTTGTTGCTTGTTTTATGCTGATTCAGACCTCACAACTTTAACACCTGCAATTCCCTCAAACTGGAAAATCTTCCCTCCGTATCCAGCAACTACCCCTATCTTACAGATCCTTGGACTGTGAAGTTTTATCCAGTTTGCCAAGAAAAATTGAACTTTGGGTTTAAATAAGCCCTTGTTGTATATTCCCTTTGCATCCATATTTCTGTATTAAAGTATTTTGCATGTTTTTCATTGCTGAATTGATCACGTGTTGAGTAGCTGTATTTTGTAACAATCCATAACTTGCATGAACACAACTGGCTCCTTTCCCTTCTTTAACTCTACTCTTATCTCTACTGTCTGATATTGTGCCTTCAACTGAACAAGTCCCAATAAATGTTTGATGAATACAATTTTTATAAAGTCAGCTGAGTAATTTTCTAAAGGCTGGAGATTGTTTTTCAAGAAATGCTCATAAGAAAATGACAGTAACTCTACGAAAGAAAATTTTCTCTTCCCTGTCAATACACCTTTTTAAGTCTACTAGAAATTTTGTCTATTATAAATCTAGATTTAAGGTTTCTCACCACTTATTGTCTTGATATTATATCAAGAGGGGAAAAAGGATTTTTGCCATTAAAGAAATCAAGGTGTTCTTTCTGGAACTATTCTGATCTGTTCTTTAAGATTCTTTTACAGAAATACAACTGAGAAAAGCTTTGTACCCTGCAAAAAGTTATTCAAGTTCTGAGTAGCTCAAGTATAACAAAAAACCCACCAGGCAAATGACCCCCTTTCCCTTGTGCCCAACTGACAGCATAAGAACATTTTTTTTTTTAACTTTACTAATGCTTAAAGGAAAAAGTCTTCATCAGAATTCTGTTTTCATGGTTAACCAATTGTCACTGTTCTACAGTCTTGTAAACAAGCAGATGAGACAACTGGGATTCATTTTAAAGATCATTAGAACAGAGCTGAGATGGACTTTGTGAAATTTTAAAAGTCAATACTTAATCATGAGAACACATGCCAAAAGAGGAACAAGGATTTTCATCTGACGAACTAAATATCAGCTCCAGGACCATTATTATAAAACAGAGTTGATTCTGTAACTCCCAGCACACTCCGACAAAAAATTACCACTAAAGTCTAATTTGATTTTCTTATCAGGCAATTAGTATATTATTAAAAATTCACGGCAGGGTCAATCTCCTGTTGATTTGCATAATTAAGTTACTTTCTCTCCGTTAAATTAAGGGGGTTTTAAATGCATTTCTAGGGCAGATTTTTGAAGATAGATGTTTTCACACCATAAAACAAGGTATCCATGGTGATACACACACATACACACGTACACACTTATACATTTAATCTTTCATAAAGTTCAAACTGTCAGGTTCTGGCAAGAGATGCCCACTTCTCTCTATTCCCTTCTCTGCTCACTCACTCTCTCAGAAATATCTGTAAATAAATAGCTTTTTCTAATACATGCTGAAAGCACAATTTTTGCTTGCCAAGGAGATACTTGCTGCCTGTCACCAAGGAAAAGGAAAAAACATTAGTGAAATTCAAACCTCAAGAGATTTATAGTGTTGGTTTAGATAAGAAGGCAAAAAAGTGTTTTCCAGATTGTATTTAAATCTCTTGAGTCCACAAAGTTTGGCTGAAGGCTTCTTTGGGTTTTTTGTTAATACTTTTGCAAGTAGAAAATATTCTTGGGGGAGCCTGGCACTCCTGATTTGGGTCTTAGATCAGGAAATTCAGATGTATAAATAAAAATTCCTTAAATGCATAAACTTAGTGATTACAGAACAATGTAGAGGAGGAAAATCTCTACTTTCACACTTTCAGGATCCATGGCTCAATCTGAAAATTACACTGACAAAGACAGATTAATAGCAGTAAAGCGCACAAACTATACTGAGGTTTTACCCATACAGGGGAGAATTCACAATAAAGAGCTGAAGAATTGACCAGAACAGGAAACTTTTATACCTTCTAGACAACAACAGTAAGCCTGTGAAGAATTAACAAGACAAAGAGGCATGAGCTATAGGTAGTCAATGGTAAAGAAGTAACTAAGATTAGTTACTCACAAGTGTCAAGGGTTAGTCTTATATGTTAGTCCTAAACTCCCAGTCTCTGGCAATCTCTTTAAGGGGGGTGGGGTCTTCTGAACTGACAGTACAGGGATGGTGTCTCTCTTATGGGGTGTTATCTCCTGCTTTCAGAGGAGATGGGGAAGGGTAGAAGGAAGAGCCAAGAGTGACTTTCTTGCTTCTGCCATTTTCATAGATTTCTTCCCATTCACCTAATAAACCAATTGGGTAGTATTTCTTGAACTCATGAATAGGTTGTTTCTATTTACTCTTCTTGCTTACTATCTAGTATTTACTGACAGTTGGGCCAGATGAAAAAAATGAAGCTGAAAAATGTATTTGTCTGGCAAGGCAACTAATTAACACAAATTATCTACTTAAAGAGTAGCTGGCAGTTCACATGCGTACCTCCTAGAACATAGGAATGGCACATTATTATTATTATTTTTAGGACTGTGTTACTAGGAAACATTTCTTTTTTTTTTTTTTCTGTTTGATTTGATTCTAAATTACCTCCAGGAAAGAAAAGCATGAAAGAAAAGGTCTTAACATTCAGCTGTTAACACTTATTTCTGTTTAAAGTTGCATCTCTGTTAAAACATAGGCCAAGAGTTCCTGCAATTTGAGCACTGAAATATAGTAAGTACTGAGTTGATGTTTTTGGAAGGAAAGATAAAGAAGTCAGGTACTAGTTTAAAAGTTATTTTTTTAAGGATTCGCAAAATTAGTATATAAATTATTCATTATTTGAAACAAAAAGTATTACTCAATTCTATTCAGTGAATGGAAAGTGAACATGGATAAAATTATGCTTTTAAAAAAATACCACAAGCTTCTATTTCATCTTCAAAAATAGCTTTCTAAAATTACCATGAAAATTAAAGTATTTATATTCAAACTCCAATAGTCATCACTAATAAGATATATACTAATAACTATAAATTATTTATGGATATTGACTGTCAGATTTATTTCAAAAGTCTGGAGAACCAAGTAATTGTTCAACTTTTTTTTTTTTAAAGATTTTTTTTTTTTTTTATGTGTACACAGCTGGGGTACAGGTCAGAGGTACAGAGGCGGTGAGAGGATTCACCAGAGACAGAGTGGAGAGCAGAACAGACAGATCAGCGAAGTACACTGCTGAGGGGAGCAGCAGGCTGGCAGGAGAGGTCTGCCACGCCATGTGGATCACCTCCAGGGCAGGCAGGGATCGAACTCATGCAGAAATGGCTTTAGCTTCTCAGTGCTGTGCTTTAACCCGTTGTGCCACCAGGGAGGGCCAACTGTTCAACATTTTAAAAATACACACTTATATTACCAAATCTGGAACAATATATGCTTTTGTACGTATATGTTTCTATTTTTAATTCAAAGCAAAAGTTGCTCAATTTGATGTAGACAATGAAAATAACTATTCAATATTTACAGAATATTTAGCAAAAGGTTCGTTCTGGTAGGTATTGTAGGGGGAAGAGAAGATAAGCAACCACATTTGGATTTTTAACATCATTGCCTACAATATTTCATTATTATTTAAAATTGTTTCATTTTTAGCCATTCACATTTCCATTACAGGGGAGATTTTCCACAAGTGTAAAAAAGGGCAGAAAGAATTTTTGATGAAAAGTCAGAGCACATATACCTAAAAGGTGCTCTTGGAAGAATGCTCATTTGAACAGGCAGAGAGTATATGATTGGCATTCTGCATAAGGGCTTTGAAAGTCAAGGTTTTGACATGTCATTTGTTAGAAACCCCATTATAATAACTGACAGCCATACCCAGCAGATGCACCATAGAGATGTTGTGCCAATTTCTTCCCTAAGAAACATTAAATATTGTAAATTTTAATATGAAATATTCAGCAGCAGAAACCAGCACTGCTATTTCTTGTTGACAAAGTAAGGACTAAGCATCATGCAGATGACAAAAAAAAGAAAAAAAAAGAAAAAAATTGGATAGAATGAAAGTCAAAACCACAGACTCCTTTTATGTTTATGACCTTCTTTTGCAGGAACCAATCTAGAAACCAGCATTTAGAATTTACGTAAGACTACCAGCTCATGCAAAACATTTCATGACACAAGATTAGGGGTGTCTGAGGAATGGACACACGTTAAATATTTCCAATTTACTGCTTAAAATGATAGAATTTCTTATGATTCAAACTCAAGGTATCAGCTAAAAAATATATATTTCATCTCTTTTCTACTTGCTGAACTGAAAAGAAAAAAAAAATTCCATGAAAAACAAATGAGACTGAATTTTGATAAGGGAGAAAGGGAGAATTGGGCAGTCACAATAATCACCTCACATTTCAAAGACTGATACTCTCTACTTATGCAATCTACATAGTTTTCAAAGGGACCAGTTTAAAAAAAAACATCGACAGATATGCTGCTAAACACTATCGTTCCAATGATGAGGGAAGTGGGCATCAAACACAGAACGAGAGAGTCAGAAGACCTGTCACGCCCCCCCCCCCACACACACACACAAGGCACCAGGCACCATTATAAATGCCAAACGCTGGAACACACACTGTGTCACCATCTTCCTGGCTGGATCTGTTCTAAGTTACATGTAAGCACTGCATTCAACACCTTATAACTGCTGAATGTATAAGTAAATACACTTTTTTTTTTTTTAAAGGCATCACTGCCTTCTGTGGAATTATTCATTGGTACTTCTGCTTTATCAATTAGTTAACCGAGTCACAGGTAATTGGCTCTCAGGGCACAACAATAACATATCCTGCTAGATCTTGCTCCTTTCCCTTTTTCTCAATCAAATGGCATCCCAACCACTCCATGGTTTATAGAGAGTAACATAAACACCCACTTTTTTGCTATTTGTTTCCTCTTGCTAGTATCATCGCATGAGATAAGTATTTGAGAGGTCAACTATCATTATTTCATAAGGTCATAAGTATATCAAAAGGCCAAAGTAAGTCTTGCCCATCTGACTGCAGCAATTTAAATTGGTACATGGGTGTTGGAAAGAGGAACAGTTGTGAGGATGACTGCTAACCTATGATCTAATTGCACAACCTTTTAAAATGCCTGTGGTTTCTGTCTGATGACTTACTGTAGCCATGATGCACAGCATAAGAATCCTGACACACTGGCACCTGGAATGAGAGCCTAGAAGGCACATGCCCTATTGACTAATGAATTATTTCAATGTGCGTGTGATCCTTACTAGAGATGTATGTGTCTCAGGCTCAGGAGTGGGTTGGGGAAGACACAGACTATAACTACGTGGAAGTAGATCAGTGTAAAACTTCAGTGTTTTTGCTTCTAGAAAGCCTCACCAATGAACAAAACATAACCTCTTTGCTATGAAAGTATTAGAGGTGATTTTGAGAACTTTATTAGTAGTCCTTGTGCTCCTCTCTTCTCAATTAGGGAATTACCTTACAATACCCCTAATTAATGCTAATTTATGCCCATTTAGTGACCATAAAAATGTGTCACCAAATTTTAATTGCATGGGGAGGGTAGATAGATACAAGTACTAAAGAATTAGTGTGTCATTTACTAAAGAGACCTTTAGGAACAATAAAGACCATCTGCCCTGTCAATCTTCATACTCTGGAGACAACACTAAACCTTATAATCCAATGATAAATAAAATTGCCCACCGTAGCAATGAGGGTAAATGTTGCCCTTCTTCATTATTTGTGTCAAAGCAGAAAAGGTGGAACTTTTAGAGAGACAGCTTGTGGCAAATGCTGACTGTTCATTTTAAAATTAAGTTTTATGGTAGCAAAGCATTTTTATAGAACAAAGGTGACATCTATTATCCATTTAGGTCTCAAGAGTATATTTTTCATAGCTTGTTAATTAAATAGTTCAGAAGGCACTTTTGAAATGTATCAGGTGAATTCTTTATTTATGTATGCCCCAGATTCCCAATATTCATGTACTTAAATGAGAATTTCATGTCAGTAGGTTTTGCAGACCACAGCACTGCTATTTCTAGATATATCCTAAACTTTCTTTTATATTTAACACTCTTGACTTCACTAGCAACTGACTTCAATATATAAAAAACTACACCTGATGCCCCTAGCTTCAAGGAGACTCAGCAAGCAACAAGATACAACTTTGATTCATTCCCTGTGCCTACTACAGAGCCTGGCACAGGATATGGGTGCAATATATAGTTGCTTAGTGAACAAATGGGTGGCTAGATAGATGGATGAATAACTTAAATCATCTGATCTCTATTCTTAATTTTTTGACAATGTGAGCTCTTCCTCACAGGCTCTATTAAGTAGAGGAAGAAAAAAAAATCAATGAATATATTCAAAGTAATGATAACTACGCAAGAGACAGGTAGAAACTCCTATTAGGTTACACCACATTGATAATACAATCGCTAACACCCCTGGCACTTCTACCCCCAAGCTCTTTTTTAATTGTAAGGCTTTTAGATGATTCAGAACCCATTCAAAGAGAAACAAGTCATCTTTCTACTCTGGTCACATACCCTACTTTCCATGAAATATTCTTTTATAACAACTAAAACTTTTCCTTAAGTACACACTTGCCTCAATGGGTGCTGGCAGAGACTGAATTCAAGGTCCCAGGTGAGTACAGTGTAGTTTTTTTCCCCAATAATATCAAGAAATAACGTTTCTGTCTGCAGCCCAAATGATCATAATAACCATAGGTAAACTTTTTAGTCTCTAGATATTGGAGCGCAACCCTGGAGCCAGAATGGTCTTTTTATGAGTAGGGAACATGGCTCTAATACTGTACTCAGTTTCAGTAATGGTCTCACAGCAACTAGTCAGAGCAGTTTGATTTTCATAGTCAACCAAACATGGAGTTCCAGAAAAGAGAGCAGGCAAGGGTAGCAAGGGCATTGCTTCTCTGATGGGAAGAACAGCAGTGTTGTTTACAACAGCCTAGGCAGGGAAATAACCTAAATCTCTGTTGACAGAAGGATGGAAAAGATGAACAATGAAATACTATTCAGCCTTTAAAAGAATGAAATCTTGGTGGTGGGGATTTCATGGGAAATCATGTAGTATACAAAAATGAAGGATGAGGTATCAAATATATTTTAAAAGATTAACTTAAAATAATGAAGGAATGAAATCTTGTTTTTTGTGATAACATGAGTGGACCTTGAAGGCATTATATTAAGTGAACTAATCAGAAAAAGACAAGAATCCTAGGATCTCACTTATCTGTGGAAAAAAAAGGACAAATAGGATCATAGCTACAGATAATAAAACCTTTGGTCAGAGGGAGGAGGGAGGGGAATGAGAAAATGGGTGAAGTGTGTTAAAAAGAACTTTAAGATATAAATAATGCATGGGAATAAAACATATAACAGAGTGACTATAGCTAGCACTGTAGTGATATTAGAAAATTAAGAGAATCAATCTTAAAATTTCTTATCACAGAGAGAAATGATCACTATTATAGTAATCATTTTATTACATATCCAAATATTAAATCCTGTTATATAACTAAAGTTAATATCATGTCAATTATATCTCAACAAAAAAGAAAATGATGTTAAGATTTTTAAAAGCAGCCACAAAGAACCTGACTAATATGAACACAATTTTCTTGAAAATGTGTATGCAAATATTTTCTATATATCTACCTAACTGCGTAACTATAAATATGCTTTTATGATGATTCAAGCAAATTATAGAAATTATTTCTGACTCTTAGGAATGCAGATAAAGTTTTCTTACTTTCTAATACATTTCTGATATTTTTCTTTTCTCACTCTGCAAATGGGAATAAAGTCCCTTCAAAAAATTATTACCACTTGAAATAGTAATAATTAAAAATAGTTTAGTGTATAACAGGTTCAATGACTCCTGGGAATAATGTCTAAAGTTCCGCTGTCAGAAAATTGTAAACTTTACTTGAAGGGTAAGGAAAATAAAGCCATTTCCCCCCCTAATAGTCTTAGTGTCATAAAACAACTTTCACATGATGCAAACAGGAAAAAAAAAATTGAATTTCACTACATAGTTTCTTACTATCCCTTTAAAAACACAAAGCATCTCATCAAATCAGCCATCTATGTGTGTGTTATTTCTAAAACGCTATCCTAATTTGGAACGCTAATTTGGAGCCAGAGTCCTGTATTAAGCTCGAATGTGGGGTTCCATTTCCCATGGATAACAGCAGTGCTCACAACTGACTAAGGGCAGTTTCCAAAAATTCCCCAAGTCTCTAACAATCAATGACTCTTATTAGTCCTTTAACACCTGAACAATTATAGAATGTGCTCTCTTTACCAACATCTATTTAAACAAACTGGCGACATCGTCTTCACAGGAATGACTTGGAGCTATTTATTCCTTAACTTAGAAACAGTTGTTTTTTTCTCAAGAGTTGAAATTACAAAATGGCACAATTTACCACCGGGGATTTCAGGTCATTTAGTCCATTGTATTGTTTCCCATGTGACTCTAGAACTTTATCAAAGACATGACCTAGGCAGACAATGAAAAGGTGATACCAAACATGACCAAGGTAATCGCAAAAATAGAAAAGGAAAAGAAAACAAAAGGAAGATTTTCTTCCCCCCCTTTAACCATATTCCCTTGGGCTAGTTTTTAATGCTCTAGAAGATCTCAGGAAGGAAGCAAGGTTATCTTATTGGCATCAGGAATGCTATCCTGGGGATTTTATTACAGGGGAAGTGAAAAGCAACCTCAATTCCAATGTGGCTCAGGGTCACCTCTGTCTGTGATGTTCCTTATGACTGGACAGAAAGATAAACATATGGCACCTTAAACTATTTTTATTATTTAAGGACACAAATAGACCTGAGTTTTAAAAATATAAATATCACAGTTGAGTAGCAGGAATAATGAGAGGGTATTTCACTGATTGGTCCCTTCTATGAAAAATAGTTTCTTGCACATAAAAATTGTTTATTTGTATTCTATATGCTTACTCTAATTCTAGCACAAGGTCAGTTTTATTCAGATGATATATTGTTTCTCATAAAAATTAAACGACCTTTCTTTATACATGCAAGCTATAATTAAAATACATCAAGATGTGTGACAGCTAACTTTAAGGCACTCAAACACTGATGCCAGTAACAACTCTAATCAACCCGTGAAGAGACTGACAACTAGAATTTCACAGTTGCTGGCATAGAGAGACTGTGCTGAGATCCATGTGAGAAAATATGTAATAAAGGAGTGGTAGGGAATCTGAGCTGTGGAATGAGATTTTCAGTTAAATTTTAGCTATTTGGGCAGGAACCATATTTACCAAAATTGTTCATGGATCTTCAAGGATTATCTAAGTGATGTGTGCCTAATAACACTGGTTATATAGTTATCAAGAATATACGGAGAAGTAATATCGCAAAATAACAAAATAAAATCCAGATATATTTTATTTATGGTTGTGAATATTCTGAAAATTGTTCCTGTGCCTTGTTAGACATGAAAGGAAACATCAGTAAGAATCTCAGCCTGAGACTGGAAAATGAAATAACCTGTTAAAATACAGAAATAACACGAGGGTACATATACAGAAGCAGCCTCTCATCGTCATGTTTTCTTTCTTTATGGTGCAAAGATAGATGAAGGAAGATTAATAGATAGTATAACAGAAAACCTTAATTGACTAAAATCCCAGTAACAAAATAAGACCACTGGGAGAATTATTACAGGATAGGGACATACAATTGCAAAAATGAATGAATAAATGATGCCACACAGGCCAATTTTAGAAGATATTAACAGCTGAGAACTATGTTAAAAAATAAAGTGTATATGATTATCTGCTCTCATAAACACACTCATCTTTCTTAACTCTCTCTTTCACACACACAAAATTGATGCCATCTAGTCCCCTAAGTACTTTGTTGAGAAATAGGTAGTATCTCTAATAAATAGAAGAAGAAAAAAACAATAGTCTTAAAAAATATTAAAATACCCATCATGGACATTTGAATGTGTAAGAAATTTAATTTTAATCTACCATAATAATTTCAACTCTTGATTTGTACATGGTAGAAATCTGAGATAGTCCAAAATACTAATTTTAATTATTTTCATTATTTTAAAAATAACTGTATTTTTGTTTGAAAAAAAGAACATTGTTAATAAACATATATCTAGAAGATGTAACATTACACTTAGTAACAGTAGGGAAAAGTTTTTACTTTGTTTCTCCAAATCCTTCTATAATTTAAGAACATAAAACAATAGATTTTTGTCAAAATCATTCTAGGAAGACTTGTTTTTTGTTTTTGTTTTTTTTCTTTTAACTTTTACTGGGAAAGCCATAAAATATTTAGGTTTCCAAGATTTTTTTTCCTAGGAGGTATGCAAGTAAGAATACAGAGAAAATGTGAGAATGACAAAGAATGATATGCCTGATACATGAGATTCTTGTCAATCTAAAAAACATTTTTAGAATACCTACTACTAAGTGCCAGTGATAGAAGTGCTACAATGTGAACTGTGTCTGCTTTCTCAAGAAAAGGTAGAAAGAAAGCAGATTAATAACATAGAAGAGAAAGTAAAAAAAAAAAAATAGTTTCACATACAGATAACAAATGTAAGAGTTAAAAGTTGATTATAATTGGATGAATTAGAAAGAGGAGAATTATGGGCACAAAGAAAGCACAGGTTTCAGGAAGTATTTAATTACTGGGTAATAATTGGAAGTCTACTTGACTAAGGTACTCAAATACATATAGGAAATATTAAGAGGAAAAAGAAGATAGACAAAGAAGAAGAAAAGTCTTGTACAAAAATTAATCATACATAGCATACACACAGGATGCCCACCATAAAAACAATGTTTGTTTTTCTTATACTATATGACTGATTCTTTTTAGCCTTCTTTTTTTTTTTGTTTGTTTTTTGGATTTTTTTTCCCTGATGTTCCCCAGAGTAATATACTTGGACCAATATTTGAGACATTCTCAATGGCAGTATAGATCAATAATGTCCTTTATATGCAAGGGCAATCTTCAAGTGACATCCCAATGACTCACATGTGTTTCATTAATTTGAATCATAAACTCCCATTCCTAAACTCCAGATCCTTGTTTCCACTGACTTCAAGGATTACAATTCTCAAATATACCTATAGCACCTCAAATTCAAACTTATGTGTGTTGGCATTGCCATTTTGACTGAAATTATATGAATACTAGAACTTTGTGACTCTCTATGACTAATAAAGTTGAGTGAGAATAGGCAGAATTAATAGAGAATAAGAAACATGAAATAATTAGGGCTTGGGCTCATCCAAAAATCAAATGTAAAGATACTTATGTGAGACAAATTTGAGAGTTAGAACCTCTAAAATTTACATAATGTAGTTCAAGGAAAAATAAAAGTTGCTCCAAGTGACTGTACCTGAGTATACTGAGAAAGTGCTAAATCTGTGATAGCACTGAATATACTTAGAGAAGGCTCTGATTTAAAGATAATGTGGGTAAGTTTAAGTTTTGAAGGTTGGAGACAAATTTTGGAAGTATTTCTTATGAAGAAATTGTAAGGAAATATTCTGTGATATTTAATATTTAAGTATCATGTACAGAAAGTTACAATGAATATTATTAACATAACATGTTTTTTTTTTACTTAATGATGCATTAAGTAAAAGTTTTTTATGTCACTGTTTACATGTTTCCCAGCAGATATTGGGATTGTCTATGAAATAAATATTGTTATACTTTCTACATATAGAATTATTTTCTCTGTTAAATTTATAATTCCCTCATTGACTCCTATAGTACAAAATCCTCCCACTCGGCTATTTTTCCTTCTGTAAATAACATTATCAATTATTAACACCTTTAGCTCAGTTTATTGCCACAATTTGTAGACTTTATAAGAGGTTAAATTTATTTTATAATTTTAAAACAAATTAACATTTTATTGTTACTGCATTAGATATATTTTCAAAACTTGTGACTACAAATCATTTTATCAAGTATTTTCTCATCTCATATCCAAGTTTTCTACTGCCAGTTTTATTAGTGTGCTTTGTAAGAATTGTCTTTTGTTTTAATTTAAAATGCAATATATTTTGATGACTTTAATTGTTCTGACATATAAGATTCGTTTAAGGCATTGGTTCTTTAGAATTAAGCACATTCTTGATATTAGAATGTTGTCTCAATGTTGGTCATTTTTTTTGTTTTAATTAGACAATTTTTCCCTTGGGTCTCAAAGGGCAAGGTGACCTTAAGATCTCTACAGGTCCAATGTTGGTTAATTTTTTGTCTCTTATTAAGAAAGCTCTCTATGTCTAATACCAAGACTAATTACCCACTCTTCTGGTTCATTTTATTAATTGTGATGTCATTAGTATTAAATATTGAAACATCTTGTGTAAACAACAGTACCGTAAGCTATAGCACATGTACAAAAATCTTTTGTTAAATGCTTTTTAATATCTCTAAATTTTGGACATATTGAAGAAACAAAGTAGATAGTAAAGAATAGGGCCAGGGACATAGCTCTGTTACCCTTTAAGAAGATATCATAAATATGGAGTAAGTTTACTTTTATTGCAGTCTCACTATTTATTGAGAAGAAAATCATGTATTTTTGTTGTCGTTTGTTGCCCTCTTGAATGATTTATAGTACAGAGAGAATGGCATCCTCTTATGGATATTTGTTATTTTTCTTCATTTGCTATTCAACTAATTTATTCCAGTTGGAATGCCACTATTCACTGTTGGAGAATGATGTTGCAACTACAAGGTGTGGTGGCTTATATCCAGAATCCAACTAAAGTGATAACCCAAATCTTATTTTCAATTGATATCACAGAAGTCTTTTATATTCATTTGGAAGCTTATTGCTCTGGCAACCTTTGTCTTTTTAACTCCTTCCTTCATTCAAATTAATGTCGTTTCATCTGTCATAAGCATGTAACTTTGATGCAGTAAACATATACTTTAGATCTTTATACAGTGTAATGGAAAGTTTCAGTTTCTATTGTATAATGCTTTCTCTGCAGGATTATGATTGGTAATAGGGTAAGAGAAAGTAAGGCAGCAAGAGAGAAAGATATTGGTGTAGAGTTAAGAAACCATTATGACCTGAACTAGGGAAATTAAAGTTTGGTAAAAAAGATTTAAATATAATAAAAATTTGTTTTGATAATATGTCAATAGGATGAGTGAAGAACAAGTTAAAGATAATTTCATGTTTCTGGCTTAAGTAGCTGCTACCAATACCATTTTAAAATAATCCTCCCAGACTGCACCAGCATTGGTCTCTGTGACCAACAGAATGAGAGAAGTGATTATATGTCACTACAGAGAATTGATCATAAAAAGTATCACAGTCTCCCTCCTTGTTATCATGCATTACACGCATGTTTTAGGCAATTTAACTAGCAGCAACGACCATGAATGTGCCAAGGAACCAGTCTCCTGACAGCATCCAAGTGAACCCCTAGAAACAGGTCCTCTGTCTTGGTCATGTCTTCAGATCACAGAAGGTCCCCTTAACAACTTCTTTTTGTAATACTTTAAGACACTTTGAGCCATAACATTTGTTAAACTGCTTCCAGAGTGTTAAACTGCTACCATAGATCCTCAGAAACTATGAGATTATATACTCTGCTGCTTTAAGCTGCTAAATTTAGGTGATGATTATGCAGCAAAAGGTAATTAATAAACTCCTCAAAAAAGAGACCTAACAAAGATAAAGCAGAGAATCACTGATATCAATTTCATAGTTTTGATATTGTATATGAAGATGACAAAATAGAGTCTTAAATATAGCAAGATTGAAGAGTTAGAAATTTAGAGTTTAGTGTCCACAAGAGATAGAGAAAAGGCTAGATAGGCGTGAGGGAAATTAAATAGGCAAGGCAGTAAAACTATGGGAAGAGAGTAGTTTGAGCAAGTAAAAGTTATAGAAGAAATTCTGCTAAAGGTCCACAGAAAGACAGACAGTGACAATCAGATGGTTCTGTACAACTGTACATTGGCAGTAGTTTCAAGGAAGAGTTAAAAAGACACCGGTAATTTAAAAAAAAAAACAAAAAAAAAAACAAGAACTGAAACTAGTCATAAATATAAAATTTGGCATGGCAGCAAACTTTAATTTTCTAAGGAAAGTAAAAATTATCTCTCATTCTCTCATGTATACTGTGTTCTTCACAAATGATCCACAGTTCAGCAAAGAGACATGAATATGAGGAATATAAATTAAAAAAAGAAGAAACATGATATGTGGAATCAGCAAATCATATGAAGACCTAAGACCAACCTGTAAGTTGAATTTTTGCTGCTATAAGCTGCACGATTTTTGCAGATTGTGTGAGATAATTCTATAAATGATAATGGGGACAAATTTTATTGATCTAAAGAAAAATAAAATTGTATTGCTATCTCAAACTACACAAGACAGAATTGACAAAATCTATGTAACTACCATGTACCAAGTACTGCATTTATCATTAAGCATTCAACAATGAGAGCTATGGTATTTTTTAAATTTATTATACTTCCCTCTTTTTCTCTCAGACTATTTGGACTATTGAGCCATCCTTTCATATTTCTTTTTCCAGTATGGCTTTAATGGACACGACTTCCAGAATAATTTTTCTATAATGGAAATCTGATTATGTACTTCTTGCTTTAATGATGTCTCTCTCTTTCACATAAAACAAACATTACATTGCATGGCCTGCCAAGAGTTTTTTCATTGCTATCATCCCAGATTTCTGATGTACCATTAAAATGTGTACATAATATATTGCCTGTTCTCTTTCAGTTCCCTGTACCCAGCGTTCTCATGTTCTCTCTTCTCTCTATGTATTTGCCCAGGCCAAGTGCCCAGCAAAAGATTTACAGCACTTCTAACTTTGTCCCCTTGCAGGAGAATGTCTTCATCTTTCTCACATTCAAGGGAAGCACTGTCTCTTCTATGAAACAAGCAGAGACTACTTTCCCTCTCTTTCTATAAGACTTTGTCATATACTAAAAATATTGATTTTCAGCTTTTGTTTACTTTTCTATCCCCTAAGATATGCATACCTTGAGGACAGGGAATTGTATACCTCCTTAAAGATCAGAATCATGCTTACACATTTTTAGATGGGATTTTAAAAGCTAGGGGGAAAAAAAAATCACCAAACCAAAATCAAACACAAACTTAATCTATTAATTGATTGTTTTTGAAGTTATTCTAAGCCATTTTACTTTCGTTAAATAGTATTGTACTAGAGATAACTACGGAACTATAGGTCCAAAATTATAGAATAGCAAGGTGAAAAAATATTATAATGACAACCCTGACCTGGGTTTTGACTTTGTGATTTTATTTGGCTAAAGAATGTTAATAGAAAAGCCTCAAGGAAGGGACCCGAGCAGCTCTGGGATGGCTGGTGTTTGTGTTACCTTCTTGTGAATTTTCTGTAACCATTAAAAGAAAATGTCTTGGCTAGGTCACCAGTTTCTTATTTGCTCCTGTTTGTCCTTAGAAATGCAAGTGCATACACAATAATTCCTTGCAGGTAATAGAATTCTGATTAAAAGGCTCTATTGAACTGTGACTTATCTTGCTACTTGGAATTTGCAAATGCTAATGAACTTACATATTTTTCTTATGTGCCACGCAGACATCCAGTTTAGTTTGTTCCCACCTGATTTCCAGAAAAAGAAACAGCCTCATCCCATGACGGTCCTGATGAAGGGCCTATTTACTAAGCCAAAAATGTTCACCTCTGACAAGCACACAAAATCCCAAACTGAAGCCATGCCAATCAAGATCCTAACTCAGAAGTAGATTGAGCTTCCAAGACTAGCACCAGATTTGCTTTTTTACTGAGCATGGTTCTATAGAAAGACAGAACTCTTACTGAAGCAATATGAATCATGCAAATTATTGAAAAAGTTTATCTGACTCACAGGCACAACCTAAAGAAAAAGACAATCCTGAGTAGAGGAAAAAAAAAAAAAAATGAGGTCATAGAAAAAGGAGCCCACTTGAGTTACTCAAAAGTCTTAAATACCGGCCCTCCCTGGTGGCGCAGCAGGTTAGAGCACAGCACTGAGAATCTAAAGCCGCTTCCACATGAGTTCGATCCCCTTCTGCCCAGGAGGTGACCACATGGCGTGGGAGACCTCTCCTGACAAGCCCGCTGCTCCCCTCAGCAGTGTACTTCATTGATCTGCCTGTTCTGTTCCCCACTCTGTCTCTGGTGAAGCCTCTCACTGCCCCTGAGCCTCTGGCCTGTACCCCAGTTCTGTATGCACAAATAAATAAATCTTCAAACAAACAAACAAAAATCTTAAATACCATAAAAAGTAAATAAAGTAGCCATAACATGGTTTCTAGAGACTTAATAAGTATTGCAACAACTTGGCAGCTCACCCTATTAAAACAGAGTGATAATGAGGCTAGACGTTAGGCTATTGAGTGCCCTGCATATTTTGGCTGTGCTCCAAGGCCATAGACGTCACCCCTAACCTAAAACAGTAGCCACAAATCATTTGCTGTCAATTACTATGGGACCTTTTGAAAGTGTTTTGATGGAACAGTGAAAATTCATCACAGCCCACTGAAGCAGCAGGTCAAGGTCCTATTGACAAGACTACATGAGAGGTTGAATAGACTCATCGCAGGATAGGAACACAATGTTATCACACGAAAGATTCACCAATTGGCAGTTTTCCTTTTTGTCCTTGGTAATGTTCTTTCCTTTCACAACTCATTAGCTAAAAATGGCAAAAGATCAGTTATGGCAGCAGGCTACTTGTTTCCTTAATATAGCTCAGACGATGCCTGGTGATTAGGGAGCCCAGGAGACAAGTATGTGCCTTTCTATGGGCAATGCATATGCGTTCTTGAACATAATTCTAGCAATACTACCATAAATATATTTGAGACTACTACCTGAATGAAAACGCATTATATGGAAGGAAGAATCACAGGGAAACACCTTTTAAAATTATTTTTACAATGTTGGGTTTGAACCTCACTCCTGTGTATGTCTCATATCAAAAGACCAGAAACAACAAATTAAGGTGAGGATATGAAAGGGAGCCTATTACTTTGTTGGTGCAAATGTTTACTGGTTCAGCCCCTAGAGGAGACAGTATGGAGGGTCCTCAAAAGACTAAAAATGGATCTAATATATGACCCAGCAACTACTCCTAAGTGTCTGCCCCCAAAACATAATGTGAGGTTGTGCATTCCCTCCGCCTCCCTGTCAGTTCTATTCTCAGCTCCTAGCAACTCTGTCCTTCTCCCTCACCCAGAAATATCACCTTCAAGACTGCTCACTGAAGTATGACTTAGAATCCCAGAGAATGTTAGGAATCCTGCCATATACTGCTCTGGTCTGAAAGAGCCCATTATAAATGGGGTTGAGAAGGCCTTCTGGAAGGATGGAGTCTAAGTCAGGGCCAGGGTGTGAACTGAGATACCCTTTAATAAGTTCAAAGAAAAGGAATAAAACCAGATGGGGTCAGTGAAAAAGAGATATGTAAGAAGAGATGCCCGGTCAGCAGTTTTAGGATTAAAAATCAATCTGCCTCAGGTTATCAGAGCAGCATTTTTAGAATCACATATCTATATAAATGTAAAGGAAAACAGAATGGTTTAGTCTCCTTATATATAATTTCTCTGCATAGCAAGTAAAAGTGACCACTATGCTTTATAATTCTTCTGCTCACTCTGTCCTTTTGGAGAATATTAAAACACAACTCGCTCTCCTTCAATTTGTGGGAAGATGAGACTGGATAGAAGTGCTACAGAGCTGACAGGTCATACTTTAAATTAAGTTTCCCAAATAAGAATTTAATCTAGTTTCAATAAAAGAGTTATTAACCACTTTTAATTAGGAAAAGCAGTGTTGAATCTGGGGTACTTTCTTCAGCTTACATGGGTAAGGACAATCATTAGTCATTGATGATATCAGAGCTTGTCTTCAAAGGACTGGGATGCAAAGGCTACAAAAGAAATCTCAGGAGGAAGGAGAAAGTTAAATGCAGGATACTGTAGACAGTCCACAGATCTCAGGACAACTTGCTAAGCAAAGGCTCTGTCATGTTTTCACTACACAATTTATTTATTTATTTTTAAAGATTTATTCATGCATACAGAAGTGGTGATACCATGGTGGTGAAAGGATCCACCAGAGACAAAATGGGGAGAAGAACAGGCAGATGAAATACACTGCTGAGGGGAGCAGCAGGTGAGACAGGAGGTCTACTAGGCCACATGGGTCACCTTCCTGGCTGGGAATCGAACTTGTGCTAAAGCGGCTGTGTCTAGCTTCATAGTGCTGCGCTTTAACCTGTTGTACTACCATTGGGCCTGTACACAATATCTTTCTAAATTCACTAAAACATATTGGCTGTCACTAAATAAGGCCAACCAGGACAACCCCATGCTAATAAAACATGCAAGTTCACCATCACCACAAGAGAGAAAGCTGGATTAGCTATTATACATTCATATAAAGTAGCAGCTGGAAATAGTTGAAATTTCTTAATTTAACACATCATCACATCTGCTTGATACTCGATTTTAATATTGTCAGATTTCAATCAGATTTAGTCATAAATGGGACCATCCACCATACATACCCCTCAAACTTTCATAGGTTTTATCAATGAAATGGTTTTATCAATGAAAATGGAAGAGAACTAATCTAGTGCTAAAAAATTAGAATACTTACCCATTTACATTGCATAAACCTTAGTGCATTTCTGCCAGACTTACGTACAAATTGAAGTATAAAATAGTAAACCTACTTTATTAAAGAGCTTGGAAAGTAAGCAAAGGGAGACTTGATAAAGCTTCATGGACAAGTGTTATCTTGAAAGGGCAGTACCAGAGCACATATGGGTGCCAGTAAAATGTTAAGATGTGTAATTATGTGCACTGCTTGAAAGGAACAGAAAGGTCACATGGCAGAGCTCCTTCTTGAAGTGATTGAATGCAAGGTCAGTAGGGAATCCTTCAGATCAGATGGGCAGCAAAAAGTTTGCTTTGTCAAAATTCATTTTGCCTGAGGTTACAAGGGCATGAGAGTCTTCTGAGACCTGATCCCATTCTGGCATGGGTGACTGCAGCAAACAGAAATGAGCAAGCAGTGGAAATCATATTGGTGAAATGATGCAAGTTGGAAGGACACTGAAGAATCAGAAGAATCAAAGGAAGAAGTCTCACTCCCTGAAATAGATGTGCTGCTTAATGTTCCAGAACAAACTAACTTTGGGTTTCAAAAAGTTTTGCAGTAACAGTGAAGGATTAATCTAAAATCAGGTAAGAGTATTTAAAGGCAAAAATTGTAGCTGTGAATTAAACTAAGCTACTGAAAGAAATACAGAAAATTGAAGAACTGAAATAGTAGCTTAAAAAACAAACAAACAAACAAAAAAAAAAAAAAAACCTCAAGGAGTTCACCCAGGACACTGAGGAGATATATGAATGTGTGAAGAAGAAGCTGCTAGACATGTCAGATCCATGTTTCCAATACAATGATAACTGGAATTCTCGACAGAATGATAAACAAAAATAAAAGAAAATGTAATTAAAGAAAATTTAGGGGGGTGGAATATACATGCATAAAGTTTTCTGTTGTAGAAGTAAATCAGAAAATTGAATGTGTTTACTAAATACCTAAAGATAAAAATTTAGAACAGCAACAATAGAAAAAGATGCAAAAGTCTAAGCAGAAACTTTAAAATATTTCAAAATTTTAAATGGTGTATTCACTTCAAATATATAAAGATATTTGTGGAAATCCCATAGTGATGTTAGTTCAAAAGAAGAATTTTTTTTTTTCTTTAGATTTCTCTATATAAAATTTTCTTTACATGTGATGACTAGATCAAGATGGTCATAGAGGGCCTCCCTGGTGGTGAGGCAGTTAAAGCTCAGCTATCAAGCTATTGGCAGCCATTGCAGCATGAGTTTGATCTCTTCCCAGGGAGGTGACCCTCATGGCACAGCAGACCTCCCCTTTTCGGCCCCTGCTCTCTTCAGCAGTGCATTTCAGTCGATTTTTCTATTCTGCTCCCCACTCTGATTCTGGCAAATCCTCTCACCAACACCCCCCTCCCAATCCATACCATGGCCTATACCCCAGTTCTTCAATGCAAAAATAAATCTTAAAAAAAAAAAGATAGCCATAGATATGAAGGTATAATAACATGCACACACGCATATAATATTTTCCACAAAATAATATTTACCAAGGTAAAGTAGATGTTTATATTTGTGTCTGCTCTCAGTGGAGATACAGGGTCAACCTTCTACAAGTGTTCCTTTCACACCCTACCCCCAACAATCCTTTACGTTGTCCTACTAGGTCTCTTCCCTCATCGCACCCATCTCTTCTGGATGACTCAGTTTTGTAATTAAGTGTTCAAAGTTTATTATTGGTATGATTTTGAGTGAGCCTTTGTTGCATTTCTCTATATTAATAGGGGCTAAGTTATGGAAACAGCCAAAGTATATATGTCTAAAGTATAATTAAAGCTAAATAATTGAAAGAGAAAAATACAGATATGACAATGATGATCACTCAAAGAAACCCTGAAAATACTAGAGCTGTATTTTTGAAGTAGTGTTATCTTGCTAATATACTGATGCCAATTAAAAAGAAATCATATACACAGGACGTGATATATAATCATAGAGTGTGTGATATTAACATTAATAAAATTTCACAATAGTCTGTGTTAAATACAAATTATGTCAGTCATAATGATATAATGAAGAAAAGGGTTGGAAGAAATCAAACATTCAAAATCTTAGGAGAATACATGGTCCTGTTCTATACTAGGGGAAAAAATGATGTTCATTGTTATTTTAAGGCAACCACTATTTAAGACATATGCCTCCACACAAAAGACTAAAAGAAAGAAACTAGGAAATAAGTGAAAGAAAGTTTAGATGCCATACATATCATTCACCAATAATCCTAAATTAATTCTAAAAAACACAACCAAAACACAGACTTATATGGGGGAAATCAAAATTCAGCAATACACTCTTGACAAAATGCATACCTAAAATAAAATGGCAAAGAAGGGCTAATTTGCAAAACAAATTAAGTGTTTGAAAGCTCATCACTATGTAACTGACAATAGCAAAATCCTCAATATAATTTCAATAAATCTACAAATCTTGTTAAATAACTTAAAGCATTACCATCTGAAAGGATATTATTTTTAGCATATTATAGAGATGTAAGAAAGTGTTAAAAATGTCAGAACGCTCTTAGCGTTACACGTTTCCACATATCCATAGTTTAGTCTGGGGATATGAGTCATTTTATTGTTTTTGTATGTTCTAAATTTTCTGAAATATATTTGGAACCTGCTTTATTTTAGTAATAGGGGAGAAAGGAAGAGAAAAATGAATACAATAAATCTTGCCCATCCCAGAAAGTATCAGAGTTCCTGTTTAGGTGTCTCTGATCAGCTGTGGTGCTTTGGTGCCTTTTTTTTTTTTTTGTGAATGTGGCGTTAACTGAACAAATACTAAGATTTTATTTATCACTTTATGAGTTCTTGTCTCATTTTCCCTATCTTTCATTAATGCTATATTCAGCCACTAAAAGTGAAGGAAACAGAATAAAGACAAATTTGAAATATGCAATAGCTCACACAAAATAGTTTAAAAACTACCTTAGAAATTGCTTTGCATAAAAATAACACCCAACATTTAATTGCCTCCTGCCTCTTAATGTTCAACTTGCACTATTAAAGTAATTGCTTCCTATATTCCTTATAAAACCGAGATGTCATTTTCTCCTCTCCAGAGAAAATCCTCTCACCTTAAAAAGTCTTCATTTGTGCTTTTTTTTAAAAAAAAATATTTCTTCTTGGCCCTCCCTGGTGGTGCAGGGGGTTAAAAACACAGCACTGAGAAGCTAAAGCCACTTCCGCATGAGTTCGATTCCCGCCTGCCCCAGAGGTGACCACATGGCGTGGGAGACCTCTCCTGACCCGCCCACTGCTTCCCTCAGCAGTGTACTTCATCGATCTGCCTGTTCTGCTCTCCACTCTGTCTCTGGTGAAGCCTCTCGTCGCCCCTGACCCTCTGGCGTGTACCCCAGTTCTGTATGCACAAATAAATAAATCTTAAAAAAAAAATTTTTCTTCTTAAACTGTAGATAGCACTTAGCACAGAGTAGAAAGAAAAAGAATGAAAATACTAACTGGAAACTAGGTTCATACCTACTAAATGACTCTCTTTACATTATTCAAAACACACAAATGGTAATGAGAAGAGATGATGCAGTTAAGGCACAGAGAGTGATATAATTGAAAATCTTATCTTTTGCCTAAAGAATTCTAGGAATTAATAAGATCCTTTTTTGTGAATGCTCCAACAAAAAACATTCATCAGATGATAATTTTCTCAGAAAGTTAACATTTATATGACAACCATTTTTTGTGAAATTCAGAATTACCATCAACCTCTGCACTGATTGTCTTGTTTTCTTTAGTTTACAGCCTGTATACAAAGGCAGCTGTATTATCAATACATAGCACATGCCTGCATCTCTTGGAGATATGCCTTCTTTGTGCTTTATGTTGTTTTCTACTTTCATCCTTTCTTTTTCTTCTTTGATATAAACCAATATAACTTAACATTTAATACTTTAAATATATATAGATACATGATGTGTAATGTGTAGTACTCTGCATGCATTTTAAATTTATTCCAATATTCTTCTTAATTATTTTTTTTCTATTTCTCATTTTTTTTTACATCACTGCCATTAAACACTTTCTAATCTCTATATGAACTGCTATAACTGAAAATGTTGCTTTTAACGATGGCATACTATTCCACATCTTACTAGTATAGACCGTCTTGGCAGATATCTCTGAGTCTTAACTCCCAGCAAGCAAAGGCAAAACACAGGTGAAAACAGTCATACCTATTTTGTCAGAGATGTGGTGTGACTGTAAATATATAGAAAATCATAACAATGTGAGTATGTGAGCACATACAGAGTCATATGCATATCAACAGGAGAAAGACTACTATTCTACAAGGAATCCAATAATCTTGATGTCTATAAATACTGCCAGGTCACTTAGGAACCTGTGGCTATTATGGGAAGTCACAAAGGGGCTACTGCATTCCTTCCTACATTCTTGAAATAAATTCTGAGACCATATTTCTGATGTTGCTACTTATGTTTATAGTCTGCTTTCTCTAGGTCATGAGTAAATTTGTGCACATCGTCACATAGTTACAAGACTTAGAGTTTCTCTTTTGTGAATTCATAAATCTTCTCAAATGCATTTCCACATTTTTCCTGTATTTGAATTATTGTAGGTTTGAGGTGTCAGAATTCCCTATGTACCTCAGGTATTAACTTGTATTATAGCACTGCAAATATTTTATCATGATATATTATTTACCTGTAAGTTTAATGAGGCACTTTATTTTTTTTATTTTTTTTGAGGCACTTTATTTTTAAACTGTATTATTAAAATACAAAATTTCAAAAACTAGTTTTCCAAGTCTATCTAAGTCAAAGAACAGTCTTTAAACACTTACATAAGTGTTTAAACTTTCTTCAATTAGCATTATTGTTTTCCATTAATCCACTGATACCTGCCTTTGTATATATTACAAAATAGGGATTAAGCTTTCTTCAGTCTCCATATAATACTTCTTCTAGGGGCCCACCCTGGTGGTTCAATGGGTTAAAGTGCAGCACTATGAAGCTATCCAAACTGCAGTTGCTTCAGAATCAGTTTGCTTCCCAGCCAGGGCGGTGACCCACATACAACAGACCTGTCCTGGCCACAGCTCCCCTCTGCAGTGTATTTCAGTCCATCTGCCTGTTCTGTCCCCCACTCTGTCTCTGGTGAATCCTCTCACCCTGGCACGTCTGGCCTGTACTCCAGTTATTCTATGCACAAATAAATCTTTAAAAAATAGCTTTCTAGGGCCCTCCCTGGTGGCGCAGCGGGTTATAGCACAGCACTAAGAAGCTTAAGCCACTTCCACATGAGTTCGATCCCCGCCTGCCCCAGAGGTGACCACATGGCATGGCAGACCTCTCCTGACCCTCCCGCTGCTCCCCTCAGCAGTGTACTTCATCGATCTGCCTGTTCTGCTCCCCACTCTGTCTCTGGTGAATCCTCTCACCCTCCGCATCTCTGGCCTGTACCCCAGTTCTATATGAATAAATAAATAAATCTTTAAAAAAAATAGCTTTCTAAAAAACATCTACTAAATGAGCCACCTGCCCTCTAGTACTTTGTAGTGTCACTGTATTTCTACTCCACGTATGTATGCAGCTCTATTTTTTAGCTCTTTATTCTGTAATATTAGCTGGATTAGGCACAGAAGCTGACCACGAGTCTAAAGGGCGTCCCTGAGGAGTTCATAGCGAGTTGTGTCCTTGTCAGTGTATGCTTCCAGCCTGGCAACATGGAGGTGGAGCCCCAATCAGCTATGCAGTATGAGTTCCAGGACTCCAGGCTATAATGAGCTGTCTCCCTTCTGCACACAGACTCTGACTTAGATCCATACTGAGGAATTCTCTTCGGCCCCCACCATTATTTCATATCTAGTTCTGCATTTTCTTTGTCAATATGCTGCTTGCTATTCCATTACACCTATTATTTTAGTTCAAGTTAAATGTGTTATATTTATAAGCTTAAAAAAATCCACTCACATAACTCACCTGAACAGAAAAGAGTAAAAGGGCAGGAAATTTCTACCCTCCAGCAGTTTGAGCAAGAAACCAGAAAGTTGGAAACCAAAATTCTTATAACTATCTAACCTCTGCTTCTCTCACTCATTCTAAAAAATTCCATTTATTTTCTCCATCCCCTCTCTTTTTCAAGTAAGAGTCATATGCAGTAACTTCTAATAAGGCCATCTTGGACCAAATTCTCTATAGGATGAATTCTTATAAGAGTTTCTCAAGAAATTTCAACTAAAGTGTATGGGAAATAAGGAAGTCTCTTTCAATACTCTGGACAGAGATTTATCCCAGATAAATGGACTTAGTGTCCATTTATTAACATGCACAAACAATAAATGACAGAAATTATTAACAGCTCCATGAATAGGAAATGTGTTTTGATATAAAACATTGATATTTTCTTATTGCTAACACTACTATTTACAAACATGTCTCGATGATGATAATCTTGAAAGCATAGTTTATATTCTAATTTAAATATAAATTTGTCCTAAAATATGTAACTCATCTCACTACCTTCAATTTACGTTTCTAATCCTTCCCTCATAGTTGCATATATCATGCTATATGTACTGTGTAGTACTTTGTAAAACAAAGGCACATTATATAAATGTGAGAAGTCATTATCATGTACTTACTATGCAAGGCTGTACAGTGCCCAGAGCAGTGAAGAGAAGGGAATTCTCTGTGCAAAGCAATTTTTTTTGCATGTTGCTGATACATTTCTCAAATTACAATCATTTCCATGGTAACAGCCTCTGATATCGAAAAGACAGCCACTGTCTTTTAAGATCCACCAGAAAAATAATTTTGTCTCTGAATGCAAAAGCTTCTTAGTCAATCACAAATATTGTCAATAATTAGCAATAACAGCAAGGGGAATTCAATTACAGGCAAAGCAAATTGCTTTTTATTTAAATGTTCTCTTTTTAATGCATCCCAGTGTGAAAGTCCCACTTTAAATTAGTGAAAGCAAGTGTAATCTCAATACCTCCACTGGGGGTTGTAGGAATATATGTAGTCTCCGTCTTTGAGTGTTTAGAGGCTCAGGACAAAACTGTGCTGCTGTTGGTACTTTGTAATGATAGATGTCAACAGTAATTTAGATAATTAAGTATATTTCAGCTTTATTTCAATTTTCTCCAGCTATAAAATTCTTGTCTGCTAGCTTAATATATTCATGTTTATGTAAATTTAAATACAATCATAACCATTCCATAGTCATTATCAAAACAGTTTGGGCCATCTTCATTTCATTTTCTGATGCTTTTTAGCCATATAGAGGGATCTAACAAATATTCTACTAGGCAAGAGCAAAGAGGATTCATCTCATCTTGGTTCCTGTCAATTGGGTTTAATTTTTGCAGTAGGTATCATTTTTGCCAAGGATAGAAATGTGAAAAGTTTATGAACAGTAACCATGACATCTGGAGGGAGAGGCTGAGATGTCCACCCTACAGTAACTTCATTAAAGAAATGAGACTAAAAGAATTCAATTCAGGTATCTTGGGGAAATTTGCCTTGAGGTCAAATTTTATCAGATGGTAAGAACTCTTCCTTATATAGCTCTTCGCTTTTCTTTTCTAAAAAGGAGTTTTATTCCAAAAAATGGCTGCTACACTCACTGATTTGTAACTTGGCACAGAAGTATAGGATATGCAAATAAGATTACTAGCAGGGCTTAGAAATTCAAAGTATGGGAAAATATAACCCTTAAGCAACACTCTTCTCAGGTGTAAGTTTGTGTCTTAACACCATAGCCATTTCACCATTACATATCCCTAGTTGATTTAATCTGTATAATTATTAAAAATGGGATTGTGGTCACAGGGTAGGCAACTTTTAGTAATGCTAACTACAAGCATCTGGGCGAATTGTATATATTTACCTTTTATGCTTTATTACATCTTGTATCTATCTCAACATTTATAATCCCCTCATGGTTAAAACTTATTGTTGAAAATTAATACATTAACTTATTTAGGACTTAGTATATATAGCAAAAGATGAATGTAATACATTACAGATGTGTGGAATAGCTTAGTATTCCTCCTACTGAGGACTTTAATACCTCTTCCTTTGGTTATAGACTTAAATATGTCATTTGCTTGACTAATAAAATATTACAATATTCTGGAGCTGGGAATCTAAGTCAAAACTAGTTTTGCAGTCCCTACCCAAGTCTTTTGAAACACATTTTCTGGGAATTCTCAGTTTCTAAATGAGTTTCACTGAGACCACAGTACTAAAAAGTCAGTTGTGAGACCAACTGAATGCTCCAACTGAGCACAGCTTTCAATCGAGCCCTGCCAAAGTGTCAGATACATAAGTGAAGCCATTTTGAATCCTCCAAACCAAATCCATCCACCAGCTGCATACAGTCAAGTTACTTACCATGGTTGTTTTCACGTGGAGTAGAAAATTCTGCCAGTTGACTCCTGACCAAATTCATAATCCATGACATCTGGAAATACAATCAAATGTTTGTTGTTTCAAGACTCTCACATTTTAGAGTGGTTGGTTATGCAACAATAGATAAACCGAAATAAAACAAGTATTAGCATCTTAGAGACTGAACAATTTTATTCTACTAACTAGCTCGAAACATATTTTTTTGCCTGTTAATTTCTAGGACTAAATATAAATGTAAGCATCTATCTAATGATTGGCCATTATATTTTTTCTCCCTTTAGCACCATCCTCATCATTGGCATTCTGTATTTTATTCACTTTTCATTCTAAAAGTCATTTTCAGATAAAGTTAGTAGTGCTCTTTTCTCAGGCAAATGAAAATGTTTTGAAATTACATAAATGTCTGCTACTATATATCTTTGAAAGTCATGCAAAATACTACATTTACATACTATAATGTTATAAATTTGCTTGTTAAGAGTGGAAAATTTATGATAGTAAACTTTCTTAAAGTAGAAAAGCAGGCTCAATTTGTTGAGACATTATTTTAAGATATCAAGAACAAAAATATATGCTAGCTTATAATTAAAACCAAAGAAGGAAACCACTTGAATTCGTAAAAAGAAAAAAAAATCAATCAAATAAACGCAAACTGTCAAACTGCAAGCTGGCTCTCCCTGTTAATGAGGTAGATATAAACTTAGAGAGTGCCTTAGTTATCAACATGGTGCCTATCACATAATTCCATCTATAGTCGCTAAATTAATGAAATCAGAGGGCAAAGAATTTCTAGATAGAGGGAAAGTATGTTTTAATGAGCCATGATAAAAAAAAAATTCTAACTGGCACAAAGAATATGGAACTGGTATCAAGAAGGTTGGCAAATAAAAGAACATGCACAGAAAGGAAACATAAGCCTAAGTATTTTAACATAATTCCTGCCTTTGGAAAAGATAAACAGTTCCTCCCAGGGAAGATATGTACATAGTGAAGCCACAGCATTCTGCATTTCATGCAAAATAAGAACATGAAAACATACTCAAAGCATAAAGAATTTATTTTGACTTTCTGACAAAAAAAATATATATATATTGGTCCTTGTGGGTATGCTTCCAAGGCAGCCAGGATGCAGTAAATACACACACAAACACACACACACACAAAAAAACCGGAAGTCAGATTCATGTTCACATCCTGGCTTCTCCACTAACTATACATACAACTACCAATAAGTTACTTAAATTTTCAGGTTCAGTTTTGTTCTTTCCAAATAAAGATAGTACCAGTTATATTACCTAATACTTGCCTTAGATGAAATAAGTGGACACCTAAGAAATGTTCATTATTTCTTCCTAAAAGAGGTACGGAGACAACATCGGACCATCTATCATTTTAATGTAGATGAACCTTTATTTTTGAGATTGAATAAATTTAATTGAAAAATGTCCCCAAATTTTCAAGTCACATTTAATTTTATTATTCTGCTTATTCATGTGTAAAAGGAGGTAAATTAAAAACAATAGCAGCACATATCAGCTTTGCATTTCTATCTTCAAGAACACACGAATACATGCTTTCTTCTCTTTTTTTCAATAAAGATTATGACTCTGTAAAGTAATTTTTAAATGTGCTAAATAACTATACCAGTTTATCTTTAGGTTTCCTCTGTTTTCAGAAAGCAGAACATTCCAATTTGGTATGATTTGGTAGGTTATTTGAGCCTGGGAATGCTCAATTTTTTCTTTTAAATTAATGGTTAATAGTATTCTCAGATACTCAAAATTACCTAGCATATCATACTAATAGGAATGTCATATCTTCAGGAAGGAAAAAAAATTATCAGTCTAGAAAATAAAGTCCACAAGTCTTTATTAAGTATCAGTAAATGAGGCAATTTTGAGACAATAGGATATTCAAAAATGGCATGATATTTAAGATATTACACGTTTCAACATAGATAATCTATAAAGAAGCATCATGGAAGTGTTGTCAAGTAATTCTTGGATTAAAAACATGAAAATGGAATATTTATGGCCTTAGATATCTTAATACAACTAACAGCAATCATAACAACATTGACTGAACATATGCAAACATACAATTACTTCTTAAAATCATTTATTTTTTTAAATTTTCAATGCACTATGAAGAAGATACTATTGTTTTCTCCATTGTTCAAATGAAGAAATTGTCACTCAAGAGATTTAGTGACTTGTCCAAGTTGTTTCACTAATGAAACATAAATGTACAGATGACTGAAAATTTCACACGAGGAAATGTGATTTATCTCTTTCCTGACTGTCTCTCACTGTCGAAATGGAATTTTATATAAAGTGTGGCAGATGCTTCAAGACAATCAGATGGCAAGGAAGCAATGGGAAAGCATCTGTCCACAAACTGCCACAAGTTTTTGTTGAATTTACTTGACTTCTCCATCCCATTTCTGTAGCTGTCCTTCTCAGTCCTGTTGGAATTACTCACCATTTCCAGGATACTCGATGCTGAAGGAAATACTGATGCAGTGCACCAATACGAGGGGCAATATCTGGGAAACATGTGCCCATTCCCAAACAGGTTGTCAGGTTTCCTGCCTCAAGTTACTCATCTCCTATTGTCAGTTGTGAAACAGGTGAGAGTTACCAATTCTTAGTCATAGCTTAGTTTGAGAATGGACCTGTGATACAACTCTGTCTAGTTGAAAAAGAAAGAAGCTATTTGCTGGCAGGTTCTGAAAAAGAAGCTTCCCTCTTTTGTGGGATCTATTGGAAAAGTAATTTTCTCTTCAACAGATGATTGCTACAGGGAGGTAACAATGTGGAAGCATAGCACAATTGCTGCTATCATGAGGGAGATAATTTGAAGTTCTCGATGATGGAAAAACCAAGAAAACTACAAGGAAGTGCAAGAAAAGCACATAATACTTTGCAAATCTCTGGATCAGATCATGCCCGAAGCCAGGTTTATCCATGTATTTTTAAGTTATCCAAGTCATTACAGTTACTTTTAAATTTTAAGCTAAATTCCATTGAAACAATCTTACAGAACAAATTTCTCACACCCCACACTACTGACATTGTCCACCTAAATCTCTGTATGGCGGACTGTTTTATACATGGTATGATGTTTACTATAATCCCTGATCTCTACCAACTAGATGCCAGTTGAGTATTTCCACAAATGACAATTAAAAATACCTTCAAATATCACTAAATTTTGCCTGCCAGACAAAATCACCTTCTGTTGAGAACTACTAGCATAGCACATAAAGGCATTTTGAAACCTTTCCCCCAAACAATTCCTTCTCCAACTACCTTAGTTTTCATTCATGAAATCTACAAATTATTTGCTTTGATGTCCAAACTAGGCCACTTAACCCTACTCTTTATGTTTGGAGGGAGGGAAGTGAAGAAATTTGGACTATTTTCAGCCATGGATTGTTTACTCCTAATCAAACAAAACACTTCTGAAAACTGGTAATTCTGTTGGATTTGTGAAATGGTGTATTTGTGACAGTCACCCTGTGAACATGTACATACAAAAATCCTCAGATAACAGCTGACACAAATCAGAATGGCAACAAAAATACATTCTTATAACTTACTATGCAATTAAGACAAACCAACCTCAAGTTTTATGAATAAGCATTTTTCCTTTCTTGAGAAACTTGCTTGACTTTTGTTTTCTGTTACTTACCACCTATTTATCTGATGACTCAAGGAATTTTTTTGTGTGTTTGGATGTGGGGGGGGGATCAGTGAAAATAGTATACCCAGTACTATTTGGTAGAAATCTGAAATTATAGGCATGTTCTATATCTGAGCTAATCTAACATGGAAGACATGTCTATGTGTGCTTATTTAAATTTAGCTGTGTGACTGAGGAAAAATTTTTTTTAAGATTTATTTATTTATTTGTACAGAACTGGGGTATAGGCCAGAGATGCGGAGGGTGAGAGAATTCACCAGATACAGAGCGGGGAGCAGAACAGGCAGATCGACGAAGTACACTGCTGAGGGGAGCAGCGGGCTGGTCAGGAGAGGTCTGCCACGCCATGTGGTCGCCTCCGGGGCAGGCGGGAATCGAACTCATGAGGAAGCGGCTTTAGATTCTCAGTGCTGTGCTTCAACCCGCTGCGCCACCAGGGAGGGCCATTTTTTTTTGTTCTTTAAGGTAAGAACATTTAACATGATATCTGGCCTCTTACGAAATTTTAAGTTTTAACAATGTGTACAATAAGGACAAAGTTATAGAGAAGATCCATAATCATTAAATAGCATACCTGTTGAGTAAGCTATAACATTCCTAAGTCCCTATCCACTTCTTTCTAGTTCTTCACAATATCCACTCTACACCTGTTTCTACATGTGACTATTTTAGATATTTCATAAAAGGTGAATTTAATGTTTAATTTTAGCTAAATGTCAATAACTACACATGAATAGTGGTTACTGTATTACAATACACATCTATGATATAAATTAGGATAAAAATGGGCATGCAATTAGAACTTTGATTAGAAATGATTTCTGGAAATGGGGTTTTTAGCAAATTCAACAAATATGAAAATATAAAACTTGAAATTGGGTTGTAGAATGGATAAAACAAAACAAAACAAAAAAACAACAGGACAATTTGGCAACTAGCAATATTCTAGAGTGTGTTAAATCTGAAATGCCACTCTGAGGGCTTATTAATAAAGCAAATATAGAATTTTAATTTGTTCAAATCCAAAGCTCAGTTTACTTGGTCTTATATTTAGCAGACAAGAAGATGATCCTGGGACAGGTGCCCATTAAGGCCCAGCACTCACAGTCAGGATGGAGGAACATTTAATACTGTATTCAAGACATTATTTGTTTATAATTTCCTCGGTGCACAAAATACATTAATAACAGTAAACATTTTTTTTATTTTCATTTCCTCAACCATGAAAGATGTATGTTAACATCCTCTCTCTACTAGAGAATAAATTGAGGAACAAAGCTGTTAAGCTTGCTCAGGCTATCAAGACTGCCTTAGAAACTATATATAAGTTACTGTGAATCCTTTCCCATATATCCTGAAAACTCCTCTACTTTCTCTTTTAATGCCCTGTTAGTCTCCCCAGGAAACAATTCAAGAAATACTGAGATCAATTTCAAAATGCCATACTTGTTACTATATTTAAATTGTCACTCTGTATGGGGCATGTTCCCTGAGGGAGACACAGCTTGTATCTGTGCAGGTACCAAATCACTGTATCTTTATTCCAAAATGTGAAGCACATGCTTCAAATTAAAACACTGACTGCTCCAGAAATCCACAAGCAACAGGTCACCTGTGTGCCTTCATATTGAAAGTATGGTCCTGTACTTGGACCGCAAAAGCAGTTAACAATTGAAGCAAAGACTTTAAAAAAAAAAATCTTTCCACTTACAGAGCTCTCCAAGTCAGGCTTGTTTCAAAAGATCAGAGACCAAAGGAATCAGTGGGTGGGTCTTGCTGTGTGTTTTCAGCTATCTCCAAGAGCCTCTGTACCATGGGGTTTTCCCAGCTAGTGTGAACGATAAACCCAGTGGAAAGAGTCAGTTGGGGAGGGGGGGTGTGTGGATGTTAACAGGTGGAGCATGGCATCAATTGCAAAATCCAGTCATTTTAGAGAAAGCATTTGCAACATCGAAGAGATATCAACAGAGGCTCTAAATACCGGCATGCCTCTTGGTAATTTTCAACCCCTGGCTTAATTTACATAACATCTGAAAACTCAAATTCTTCAGTTTTTGAAATGAGTGAGTAGCAGCATTTTGGAGTTCATATTCAACAGTGCTCACTCTTTTGGGAAAGAAGAGGAGCTAAAACAAACATGGAATTGTTTACATAGCTTGATTCTATAATCTACCAGACCTAAGGTGCCTTACCAGGTAGGTACTGCAGTAATCTTTAACAAAATGACCAACAGAAAGAAATATTAACATCACTGCAGAGGAAAAGTATTGTAGTTGCCCAGAATTGCTGGAACATTTGGAGAGATCATGTGCAAATATTTAGGTTACGGAGATATCTGCCAAGGTAAAGGTCTTACAGTGAAAAGGGCATTGAAAACTTCTGTCTGGAGTATAATACTTTGCCAAATGAAAGTATCAAAAGTGAGGGGGGATGTGTATTGGGGAAGTGATGGTTGGTTTTGGGAGATGAGGCATGGGATGAAAAGGAAGGCCAGTGTCTATTGGAACATCCAAGTACAAAACTTTTTAAAAATGAATGTCATCCATTTCAATAAAAATAAGCATATAAAATGAATGAATAACTTAATGGGGAGAGACAAGGAAAGATATGAGATGCCTGTGAGTTAAATTCCAAGTCTGACTTAAGTATTTTTTCCCCCACACTATCTGCTTTGGAAATATTTCCTGTGAAAAAATGTGCTCCCATGCTCACCTCAGGTGATACATTAACATTCTAGAAAGCTTTTACCTAAACCAATAAATGAAACCTCCTGATTAACTACAAGTCCTGTAGATTCCTTACTTTACCATTAATTAACAAAGGGACAAAAAGTGAGAGGAAGGAGAGACCAGTAGGGAAAAGAAATATTGCCATTTCTATTAAGTCCTAAGAGTAACAACAAAAACAAAAATGAATGATTTAGAGACAATGGACTCTTATCTGGGCAATTTATTGAAATGTATTTTAGATTTCAGTAACAAATTATCAGATTGGTGATCTGCAGATATGAGTATGTGTATAGTTTTTCACTCATATACATTCTGAATGCTAACTGATAACTATAAATATTTACAACAAATTTGTAAATTCTGATTAAGGACACACTGGTATGTATAATTTCACTACAAATGGTAATACTGAGACTTTTAGAAGATTACAAACATATTTCCTAAAGGAAACCAAGTATGCATTTGCTAATAAGATGAAAGACCAGTGAAATGACTTCCCTTTCCACTTAGAATTAAAGTAATACCTGGATTTTAAAGATACAGAGGATATGTGGAAATAAAATATTCATTAACTTAACTAGAAATAGCAAACAGAGGTAATTTTGGCTTTACAAACAGTGATCTATTTGGATAGAAAAATGTCATAGTAAAACACAAAAACACCTGGAGTGGGGATAGAAAAAAGATTGGTTGCAGACATTCTAGATGATTTTCAAAGTAAAAAATAAGCCCCTGACAAGAGTAACATTGAAGAATTTGGTACAAATATGCAGAGGTTATGTTCCAGTCTGGAGAAGATGTAAAAAGCAACATTATCAAAATCATATGCTTGTTTGCTTGCTTGCTGGGTATCTTTATATATCAGCAAACTTAGAATACCAAATCCCATCAACACTAACCTGATCATTCCCTCCCTAGAGGGATACAAGTGGTATTTCTTAAGAATTATTACACTTACTTTACTAGTGATCAGATATTATGTTCACTTCTAATTTTAGTATGTTATCAAAATTAAGATAATGATTAGGAATGTCTAAGTGAATACAACATACACAAGTATAAGAATAAACAGCAGTATTAAATGATTTTTCCTTAAACTATAAATTGTATGTATGATTATCAAAAATAATTTCTGAAAAAACTTTTCAATCAGTTAATGAGCAATCTCTAAGTAGAGTTTATTTTACAAACTTAGTTCATTGTACTAAGTGATTTAGCAGATAACACAGAAATATAAACATGTCAGTGTATTTAAGACTTTTCTGCCAGAAGATTAACCTGTATGATAAATACATGACCTAACTGCATAGGTAAAAACTGTTAAGGACAGCAGGATATCTGAACAGCATAGAGTAATGTCAAGACATTTTATGAAAGCATGAACTTGGAGGGTGCCTGGGAAACAGGTGTTCTATAACAAGTTTCTTAGTGTTTCAATAGCAGCACAGTTACTATTTGAAAGAGAGGAAGATAAATAACTCCTGAGCATTAATCTTAAAGGTAGAAATCTATAAATTACAAGACAATGATTTCCATCAGACCAAAATGTATTTTAATTTATCAATGTGTTAAAGAAAAAAAAAAAACACACACATTTTCTTTGTTAAGGAATCTTATAAAAGTAATTACCAAAGATAAACTGCAAAGTCCTTGTTTTCAGAGAGAGAAGGCAGAGTGTTCAGAGACTCTGAAATATATGTTCCTTTTGCCCTCCACTTGCCTGATTCTAGTCTTTATGCAAGCTCCACTTCAAAATTTGTTTCTTTCCAGGAGAATCTGATGAATACTAAAAATCATTACATTGCAAAATTGTTACCTGCGAAGACAACTGGCTCCATCGTTTAGCTACCTGTGTGATTTGAGTAAATCACCAGGCTGTTAGTGACCCACTTTTCAGATTTGTGAAATATGTCATTATGGCTTCTTTGATATATTCTGGAACTTACGTCTATGAGTTCCAACCTAGACTGACTCTTCTAAGAACACAGTGGACCTGCATCAGGGAGGCAACAATTGCACTTGAAGGAGGCCTGAGGAGCCGACAATCGTCTTCACAAGGAGGTAAATTCCAAATGACATTCCAATGCCAGTAGGACCTTGCCAACATTTTTGTTTTCATCTTGAGTAAATCTGCTACATAAATACTATATACCAGCAACATTGTTCTTTTGTTACTTAGTAAGTATTTGAGCAATTACTACATGGAACCATTATGCTAAGCAAAATAACTCTTCATGAGCACAAAAATCTAATAGAAATTGAAACACATAGCCTATATGCATGCTTGCAAATAAAACTTTGAATACTATGTGGTAGAAAAAAAAATATTCAGGATGAATTTAGTATGATGTTGGTAATAGTGACATTGTAAAACAAAATCCCAGCAGAACACCATCACTAGAAATGCTCTCAAGCTTCCTGCTAAGCATCTGGCCGAAGTTCAAGAAAGCCTGAGTACAGTAAACAGGAGAAATAGGCTAGGGATATGGTTGGAAGGACAGAATCAGCAGGGTAAGCTGGCTAACCAGCACCTTTCAGATTCTCAACTTTGACTATTAACATTCTAGATCACAAGTCTTAGTTGTAGGTGAAAGGCCTAGGCATTTAGGATGATTAACCTCTACGGCCATCAAATTCACGGAGCATATGTCCTGAGCAGTGACAACTGTCTCCATCCCTTGCCAAAGTCCCAGAAAGAACAAAGTCACTTCTAGTGAACAACCAACTACAGGTATGTAATAAGAAGTGCAATCCAAATGTGAATCACAGAATCACTAACAAATCACTCATTCAGTATACATTTCCTAAGAATCTAGTGTGTCAGACACTATATCTACATGTTAGAGATAAAATGATCAAGACAAATCCCTACTCTCATGAATGATATAATTTATCAAAAATTCACAAGTTCCTAAACAGACCAACAATTGTCTGATTACATTTGTGCAAAATTACCATGAAGAAACATTACATTTTTTAGTCACACAATGTTGAAAATAAAGGGAGATAGATTTCATGAATTAAAATTCCTTCACATACCAAAATTTCCATTGTCTAACCCACAATTAACATTTACATACCATTTCCAGTGGTGTCTGTTGATACATTTTATATAAAAACAAGTTTCTGGATATTTTAACATCTTAGAGGATAGTATATCTATAATTTATATTAAATGATCCACATTATAAAAATTTTATATGAGAAGAATGCTAGGCCTGAATATAGGATTTTATAGTGAGCAACCAATGAGATGAAAATTTCATTTTCATATAGGAAAAAGGATTTGCTGATAAATTATCTGATGAACTAAAACAACAATGTAAAATATGACTATAAAAACCTCTAGATATATTTTTATGTGACTTTTTTTTAAGATTTATTTATTTGTGCATACAGAACTGGTGTATGGGCCAGAGGTGCAGGGGCGGTGAGAGGATTCACCAGAGACAGAATGTGGAACAGAACAGCAGATTGACGAAGTACACTGTTGAGAGCAGCAGCGGGTGGGTCAGGAGAGGTCTGCCACACCGGGTGGATCACCTCTGGGACGGGAGGGGATTGAACTCATGCTAAAGTGGCTTTAGCTTCTTAGTGCTGTGCTTTAACCTTCTGTGCCACCAGTGAGGCCCCTTAAATAAGTGACTTTTAACAGAAATTATATATCCAGATAAATTAAGGGCTTGCATTTCTCAGAGTATTATGAGTTAATGGCTATAGAAAAAGAGCATTTAAAGGGAATCTCACAGATTAGTAGCAATTATCTAGTTATAATGGATCAACATTACCATCATCATATTCACCATTATCACCATCATCATCTCCATCATCCTAGATATTCCTCACATTACATTTCCATTTCTTTGATATTGCATAGACAGCAGTCATTTGCTCTAAATAACTACCTTTGGCTATCTAGTTATGGCTAAATAAATGTCTCCTGAGTACTGGCATATATTTTACCTCATTGAGAATGTTGCAAATTTGAATATAACTGCCCCAACAACCCATATAATGCTTCAAATTCTTGGAATGGGAAGGTACCAACTTCCCATCAAAATAAATGAAGGTATAAAATATAACATTTCACTTTATAATTCAAAAAAAATAATTGTTAAATTATTAGCTGTAGAACTGAATTGTGTTAAAAAAAATCATATGCTGAAGCTGTAATCCCAAAATAAAGCTATAGAAAAAAATTATTTAGGTTAAGTCAGGTTATAAGTATACAGCTCTAGTTCAAAATAGTGTGTCATTATGAGATAGATGTGGGTACACAGAAAAGGGCCATGTGGAGACACAAACAAAAGAGAAACCAATAGTGATAGCTCTCTGTGCTCACACTTTCAAGCCTCCAGAACCATAAAAATATAAAATTCCTAGGGCCTCCCTCATTGGTGTAAGGGGTTAAGTCTCAGCACTATGAAGCTATACACAGCCACTGAAGCCTGAGTTCAATCCCCAGCCAAGTGACCCAGAAGGCACAGGAGACCTCTGCTGTCTCACCTGCTGCTTCCCTCAACAACCTTTTTCAGTAGACCTACCTGTTATGCTCCCCACTCTGTCTTTGATGAATCCTTTCACCCCCTACACCTCTGACCTACACCACATCTCATGGATGCATAAATATTTAAATAAAAAAATAAACTACTGTTTAAGTCACCTAGTGACTGGTGTTTTACTATTATAGTCCTAGCAAGCAAACATACTGTCAACAATAATGACATCATTCTAAGTTGTTTGGTCTTTCTTGTTCATTCTAATTTAGACATAAGATAAATTATTTGCTCTAAGTTATAGAACTAGCCAAAGCCTGAACTGGTACTATATCATTAATAAATAAAACATCCTAGGAACAACAAAAGGCAAGTCACAATAGAAAAACTAGACTTTCTTAATCTATAATTTTCCTTCTATAAAGCTATTTATAGAAATTGGTGTTGTATTTTCTTATTCAAAATATTTTGGTAATCCTAAATTTTAATATTTACAATTTAAAGTGATTTTTTAAAATCTAAGACATTGAAAAGCTGTTGTTTTCTACATTCAGATGTGTTTATATATTTATAGTTGTCTTGATAAATCAAAATTTATGTAGCTCAAAAAAAACTGATGCTCTTTTAGTTATAAGAAAATAAAGAATGATACTGAGTCTTATTTATACAAGTGACTTTTCTACAGCAGTTGATATCCCTGGCTATCTTTTTTTTTTTTTTCTTTTCTGAGTTAACTCCACCTTCAGCCCCTACATAAATGACAATTATAATTTTTCATCTCTTACTGGATGGGCTCATTATTTAAAACAGAATACTAGAATGATACTGCAATTTTAACTTTGGTGTTTTCAAATTATGTTAATATTTTAGACACTAGTGACTGGGTAGTTTTGTCTGATAGAAAAATTGGATATTTGAGTACTTTCACATTCTACATTCTACTATCCTTTGCAAAGCTATAATTTAGCCAATCGTTGTTAGGCAGTTAATGATGGCATCTTTTATAACATTTAATTCTAATTACTTCTGTAATCACAGACTTTGAGAAAAATCAAGAGGAAATGTGTATTACACAATAACATTTCTCCTTGTCATTAATACTGCTGTCCAAGAAAATAAACTCTTTATAGTTTGAAAAATCTTTCTTGGGGGGAGGTGCGTAAAACATAATTTCCCTAGATCCATTAATTCCCAGAAATTGTTCTGGATATAAATCCTATAAAGACAGAATGAGAGCAGTTTCTCTATGTCTGCAAGATGATTCCAATTTAAGTCCACTCTCAATGAGTGGACTTAAATGTGGTTCACATTTAGAAACTGAGCAATTTTCATTATACTCATTTAAACCTTAGCAGATGGTAGATATTATTATCAACGATGCTAATTATTAACCAAAATTAATTTCCTTTTCTTCCAATTTACCACTTAGAGAAAAATGTAATATGGTCATGACTTGAGTTCTAATCAATGGAATATGAGTGGATGTGGTACAGGACACTTCAAAAGTTAGCCTGTGCACCTGTCTCACCATCATTCCATCATATTACAGGGTCATACACACTTTATCATAAACCACTGTGGGACAAGATAGAGTTTCCACCCTTTAGTGAATAAAAAGGTGAGGAAATTCATAGCATATTGGCTGCTATGTACTTCCTAACAGCATGGAACAACCAAGAAAAAGATTCATACTAGATGCCTTACCTCTGGGTGGAAACAAAAGGGTTGACCATACATTCACTGTTAATTAGTCTCATTACTGAAGGATTTTTCTGCACAAAGTCAATCACAAAGAATAGGTAAGTGCTTATATATACACACACAAATTCCCAGGTTAAAAAAAAAAAAAGATTACAAGATATGATAAGAATCAGGGAAACACAATCAGTTTAAGGAACAAAATTATAACTTGAGACACTTCTCAACAATAAAAAATACATAAGTATGATCGGCTTGCCAAATTAAAATAATTTGTATAAAGGCTCTCAATGAAAAAAAAAAAAAAAAGAATGCCAATAGATGTAGTGTTTTCTCACTCCATCTCCAGTGAATCCTCCCACCCCTGTACCTCTGGCTTACATCCCAGCTCTTGCATGCATAAATATTTATTTTTAAAAGAATAGAAATTGGAGCCCTCCCTGGTAGCACAACGGGTTTGGACACAGCACTGCAGTCTTTCAGCACCTCTTCAGTGTGAGTTTGTTTCCTGGCCCCAGAGGTGACCCACATGGCTTGGCAGACCTCTCCTGACCCGCCCACTGCTCCCCTCAGCAGTGTACTTTGTCGATCTGCCTGTTCTGTCCCACTCTGTCTCTCACCACCCCTGTGCCTCTGGCCTGTACTCCAGTTCTGTATGAATAAATCCTTAAAAAAAACGAACAGAAATTCGTATCAAAAAATAATCCTTACAATCTATCTAGAGGTTAAAAAAATGTTCACTGAAACTTAGAGGAAAATCACCGTTTTAGCTATTATAAATGTCATTAAATAATCATAAAAATCAGATTATACAATTTTGATTAAAGACAGATTTCTCCATTTTACCTCATCATATTTATTTACAGATTCAATCATAAAGTGACTCTCCCTTTTCTGAAGGATAATACTGCTTAAAAATAAAAATGTCAACAATTTTTTTTGCCTTATTAGTCAGATGAAATATTTTCATGTATATTGATGTTTGCATAAACGTACATGAATCTTCTTTACAACAAATCTTCAACAGTTGACAAAATAATGCCTACTAAATTTTTATATGTAAGTATCTGTGGTATGAACAAGTTTACATTTTATTTTGTTACTTCTCTCCATTAATACCCAATACAAAAATAATGAAAATCTGCTTAGGTAAAAACACAGCACTTTTTTAATCACAAAGAGTAACTTTCTGGGCAATGATGTTGTTTTTACTTAAAACATGTTCTCTGTTATATTTCTGTAAAACATGAAAAAAAAAACATAGGAATATTCTGTAAGAGTAAAATTAATCCACATTTTGTTGCAATATATTTGAAAATCTTTATTTTAGATCAAGTGGTCCAAGTAACTTTCACTTGAGTGGATAGGTATAATTAAATTGGTTTTGCTTTTAAAAATGTATAGCTTCATTTATTTCTTGAACTCGGTCTATTATGATTTGTACTCCATTGTCCCTGCTGTTAGCTGACACCTTCCACAATATAATCACATCCCTCTAGTTTTGTTCTACTTCCTTTCTTACCTCTTTTTAATTACCCCTTTTGTACCCCTAGTCTATGGTCGCTGTGCCTCTAATACATAGAAGTACTAATTTCACAACCCCTAAGGCTTGTCAGGTTAAAGATTAATGAGCAGTCTATACACAGAGGCTTTGGAAAGGTTAAGCATAATTACAAATGGGTATTTTATGCAATGCTGGAGATGTGCAAGCTGTTTTTTTAGAAAGGGCAAGAAAAAAGGTAATGAAACTTATGGGATTCATGTCAACTATTGTATCTCAAAAAAAATGGTCTTGTTAAATGAGAAATTAACATGCTAACTAAAAGAGCTTAAGTTCTAGCCTTTGTTTATTCACCATTAACACACACACACAACCATATGGTTGAAATTAGATAAAATGACAGGCCTGCACAATCATTGGCTTTTAATTTTACTGTTTTCTGTTTTGAAAAGCATTTTTTTGTATTTACAGAAAAAAATAAAGTTGTAGTTTCAAATAAATACAACATTGCTCTTGGAAAAATTAAATAGCATTCAAGGTGGGAATATGTCCTTTTCACTTGAAATTTTATAGCTCAATGTGCAAGAGATTTTTTCCATGGAAAAATAAAACTTCTTCAGAGATTCAGCTACACAATTACTGTAAAATACAAGTTGAACATCTGGCCATCCCAGCACCATGGGGATGGTATTAGGATTATAGTAATTAAAAGAAATCCAGTCAGTGTTTTACTAATTATAAAGTGTTACCAGGGCTAAAACACTCATGTTTAAAAGTCAGAAAGCTGTTGACCTAATTGGAGGAGGTGTGTTTTACTAAAATGTTTTAAACAAGAGAATATGTTGGAATTAACTTCACTCAAAAGAAAAAAAAATAGAATAACGATCTGTGTTAGAACTTTTTGTATCAAAACATTTGTACTGTTAATCCATATCCTTTCAGAACATTATTTATGTTTCTACTAAAGTCAGCTCTCACCCCTAGTGTGATGAATTTCTACACTGATCCAGTCAGTGACTATAATTATACTGCCATGCTGATAGGAAGTTTTCTCTCTATTGATTAATTATCAGCAACATATGAACATGGAGTTTTTATCTCATTTAAAAAGGGGAAAACTCTTGATCCCATTACTTGTTGATTGCCTTTTTTATGCATAATGCTGAACGTACTTGTCTAGTTCATGTTTCTACTTTGTTTTCCAATATTTTTAAGTTCATTTAAGTCAAATACTACTCAATTATGAAAAATGATAAAAATGTTAGTTTGTAACAACATAGATGTTAAGCAACAGAAGTCAGAAAGAGAAAGACATATTCTTGATGATTTCACTCATAGATGGAATATAAAGAAATAAAACAAAGCAACAGACAACAAACCAAAGCAAAACTTGGGAATCTCACTTCAGAACTGAATCCACCAGAAGAGGAATATGGAGATTGAAGCAAAGTCAGGGGGGAGCCTAATGAATTACGGTGGGTAGTAACTGGAGCTTTGGAATAGGCAGGGTGTGAACATGCTGTGCACAAACTTACATTTGTAGAGGTGTGAACTGATTCACCTAAAACATACTCAGTGTTGTAAACCAATGCTTACAATAATCATAATTTTTAAAACTGTTAAATTATATATTGGCAGTTATCTGAAAATATTTTATGAACTTGGAGGAAAAAAAAAAAAAACTATTCCAATCAGCCTTTCAAGTCAGTTTAGTGAACTAAACTTGCTGATGTCAAGGTTATCAATGATCTTCCCAAATCCAATTGCAACTCTAGTCCTCATGGTCCTGGGACTATCATTACCATTTGGCAAATCATTCTTTCCTTCCTGACTTTTCTTTCCTTGGCATCCAGGACACCCACAAATGTACAGGATTCATGGAAGTCATGGAAAACTTGAGCGGAAACCTAGGATGCAATTTTTATAACCCATTTTTGGTCACAGCCCCATCTCACGCCCATAGTTACATGTAGGTGCCCACAGTCACATACTGATTCCTGTCTCTTCCCCTTTATTAGCAAATTGCCTAAACCAAATGCTTAGCTTTGAAAGACAAGCTAAGCATTACTGAGGAAACTAAGAACAGAAATGCAAATATAGTACTTAGAGCTAGGAAAACATAACAAGAGGCAAAGCTAAAGTGTTTAAAACAGAAGTTAGGAGGCCCTCCCTGGTGGTGCAGCAGATTAAAGCACAGCACTAAGAAGCTAAAAAGCCACTTCAGCATGAGTTTGATCCCCACCTGCCCTGGAGGGGTTCCCACATGGTGCGCCAGACCTCTCCTGTCCTGCCCACTGCTCCCCTCAGCAGTGTACTTTCTCAATCTGCCTGTTCTGCTCCCCACTCTATCTCTGGTGATTCCTTTCACTACCCCGGCATCTCTGACCTGTACCCCAGTTCTGTATGCATAAATAAAATAAAATTGAAAAAAAAAAAAAACAACTGAAGTTAGGGTAGGATTTTGTCAAATATTTTACCTTTACACTGTTTTAATTTTTCATTTAATAATATTTGTAAAGGAGCACCAAAAAATATTACCTTCTTTTAGAAAGATTAAACATTTTTACAATGAAACCTAGTCCTTGATAATTTTTTCTAACACAAGGAATACAGTTGATTGCATTTTTTAAAATAAATTAACTGTAATTCAGAAAGAATTATAGAGAAACTTAGAATGAATTGTCTTATATGTTTGCATTGGAAAAACTCCTACTTTTGTTTTGCTTTATAAAAATAAATGAAAGGAAAAGTAAAAAGGGGCCTCAACCGAAGGGGAAAAAAAAAAGAAAATCTTAGAAAGTATAAGAGAAAATGCTGTGTGCTTCAAATCTGACCTATGGAGAAATCCCATAACACTTCAAAACAAACTTGTACAAGCTCTTTCATCAAAGGCTAAGCTGTGACTTGGTAGGGTACAGATAGATAGAAATTAGTTACTCACTATTCCTTGCCAGCTACTCAGAGGATAGATTATCATTAAAGACAATTATCTATCTTCTCAAAAAAAGTTGAGGCCACAGTACACCACTACAGGGATGCGGGTAGAACCTATGTTGAACAGTGACATCCACTCCTTCCCAGGTAAATGTAGTCTAGAATAACAGATCGTTCAAATAACTTCTTTACTGTACTTCTGAAAAGTGTGCTATACATAAACTGCATTCTGAAGTAGGTATATACCCACATAAAGTAAAACAAGAGCCTGGTTCACATCCCCAGTTACTGTGCAGGGCTATAAATAACACTTTAGACCAGACTGAATTACAGAGAAATAGTCAGAGAGTTCAATGATTGGATATGCTAGTTTCACCTCAAACATTTTAAGTTCTAAGTAATGGAGTTCCAACTTTTCAAATTCATTCCTATTCAATAAATGATTATTTTCCCTAATACTCTTTACTTCTGAACTAAAAACATAGTATCTCAGATGTGTGTGAAAGCTTTGTCTTCACATCTTTCAAGTTATGCCTCGGCAGTGATTACTGCACTATTGATGTAAAATGAGATTCTAAACTTAACCCTGAAAATATGTTTCAAAGATTGCTACATAAGCTGTTCTTTTGCTATCTTTGGGCATCAAAAGAAAATAAATTTACACAATTTAGTTCTATGTTGAATAGCCTTGTAAATGCAATTAATGTCTATAACAATCATCATCTCATGATGATGAGATATATACACATAATGAGTAAATATATTAGAAAATTGTACTTTTTATTTTGAAAGACAAAACTATTTTGTCTTTAAAATATTAATTGTAGACAAAATAAATACAACTTTTATTTTTCCACCTATAATTATTCATCTATAATTAACATTTCTTAATAAGATTTGTGTGGTTATTTTAGTAAAACTGTTCCAATTTATTTTATTATTAAATACAATGGTAAAGAAAAAGAGGTAAACACCTACTTTATATCCAGACCATAACTCATTGTCAAGACTTTCTGTCTGAAATATTTTCAATACAGACGAGATCTACAGTACTAACAGCACTGGACCTGTATCAGTTTAGAAACAAGAGTTTGTAAAGGTTGCTTGCATAGTTACTATTTTTTGATTAATTTTTCTTTTTAGCTTTTTTTTTTTTTTTTGCCATCGGTTGGAATTTGTGCTAATGTTTTCGTAGAATCATTTCCACTTATAGTTTTAGATTTTTTCCCATTAAAATGAGTTATTTTCCTAGAAACATGAAATAGACTAATAAATTTTGGCAGTCAAAATGAGAGTACAGAGCAAGTAAACCAAAATGTCATAAGAATTCTTGAAGAGATGGGCTACAATAATGGTGATGTCTGGCATATACAGACATCTGGAAGGTCACAGTCAAGCTGTGAGTTAATAGAAAGAAAAAAATATATATATTAGGTTGTTCTAATCACTTAGATGTGAATATCTTATGTGATCTTCCCAAGAACCAGAGTGAGTTTTATTCCTCCAATAACGCACAAAGAAAGTAAGTCTTAGGATTGGAAAATTACCCCAAATCACACACATCAATAGTTCTCAAACTTCTCAGAGCAGAGGAGTGACTGTGAGTTAAAACAACTTCAAGCAGCACTGCTCCATCCTCTTAAGCTTCTGGTTAAGTGTTTATTCTGCTGTTTAACTTTACTCTTTACCCTAACTAAAACAGTGACTTGGACAGCAGGTAACAAAGCCAAGATTTCAGATCATATTCCCATACTTCCATTAAGGCTCTCAAAGCTCCCATCAAAATCAGCACTGGATAGGAAATAAAATTGGCACAGCATATGATCAACAGAGTCTCTTTTATTCTGCTCATTTGAACATTAACATTAATTAGCCATGGACAGAACTTTCCTTCCCTACAAAGGAAAGAGGAAGCTTTCTCTGAGGTCCACTACTCACTTTAGGATTATATTCTCCATATATTCTACCTATATTAATTAATTTGGTTGCTGCTTCGCATTTAATTTAGATCCCAAGTTTCGTCTGGTAGCAATACTGGCATTAAACAGAAAGTGGCTTATATTTTGTCCAGAAAAGCAGAACTGCCATGGCTATGATTGCTTGCTCCAAGAAGGTTTATAGGAGCTGAGGCTTTGAGGTTTTATGGTGTTATCTATTCCCTTATTGCACATACTGAATTCAGTAGCATACAGATTTTGAAGCGTGACTCATCAACAGTAAAGCATGGATGCACTATGATCAAGCAAATTCAACTAGTAGAGCATTTTTTTTCCCAAAAGTTGTTTATTAAGTTGTAATAATTTTCACTTTTTCAAATGATAAGAGGATATGAGTTTCTGAGAACTTGTGAACCTTACAATCCTAAGATTGTTTGGGATGAATTTACAAAGTTAAGTATGTTTTCAGATTGACACAGATAAATCAATAAATTCCACATCACATTTCTACATTTTCAGTGCTATGCCAAAAAAGAAATATTCTAAATTATTTTTATGAAGAAACAATTGTTTTAGTCATCATTTAAGTTCAGGCCAAAGACCCCATGAATATAGATTTTAGTCTTACATTTATGTTTTAAATCAAAGCTCATCTATTGTGAGTTTTTTTTTATTATTTTTTATTTATTTTTTTATTTTTTAAGATGACCTATTTAGCATATTTCAAAGATGAGTAAGAAGTTACTCTGTCCTTGTATTTTACTTCTTCTTCGGGTTAATAGGAGAGAAATGACCAAATAATTAACTGATAAATACTTATGACACCGATCTAAGATAACTTATGCATCCATTCACCATGAAAAACACAAGCTGTGGCAGGTGAAGATATTGGGTGAAGGGGTTTGGCAGAAAATGGGAGCAGTATTTAGACCAGGGAACAATAGGCCCGAAGAGATTGAGAAAGGAGAAAAGGGAGAAACAATGGAAAATGGTGATCATTTATTTTCACGCAGTAAGAGTATACTTCTAACTAGGTAATAAATATATCAGAAAGTTACGTTCCAAGAAGCTGCACTGAAAAATCACCACAGAAAAGGTGAAAGTTACCCCAATTATTTGAGGAATTGATCATTTAATGAAGCAATTAGTTGTTGATTGTTGTGAGGCGGTTTGATTTTATAATTTTGTATGATAACTGGGAAGAGCAGTTATCAGAAGAACTGGGGTATTGTTCTGTCTTGTTGACAGATATCAGATGTGACATCATGACTTCTTTTTTTCTATGTAAAATGGCACCAGGTTAAGGAGGTAAAAATGGGGTGAGCAGAAATTTCAATTACAAGATTTTATGACACAGTAGCCCATATATGTTGGAAAGAGAAAAGAAGCAGGGGCTGCAGTAAAGGTACTATAGATAGGCCTTGCACAAGGAAATAGAAAAGGATTGTGGTATAATATCTCAGAAAATGCACAAGATTTAAAGAATAGGTGTAACAGTTTGAGGAAATGTTAAAATTTTAGGGAAAATTAAAAAACAAAGAAAAGGAATGAGGAGAGACAATAGGATGCAATGCGTATTAAGACAATGATAGTTTTTCCATGTAGCTTAGGAAGAACAAGGAAGTGGAAGAAAAAAAGTCAAACATTCAGAGAGTGGGGGTCCTCTCTGGTGGCACAATGCATAAGGACACAGCATTGCAAGCTAGCTGCAGCTGCTTCAGTGAGAGTTCAATCCCGGCCCCAGAGGTGATCCACATGGCATGGCAGACCTCTCCTGACCTGCTCGCTGTTCCACACGCCAGTGTACTTCATGGATCTGCCTGTTCTGCTCCCCAATCTGTCTCTGGGGAGAGGTTCTCACCGCCCCTCACCCCTGGCTTGTACCCCATTTGTGAATAAATAAATACTTAAAAAAAAAAAAAGATTCAGAGAGTGGGAATGGTATTCCTACCTTCTCTTTGAGAGTCATTTAACATTTTTTTTTAAAGATTTATTTATTTATTCATACAGAACTGGGGTACAGGCCAGAGATGCGGAGGGTGAGAGGATTCACCAGAGACAGAGTGGGGAGCAGAACAGGCAGATCGACGAAGTACACTGCTGAGGGGAGCAGTGGGCGGGTCAGGAGAGGCCTGCCACGCTATGTGGTCACCTCCGGGGCAGGCGGGAATCGAACTCATGCGGAAGCGGCTTTAGATTCTCAGTGCTGTGCTTTAACCCGCTGTGCCACCAGGGAGGGCCTAACATTTATTTTTAATGTGATCTTACTTGTGATTTAGAGTGGAATCCACTTCTTGTAGAGACCTTGGGTCCCCTGACCCAACATTCAAGGCTTTTTCCCACCATTCTCTCTAACTCTATCTCAGCACAATACAAAATTAAAGGCAGTAATTTTAACTCTATTTTCTATCTTTACTTTTGTGATATTAAGCTGGCAACTAAGGTAAAATGGCACCAGAGCTTTATCACTTTATTGGGAACCTGGAGAATAGAAAGAAACAAAATACCAGACTTACAGCAGAAATCCTGCCAAAAGTGTAAAGGTTTGGGGAGCCACCCTCAGGGCTACAAGGTGTTTTCTGGGAATGTTGAAAGACTAAGTGTCCATAAGAAGAAGCAGAAAGATGGTGCAAGAGCTGTGAGTGTAACAGTGTGTTACCTGGAAAAGGGAGACCTCAGTTTCCCTACCCTATCTAGGGAAGGGTGGAGCTGAGTAGCAAGGGGAAGCTGAAATCAAGAAGATAACTTGGAGAAACAGAGATGTCTGAAGAAGAAACAGTACTTGCTTAGATTTGGATCAGGGGTGTGGAAGCAGACACTTGAAAGAGACAGAGACATCGCTAAGAGACTAGTGGGGAGGCCGACAATGCCAGCCTCTGTTTTGATTTTGATTTTGCTTTTTTCCTTCCAGACCCTCTGTCCTTCTCCTATGGTTCCCATCAGATGGTGCCTTAAACAACTTAAAGCTGTTAGGCTTTAGTTCCACTTTAGGCCAACCCTGTTTGTCTAGGCGCTTACCTAGGAGGGGATAGAACATTTGGGTGTTAAACTGAAAACTATTTTAACTATGTTCCTTCTCTTCTCTGTTGTAGACTAATTGTATTAAAGTTTATTTTATTGCGAGTCTTATGTGCTAGAGTATGTTTTGCCTTGATGAGGTAGATAGCAGAACCCATTTTGAGCAGGCTGGTCTGGAAGTCCCAGTGTGCCGTCGCCCTGCCTGCTAACATGAACAGTCTGACTGGGGCTTGTTGAAGCTAGATGTGAAAGAGCATATTTACTGGACTAGAACCTTATACATGAGAAAGAGTGTGATGGATATGTAAAGGATCAAGGCACTTTAGATAGAAGTACAAATACAACAAAAGGTGGAAATCAGCTACTGTGTTTAGAGCAGTGAAGAAATCAAACTGAGGATATAAGATGGCCTAATAAGGGAAACTTTAATATATAATGTCCCATAGTCTCTTCATATTTTCCCAGTGCTTGACTGTGGCCCTCCTTGTCTTATTGAGGGTGGCCAGAGAAGCAGGAGGCTTTGTTCAAATGTGATGAGACACAGCCAATGTAAGAAAGGAATGCACACGTATGGGGAGCCCATGCATAATACCAGCCTGCCTAATTCCCCAGCCTTCACAGAAGGATTAGTCTGTGGCATTTGTACTTGATATGTTTAAGACCTGCTCAGTTATGCTTCACTAAAATATTCCACACTGTGCAAATAAAGTCAGCATTGTGCAGGATTCAAGGGCATTTTCCTGAGTGTGGTGTTCTGTCCAGGCTTTGTATTTAAAACTCCTGATGTATAACAAGCCTGTGATCCTCCCTCTCCAAACGTTCTGTGATCACAGTCTGTCATCACTGCCTTTGGAGATGAAGTGATGTTCACTGACTCAGGTCTTTTCATCTTCAATTTACAGGAAAGAGCTTCACTCCATCTGCATGAGGGCTCACTGTTCAACAGTGTTCACATATGAGGTGCAGGACTTGCTTCTACCCTCACCTGATTCAGCCCTCAGGCTTCCCTGAGGCCATCTCTGGATAATTATGATAAGGTGTTGCCAAGAAAAGGTCTATTTAGTACTATACATGCTGATTAATTTTAGTCTAAATTTGAATGTTTTGTTGCCAGGCCTTGGAACAAATGTATAGAATCAAATTGCAACTACAATTCCTATGCAACTATAGCTACAATGATGCTCAAATGGCAGTGTACTGAACTTGTTTGTATGGAGGTAACATGGTTTACAACACTTGTGTATGAATCAGATCATCTTTCCAGATCTATGCTACCACACCTACCACCAAGGCACACACAGTTCTACATCCATCGTCTGCCCCTTCCCTTTGGACCCCATTTCTACCTCCCCCTATGACAGCCTCAGTTCTGCAGTCCTACTTCTAGGGTTTGTTAGGGTTTCATTTTGTCTGTTCTTTTGTTTTGTTTCTTAGTGTTCCTCATATGAGTGACATCCCCCAATATCTGTCAGAAGGAGAAAGACACTTATTTTTACCTTATGCCTTTTGTGTGGAAGATACAGACAAGGGAAAAAAGCACTCATGCTATAGATCTCTTAGATTGTACCTGATGCTTCAAACATGAGTGATCTGGCTTCAGAAGGTTTGTAATGATAGTCATGAAGCAAGCTGGCCGGATACTTATCATCCCTATGGGAGATAAACTATAACTGGTCTCCTCCTGGTAGAAAGTGAATAAATGGGTCTGAGTGCTCTTTGCTAAAGCCAAGGTCACCACAGCTGAATAGCAATTTAGGATGCATAACAGTTATACAGAGTCCTTGGCTGTCTTTAAATTAAGGTATTAAATTTGTAAGATACTGTTTTTAATTCACAGTTTTAATATAATTGTGTTTACTCAATAGAAGTTGTTGGACATTGTAATTTCTGAGTTCTAATCTGTTTTTTAAAAAGGCAGAGCAAGCATTGATTGTCCTCATTAAAGTTTGAACAGCAGCTATAAAAGCAGCATGATGAAACTGAGCAACAGCTTAAGAAGGAAAAAGAGGGAAATGATGGAAGCAAGCAGTGGGACAGGAAAAAAGCTTAAATATTCACACCTGTCCTAGGTTATTTGCTGGGGTGAAAGGATTATCAGCAAAATGCTTGGAATATGTGATAAGATAAGGCACGATAAGTTGCTCAGAATTAGAAACATTTATCTTAAATATTCCAAAGGCAGCATTTAGAAGAACACTGGTCCCGAGGGGACTGCAGGCAGGAGAATTATTAAGCTAAATACGTAGGAAAACTGTCACAAAAGTTTAGAAACCTAGAAAAAAACAAGATGGGAAGAAATGCTGGGATTTGCAAAGAATCCAAGGACTATAAAGCAAGTGTCACTTCCAGATTTTCTCTTCTTTATCTTTTTCTGAAATATTTTTATTTTTTAATTATTATCTTATTATGGCTTGGTGATTTGATGTTCTTCACCTTAAAAAATCATCTCTGACTTGGCAAAATAAAAACTGCTGTAGTCTAAGCACTATATATGATTAGAAAGATAATTAGGCAATAGTCTGGAATGACTGGAATATTGTTGCTCTTAATGACTTTTAAATTCATGGACAGTTAATGGCCTTTGGAAATAAATACTACTCAAGTTTCAAATTCCAGCTGAACTCTGCATGCTGTAAGGGCAGGAGAACTTAGACCAGATGAGTCCCTTTCACAAGCACCTGCCATGCTGTGTGGATCCGACTGTGGAAGCAGTTTGCCAGTCTTCTCTTCAGAAACACATAGATGGTGTTCAGCCAATAATGAATGTCAAAATAATACTTAGTGTGCCTTTGGGTGATTCAAAGGGCTTGGCCAGAAAATAGGCATAATAACCTTTCTGCTTTTCTGCTATGTTTCTCATTAATTGTCCTTCAAACTGAGAAAGATATTTTCAGAAGACTGTTTGCTTGTGCTGAAAGATCAGGGAGCAGTGAACAGTGTGAAAAGTACTGAATTGGACACCATCATTATGAGTGATATACAGCATGAGTGAAAATGAAAGTCCACTCTTGGTGCTGGGGTGTACATAGAAATCTGAACAGTTTCTGTTTATCTACTATATATTGTCGATAACCAGTAAGTGAACTCATGAACAAGATGAAAAGTTACACAGATAATATGCCTATGTTTCTCTTTTCCCTTTCTCTATCCAACCAAATGTCTAGCCCTAACGTGAGATCAAGAAGAGTAAGCATGGGCCCTCCCTGGTGGCGCAGCGGGTTAAAGCACAGCACTAAGAAGCTTGAGCCACTTCCGCATGAGTTCGATTCCCGCCTGCCCTGGAGGAGGAGATCCACATGGCACGGCAGACCTCTCCTGACCCACCTGCTGCTCCCCTCAGCAGTGTACTTCGTAGATCTGCCTGTTCTGCTCCCCACTCTGTCTCTGGTGAATCCTCTCACCCTCCACATCTCTGGCCTGTACCCCAGCTCTATATGAATGAATAAATAAATAAATCTTAAAAAAAAAAAAAAGAAGAAGAGTAAGCCTAAAAGTTCAGGGTCAGAGAAGGAATAGTAAATGGAATGAACTCTGTATGATATGGGATCAGAACTCAAGGAAAAATCATACACGCTGAAAAGAGAAAAGCTGGCAAATATAACTCCCATCAGTGTTGCCTACATACCCTACTTTTGATGTAGATAAAAGAAAACTGAAGTTAAAGAGACAGTGGATCAACAATATATCAAAAGAAAGTAGGTGCCAGATCTAAAGATTAAATACTATTTTCTATCTAGGAAAATGAGTGACAGTAATGATAAATAGCAAACCTGTAGTGAAATAAGCCTGTAAAATTCCCCTAAGTACAGAATTCCCCAAAGTGATCCGTGGAAGCTAGGCCAGCACAGGAGAAAACAAAGATAATCCTCTGAAAGCTGGAGTGGGGTAGAGCTAAGGCAGTGAGGAAATGACTTAGCAAAATCTTGAAAAAAGGTTTTTCCTATTTTTCCTTAAGAGGGGGTTGATTCAAAACAAACTGTTAGTTATGATAAAATGTGGCTTTCCAGACAAAGACACATTTCACCGAACTCTCCAGATTCTGTGTTTAAGAACAAAAGGATGTCTCATGAATTTTTTCCTACAAATCTCAGTACTGACTTTTCTCCTTATTTTTGGACTCTTGTTTTAGACTGATTTTTATGTGTTTGTGTTTTATTGTAACTATATTCTAACTGTAAATGAGTTGAAATGGTTTTTGGGGAATCAGCAGGGTATACATATTTATTAATATTAACATTAATAGTTATATTAATGAATATTAACAATTTTTAAAAATGCTGCCAAATGTTTGTGTTTCCAACATTTGAGAACATGTTCATTAAAATTAAAGAAAATAAAGGTTAAAAATAAAAATGTGTCTGTATCATATAAAATATACACTTATACTATATATTTTTTTCCTATGAAAGAAAGAGGGTAGGTGTGAGTCACAATAAAACAAAATTAGTTTCATAAGTCAGTTTAAGGTTAGCAACTGCCTTTGCATGATGCTTGCTGTGAGAGAATACTTATAAAACATTTGAATATAAAAATGTGTAAAAGTGTTTATACTGATTCAGATTCTCATGAGACTGAATGAAGAACACCAATGTGATAATTTCAAAATTAAAGCAAAAACAAAACAAACAAAAAACCACCAGCCATTGAGACAGCAGCTGTCTTTATGTCAATGCAATAAAGCCCATGTATGCTAAAAATGTCAATATTATAGAACCTTATAGGATGAAATAATTGATTTATAATAGAAATAACATAAAGGAGAGTACAATTTGCTGAAGCAAAAGTACAGTAATGAAGAAAGCTGTTTGGAAAAAAGTCATGATGGAAAACAGAATAACCCTGCTGTACTACTTTCTTAGAGATACTAACTATAAAAGCTCACTGCCAAGAACTGTTTATTTTCTTCAACACCCACTTTACTCCTCTATTTCCCCAACTGCCATGTGAGGAAGACACTCAGAGGTTATGTTATTTTTCCCAAGTAGTAGCAGAGCCAGGATTCAAAATCTAGCTACCTGATCCAGAGTGTATTTTCACCATAAAATATGTAAAAAATTAGCAAAAAAGGGAATATGACAAAATGGGGCAACAGGACAGTCTTCCTTTTCTAACAAATTCCATGGACAGAAAAGCTTATAGAGGAAACAATTGAGAAGATTATGAATGACACATACATTATGTTTCTTGGAGTATCAAATTTGTTAGCCAATATGCATTAAAAAAATCTAAAATTTTCAAGACAACGGCAACTAGAAGACACAAGAAATCTGTCTCTGCTCATTTGGCTCCATGTTTTTCACAAGAATCTTTAGGGGCTCCTGATGATTCAGAAAAAAAATGAACATCAGGTGATGTGGCCTGGCTTCCTGACAAGGATCTGTAACAGAGGGCTCTCAGGCCATCTCAAATGACCATAACTCTTCCATGTCTTTGTGCATTTCCATAACCTGTTCCCTCTGCTGGGAGCTCTCCCACACATACCATTCTTATCCCACTTTGGCTTGGCTAAAAGAAATCCTTCCAAATTCAATTCAAATATATTTTGTGAGTCTTGTCTGATGTGAAGCAGTTGGCGTTAGGAGTCTTTCCTCTCTGTTCTCGCAAGTGCCCACATTATCACTTTCAAGTTTTTTTTTTTTTCAATCAGAAATTATGTCTTTCATCTCTCCTCAGCACTAACCCCAACCTTAGAAGACATATTTGAATTAGTAGATGAATCACAGATTTTAAATAGTGATTATTTAACATATATAATTTATTAAATAATTATCAAATTTGTAAAAGATAGAAAATCAAATACAACTATTTGATTAGTTCCCCAAATTCCCTTTTCTCTTTCTACAAATACTTGAAACACCTTCCAAATATTTCAATACAACGATGAAAAAAGAGATAGAGTTAAGGGAATCACAAAAAGGTAAAATAATGACATCTTACTGTTTACTAAGCAGGCATGAAAAGCATTCCATGTACACTATAAAAGAGTAGCGGGATACAGGTCCACACATGTCATTCTTAGCACTGAAAGCATGGCCTATTACCACATTGTGAGGGGGCCATAATATGAAATCAAATCAGCTTTTCAGTAGAAGCAAAACTTTCTTGATTGGTAAACCTGAGGAAAATTTCCTCCTGGTTTTCTTATCAAGAGAACTGTCTGCAACAAAAAGCTTAATGTTTCCTAGACGTCTTTACACTTCCTCTAATAATGTATTTCACACATTATTTCAAATCAAATCTTTCAATGTAGGTCAGTGACCTAAAACTAAAGTATAATTCGGTTAATAGTAAACCTAAAAGGGGTCAAAATAATACAGCCCAGCATAGTGTACTGGCTGAACTTTAGTCAAAGGTAGCATTTCAACAGTCAGAAGGTGTATGTTGCATGGCCTTCAGGAATTTTCCCTCAATGCTGTATCTCACAACAAGCATATAATAACAATTTGACCACAGATATTTTAAGATTATATTATTCAGCCAAAATACATGAAAGAGAACTTCTGTGTTTAGTTGGCTGTGCCCCCAGCCAACTGATAAGAGTAAGTACAAAGTGGGGAGAACAATGAAGATTTATGCCTGAATGGAAGACCAACCCCCATTTTAGAGAAGTATATCTGTTGAAACCTATTTTTCAGAAATAAGTCCTATGCCTACACCAGGAAATGTATAACTAGACAATAAATGATAAGTTGTAAGATAAAGCATCATCAGTGTTGTTTTAATCTGCAAGTTTTCAAATGTGTAAACCACAATCTTCAAGAAAAATGTGTGTGCCTGTATACCATTAAGGTGCACTTGGAATTTCATTTTAAACCTATCTTCTGTGATAAATAAGTTCCAAATTGAAATGCTATTTTGGGAATTATGCTTATAAAAGAATATCTGACATTGGAAATAATTATCATCATGGCACCTGAAATTCTATTATCCAAAAGGATGAATGAAGTCATGGGGGATTATGACCTAACACTAAGAATACAAGGCATGTCCAGTTCTCTGTCCTTTGTGAAGAGCAGTCATATGATACAGGAAATAGTTAAAGCTATAGAAGGATAACACCTTACGCAGGGAAGGGATACAAATGGCTGGTAAAATCTAAGTGAGGGGGTTTATAACAGTATTAACTACACTTAGATTAAATACTATTTCACAGATTCTAGAAATAGAAAACTTCCTGTCAAAATTCATAAGCCAGTATTAAGACCAGAATTTAAGCGTAGTGAAATTTTACCACTTACCTGTCAGTGTTTGTCTCCTCCTTCCCTGCCCACATCTTAATGGGACTCTCACTTTCCCAAATATACAGATGAGATGAACAAATAACTGTTTAAAATCTATCAGTATACCTTCCTGCATCTATGTGGATTTAGAAATCAGTGTATTATGTCTTCAGTATTTGATAAGATTGTTCACAATACTTTCATTCATAATATCGCTAAATCATATATAACCCAAATATCCACCAACAAAAGATTAAATAATTAAAACATAAATTCACTATTACTAAAAGAAAAAGATCACTTAATTACACAATGAAGACAATCTTCAAGACATTATTTTGAGTTTAAAAAAAAAGCCAAACACAAAAGAATTCATAGTCTGTAGTTCTGTTTACATCAAGTTGAAAAAAGAGGTAGGATTAAAATTAGCATGAAAGCTGTCACAATAGCAGTCATCTTTGGGGAAGAGTATGGAAACATAGGGGGAAAAGGGAGGTTTTGACACAGGTGTGAACATATGCACATCCAGGTGGCTGTGCATTTAAGATTTGATTATTTTACTATATAAATTATGAATTAATTGCACAACAATAAACTGTATTTAACATGAAAAAGAAAACTGTAGTTTAGAGACCCAATTATTTGTTGAAAACAGATCAATACATAATTTCAGCAATGCAAAAAGATTACTTGCCTCAATTGTTGCAATATACCCATCTAATTTAACAATAATTTCAAGTAATTAAGATGCTGAAAAAAACAAGTCAGTGAGACATACTTTTTTTTTTTTAAGATTTATTTATTTGTGCATACAGAACTGGGGTACAGGCCAGAGGCTCAGGGGCGGCGAGAGTCTTCACCAGAGACAGAGTGGGGAGCAGAACAGGAAGATGGACGAAGTACACTGCTGAGGGGAGCAGTGGGCGGGTCAGGAGAGGTCTGCTGCGCCACGTGGTCACCTCCGGGGCAGACGGGAATCGAACTCATGCAGAAGCGGCTTTAGATTCTCAGTGCAGTGCTTTAACCCGCTGCACCACCAGGGAGGGCCGAGACATACTTTTTTTTAAAGAATAGCAGTCAAAACATGTCCTTGTTATAAAGAGCCACCTTGAATTTTATAATGCTTCAGATTCTATTTAATTCAGTTTTATGTAAGATTTGCTATTCAGAAATCAATGATGACTTAACATGGTCAACTGGTAGGTTACTAGTTCCTTTTTTTCTATGTCCAAATCCAAAGAATAAAAGTAAGCTAAGCTAGTATAAAAATAAATTAGTTATACATTCTACTATTTGGAACTCTAAACAACAAAATAAACTGCCAAAAAAATAAAAGAGAGAAAGAAGCACCTTCATATTTCTGATTGTAAATCACTAAAACCCAAACATTTGAGATTTTCAGAAGCAAAACTTCATCTTAGCAACTGACACAGGAGAAATTTTCTCAAATGTAATTTTATAACAGGATGCTCCCTGTGATCACAAAGTAAACAATGACCTAAGGAATCTGTAACAAATATAGTAATAATGCATTTTTGGTAGTGTCCTCTGATGGAAGTTGAAATTATGATATACCAAACACACTCCCAATCGCAATTCTACAAAGACTTTAGATAAATATCACCCAAGAAGTATGGGCTTTCTGATGTCAAGACAGTATTTAGACTATCTAGAGTAGTGAAGGCCAGTCTGTTAATTTTACTTGCATCTAGAATAATAAAATTGAAATGAAGGTCACTGTATGTTTAGATATATATATCTTAAGGTTGAATTATAACACAGAAGAAATTATAGGAGTGTTATTTATGTGAAAGCCATTCAGTTCTAAAAGTTAAAAAAATGCTGTGGTCTTAGATCTTCAATAAGTATTATTATCTCTAGATTCCAGAAATTCATTGAGCTCATTTCAAACCTGTTGGTTGGGACAGTCTAGTAAATGTAAAATCACAAAATCTTTTGAAATTAAAAAATATATATATTATTTTTAGACTGAGCATTTTGATCAGATTTTATTTTTAATCACATAAATATTTTCAAGAATGGGTTCAATAGTCTCTGCTCTATGCTTATATAGAAAACATTTGAGAGAATGAGATGAGAGGGGGTTTCATCTCACTATTGTGACCTTACTCATTATTATAGTATGTCTTAAAAAAATGATTCTCAAGTGATATCTGTGCTTTCTGTGTCTATTGACTACATGTTACCTCTTAACAGATTGCCTATAATTTCAAAAAACAGATAATTTCTTAAGTTCTATTGCAAAATGTGGAAATGGAAGTAACGACATGTATTGTCAGAAAATATGGGAAATCTATGTGACTCATGGCACAGTAGGGTAATAAACTTGTGAGCACCTAGACTCTTAGTAGCCATAGTTATCTGTGCCTTGAGAGTGGTAAGAATGTATGCTTAGTTTCTTTACCTTGGATCTATAATAATAAAACTGACAGAATCTTAGATGGCATCTACCGTTCACAAATAACTTGCCTATTCAATGCACCACTTTATAAAGCAAGTAAGGGTTTACTCAGTATGTGTCATCCTTACTTCTGATCAGAGCATTTTCCCTGTTGTATTGTAAATGTTTAAGTTGTCTCTCCTACTTAGTTTTACTGATGATAAATACAATTCTGACAATTATTGCTCTTGTTCAACAAAGATCAGTAAGAATATGGAAACTGCTACAAGTATATCCAAGTATGGCGACCACTGTAAAACGTCAATGGATCTTTCCGCCTTGATAGAAGGCACATCTCAGACAAAAACTGAAATAGCACTAGATCTGCTCCTGATATAGTACAATCATGAGAAATACCTTTATCCAGCCCACCTCATCATCTAAGTGTGGTACTCTTCGGTTACTAAAAATCTCTTTTCTCATCAATATGAAGTCAGTTAAAACAAATAGACATTACTTGCAGTGAGCTGCATAAAAAAAAATACTGGCAGCTGGTCAGGCATACCAGAATGTTAATTGATTTTAAGAGTCACCACAGAGAAATCTAGAATGCAAATCTAGAGATAAGTGTAATTCCTTTTCACTTTCAAGTGTATGCTGAGGTCATATTAGGAATACCATGAGGAAAGAGTGAAAATAGTTATCTTTATGACTCCAGAACAACTACAAATATAAACACATCTACCCACATAATTACGTAAAACCAGTGAGAACTTGTTATAAAATTTTATTGAACCATGAAAACTAAAAGTTTAATGTATAAAAATTAATATATGGTGGTTTTTGATGGAGAGAGAAGCAGTATATTGTTAAATATTTAGACTAAAGCCTAAATGAGAAAATAAACAACACAAATTGACTATGTAGTACTTCATAAACTATAGTTTCTAGAAACTTTTTTTTTTGTAAATTATATTATGTTCTTAGAACTTTATGAAGCATGTAGTTAAAATATGGTGGCAGTAGAATATTTTTATGCCAGGAAACAACTACCCATAGAAATTTATTAGTTGCAAGTCTGTCAATTAATGTGTGGTAAAGAAATGAAGACATAACCAAAAAAAAAAAAAAAAAAAAAAGCAACACAATACACGTGATGAGGAAAAAGTTAAAATCACTACAAGAAATATTGTATTTTTTAATAATATTGACTCCAACAAATAATTGCTAAATTTCTGATGTGTAGCAAATTTTGGAGAGCCTGACCTGTAATTTACCAACATAGAAAATAGTTCCACATTCTGTTTTATAAATTTGAAAATTATAGGACTGTAGCAGTTGATGTCTGCATAATTAGAATTAAAAAAAAAAGATTCATTTATGCATACAAGAGCTGGGTTGTATACCAGAGATACAGGGGCATGAGAGGATTCACCAGAGACAGAGTGGGGAGCAGAACAGGTGGATCTACTGAAATATACTGCTAAGGGAGCAGCAGGAGAGGTCTGCCACTAACTCCCTGGTCAGGGATAGAACTCATGCTATAGTGGCTGCCAATAGCTTCTTAGTGCTCAGACTTAACTCTGCAACCAGGGAAGCCCTTAGTATTTAGTCTTTTTAAACAGCATCTTAGGAGCTATATAATCAACAATAAAGCATGAATATTTAAAGTTGACAATTTGTGAAGATTTGACAATTTCTGTGAACTCACCGTTTAAATTATGAACATATTTACTACCCATATGTTTCTTAGATTCCACATTCCATAGCTGCTATCTCATGTTGAAAAGCGAGGACTGATATATCATTAGATTGTCCTCCATGTTCTAGAAGTTTCTCTAAACAGGATCATATAGCACATACTGTTCTATACAGCTTCTTTGCACAAAACTCTTTTGAGATTCATTTATGATGACTTGTTTTATAAGATTGCATTATATAGGTACATCAGAGCTTGTTTACCCACTCTCCTTTTGTGAACATTTAAATTGTCTCCAATTTTGGTCTACTGCAAGAAAAGCTACTATTGATTGGGGCTCAAACCCTTATATGGAAACAGATTTTCATTTCATTTCAGGTAAACCTCTAAAAGTAGAATAGCTGACTCATACGGAAAAGTTACATTGAATTTTAAGAAATTGCTTAACTCTGTATCAAAGTAGTTATACTTTTTAACTTACTATGCCAGTAAGATATAAGAGTTCCACTTGTTCTACATCACTGTTAAACTTTCCTTTGTGTTTACTTTGTCATAACTTCCATCCAGCATATTTTTACTTCAAGACTTTCTAATATTCAATCTTGCAGATCAACTGCAATCTTTAAACATACTGAAATTCCTTTATAATAACTGTTTTTATGTGCTTGTTTGTTAATTCTAATGCCGATTAGTGATGTGTCAATTATAAATGATTGATATTTCTCCTTACAATGAATCATATTTTCTATTTCCCTTGACTGTCTCATAATCTTCCATTGTGGAATTTTTTTCACGTGTAGAGAATAAGTGTTTCTGTAAATAATGATCTTTGTATAGGTACTTAAATAGGTTACTTGGAAATTTTGACTATTTTCACAGAATTGATTAAGCAGTATCAAAGAGCTTTTTAGTTTTAGTTACCTTTACAACCCCCATAGTGAGGTTTCAAGTCCAGCTGGTAGGAACAGAACTATGTCTGTGTGAGCATCAGGTACTGTTCACTCACATTCTTTCTAGTATGTTTCCCTGTTTCCCTCCCTCCCCTCCCCTTCTTCACTCTTTATAAATTACTCTCAGACTTATGATAATCAGTACACTATTGAATACTTGTATGACCCTGGAGATCATGGGGTGTGATTAGTTTACCAATCATCAGAATTCTGTTCAGTACATGTTATCTTCCTCATATTCATCAAATTCTGATTGGTGTTTTCTAAATTTCTGGATATCCCCAGGCTTAAATGGATTCTTTCCTTGAATGTCCCATCTTGGAAATGATTTGAAAATCAGCTTAACGGAGTACCTACCTGACTTTCCCCTCCTCTGTCAGTTATATCTGTCTTTCATTATTTGAAGAACAGTATATTTAAAATCATCATTTCATCTACTGCAGTCAGTATTAAAAATTACTTTATAAGGAAGTATAGAATTGGTCTCTACTCCAACTTGACTAGAAGTAGAAACCATTGATTTTTATAAATTTTAGCATACATTTGTAGTGGAGAAGGTTAAGAAATATCTTGTACATATACATACAGTGGAGAGGTCAAAATATCTCCCATCAGACACTAGCATGAAGGAAGTGAACCATTACTGACTCACATATACCTTATCAAATAAGGTAACCTTAAGTTCATTTATTTATGCATACAGATGTGGGGTACAGGACAGAGGTGCAGGAGCGGTGAGAGAATTCACAAGAGACAGAGTGAGGAGCTGAAAAGGTAGACTGACACTGCTGAGGGGAGCAGCAAGTGAGATAAAAAGAGCCTGCTGCACCATGTGGATCACCTCCTTGGCTGGTGACCGAACTCATGCTGAAGGGGCTAAGGCCAGGCACCAGATAATTATTTTCATCCAAAAATAATATTCTAGATTTTTTTGTTTCCTGGTCCTGCTTTTATAAGTCATTCAGAATTTCACTGTTAGTTTTAATAAAAATGAGCAATGTTCCACTCTTATACTACTAATCACACACAGAAAAATTCTGCCAGTGTTTCTTTGGAGGCTTAAAATTTGCTCATGCTTGTTTTGTTTTTATGACTTCACTTTTCAGACCATGCAAATTAAAACTCCAGTCACTGGAAGGCCTGATCTTCTAGTTGCTACAGTACTACTCAAGTATATTTGATTTGTAATCATTTTTACCAAATTTGTCTAAAAACAAATCTAAAAATGTTACTTAAAGTAATGTTTACCTTTTTTCACAACTTAATTAACTTACACTATTTGCCATGTAGTAGCAGAATAACATTTGTCACTACTTAGTAATAATTTTGGTATTTAAGTGCTCGGTGTGTGTTGTGTTATTTTTACTAAATACATGTCTTAATTTTAATTTGATTAATGGAAAATATAAAATTGAAAAAAATATAGCAATTACTTTATTTACAAGTTTTTAACAGATATTTTATACAATTTTTACTATGATTCTGCTGTTTATATTTATGAAAAAGATTCTCATAGGATAAATTCCATTTATCTTATTTTGAAAATTTTGATGTCATTTTATTTATTTCCAATTATCTAATTGAGTGAAACACTTGGATAAATAGTTAAATAATTAAAATACTTTTATAGACACAAATTGATTAATCCTAAGTAAGAAACTACATAAGTTTAAAGTCACTTAGAAATAACAAAGAAAATGATAAACTTATTATTTAACTTTTAAATTTGCCTTGATTTATAATTTGAATATCATTATAAATTCTGAAATCCCATACAAATATAAAGGTTTCTCACTTTTATAAATTTATGAGTGAAATTTATTTGCATGTAAGCAACAATATCAAAGAAGTCTATAATTTCTCCAAACTACATGAACACAGAGATGTCCCACAAATCTTTCAAGTAATTTAGCTGATTAAAGTGCTTTAGGATGTATGTTACTTTAAAATATTTGTTTAACTATAGTTGCAACATAACAAATCAGGCTATATGATTGTGCTTGACAGATATTAATTTGATAAAAATATGATATGAATTAATGCTTGATATTTTGGTAATTAAATATTTTGGTAATTAAAGAAATCAGAAAACATTGGAATTATGGCAAAATAAAGTAGGAACTAAGAGGAGTAGTAAGGAGAATATATCCTAAAAAGGGAGTAATTGTTTTAACAGTCAAATCATAAGTTGTGCTTCTGAAATGTAGTATATAATCATGAAAGGAATGTGACTATGAAATGAACTCCTGTATTTATTATTCTAATATTTTATCTCATGTTCTTCCTCAAATTTTATTTTCGAACTTTAAGCAGTCACCAGCCAAACTTGCTGGAGGTTTACTATGTGTCAGGCACAACACTAATCACTTAAAAGCTTTGTTAACTCAATTATTCCCCACAGTCCTTTGAGTTAGGAATCAAGTCTATTTTCATAAAAGCATAAAAATGATAAGTAACTTGCCATTTATAACTTAACCAAATATTAAATGATAGAATTGAAATTTGATTATCTTTGTCTCTGAATCCCGTAAAACCTATATAATCCCATGAGTTTTCTACAACATAAAATAAGATCTTAGCATTCAAAATGACCTATGCAAACCTCATCATGAAAAGCCCGAGATGCCTTCCACATAATGTATATAAGGTATATACGTACATATACATATAATTCATACTGATGTAACAAGAAAGCAAATAGAATGAGTGAGTTTTTACCTCCCATATCTGTGAATCTATCCTTATCTAAGCTGCTGGAAACATTACTGTGCTTTATGTATTGAAGGTAAATAAATGGTTTGCTACCATTATAAATTTTCTTTGGGGTCTAATAAAAACCAGTGAACTAGGAGACCGTTATAGATGACCTTCTATTTGTTTAAATTTTAAATTGTATTCCTTTATGCTTTATTATGTTATTATTCAATTTTAAGAATTCCTGTAGTATAGATCTCTTAAAAGTAAAAATCTAACAGTTGGGGCCTCCCTGCTGGCACAGTGGGTTGAAGTGCAACACCACAAGCTGGCCACAGCACTTCCATGCAAGTTCCATCCCTGGCAGTCCCAGAGGTGAGCCACATCGTGTTGCAGACCTCTCCTGTATCGCCCTCTGCTCCCATCAGCAGTTTACTTCATCAATCTGCCTGTTCTGCTCCCCACTGTCTGGTGAATCCTCTCACCACCCCTGTTCTTCTGGCCTGTACCCCAGTTCGGTATGCATAAAGGAATAAAAAAAAAAATAAGTGAGGGCCCTCCCTGGTGGTGCAGCAGGTTAGAGCATAGCACTAAGAAGCTAAAGCCACTTAAGCATGAGTTCGATTCCACCCCGGAGGTGACCCACATGGCGCGGCAGATCTCTCCTGACCTGCCTGCTGCTCCCCTCGGCAGTGTACTATGTCAGTCAGTCAGCCTGTTCTGCTCCCCACTCTGTCTCTGCCCTGCACCTCTGGCCTGTACCCCAGTTCTGTATGCATAAATAAATAAATCTTTAAAAAAAAAAAAAAAGCAAAAGTCCTGTTGCTTGCTTCACTTTCCCACAGTTAGCCCCTGCTAATATCTTTTAGTTTCTTTGGAAACATCCAAACTAGAAAAAAGCTAAAATCGAAAGAAATTTAACATGTATTTGAATAATTTCCCTTTCCAGTGACAGTAACAAAATTTTTGTTAAGGGAAGATACAGGAAACAATTTCAAATTTGTGATTGTGACTAGGAAAAAAGATGAAAATATTTCCTATGATCCCAAGTTCCTCACCAATTGTATTTTAATTTTTATTTATTTTTGCATATAGAACTGGGGTACAGGCCAGAGGTGCAGGGGCAGTGAGAGGATTCACCAGAGACAGAGTGGAGAGCAGAACAGGCAGATCGAGGAAGTACACTGCTGAGGGAAGCAGCAGGCAAGACAGGAGAGGTCTGCTGCGCCATGTGGTCATCTCCACGGTGGGGATCGAACTTGCACTGAAGTAACTGAGGCTAGTTTCTAGTGCTGTGCTTTAACCCACTGTGCCACTGGGGAGGACCCAACAATTGTATTTTAATCACCCCTTATTAGTTAATTTCAAGTTATATTATTTTTTGGGGGAAAAGGAGTTGCTGATGTTAGTCTCTGCTCAGCAGAAGTTTATCCCACCCATTGTGGTGATTAGTTCATTCACAAACGTGACTCACTTCTGACCAGAGGGGTCAGGTCTATGACTTCTGTGTTACTAACCATTTTGGGAAATTGTCAGGATTACTTAGACTATACAACCAACATTTTCACATTTAAGACTGTTGGTTTAAAATTATTTCCAATAATTTTGGAATGAGTGTCTTTATTTACACAACTTTTGGCACAGGCTTCTGCACACAAATACCCAACTACCTCGGTAGCTTTTTTCCTAAGGTGGGTTAACAGCACTCTCTCTCTATCTCAATGTTTTTGAACCAAAATCACACTGTATAACTTCCTCCCCGAGTCCCATATTGAGGCATATTTGAAAAATTTTGATACATGTGGGTAAAACTCAAAATCAGTAACAGTATTTGACAGAGTAACTTAAGAAATAGTGGCTGAAACCTATGTTACATAATATCCATACACAAAAAATTTCAAGGGAAATTGGAGTCTTGCTAACGATAATTTTGTAGTGAGGGGACATACTAAAATCTTATTTAAATTCATAGCATCGAATTAATTTGGTCTATTCATAGACTGGCAATTAAAGAACATAAGTATCTGACCATGCTGGCCAGAAGTAGAGATAAACCAAAATAAAATAAGAACCAATGTGTAAAGACAAAAACAAGATATTATCATTGTCTCCACAAAAGCTTCTTTTGTAATCATCAAATGTCTTCATTTTTTGAGAACTTTTAAATCTTGTGGGTCATTTTCAAATTTTAAGACCATGGTGTTCCCCACCAAAAGATAGAACCATTTGAAATCAAAGTAGCTGAGAGTCGCCCCCCCTCCTCACCACACACACACACACACACGCACACACACACACACAGCAGGGCCTTATGTCTGAGCTTCTATTATTTCTGTTCCAGAAGAATGCAATAAATATGCCTAGAGACAAGAGACAAAGTTAATAAAAAGCTGTCCTTTCTTTTGCCTAAGACCCTGATTTTAAATGAGCTATTTTCCCTGAACACCAAATATTAATTGGATGGCTTCAGCGTTAGTCACAGACAAAAGTCCAGATCATGATTATTTGCAATATAATTCTTCTTGATCAGATGAGCAGTCACAGAGCATAGATATTAAAAAGTAGATTTCTTCCATGATAAGAAAAAGCTTCTAGAAATGCAGCATTGTGTTAAGTAAAGGACCACCTCTAATATCATCACCTTTCCGAAGATACATACAAATACTGGAATCACAGAGTCTTAAAAACTTTTCATCCTCTAATTGATTCTCAATCTGCTTGAAATGAGTTATTTTAATGAAGTGATTTTCTCTTGTAATTCAGCATCTTTCATCATTATTTCTACTGGCTATAGATACCCAGTAGATCATTTAATAGCAAACTCTAGTGATATTTGCCCATTTTAATGAATGTTATTTTTCTTTATGTGTAGTTTGTAAAATGTAAAACACCATCTATATCCTTTTTCATATACTATGAAAATAAGGATGTTCAGGCCCTTTTCTTGAAATACTAAAAATAAATCTGAACCTAAACTATATATGTTTCAAACCTTGATTTTACACAGATTCTGAAATCCAAAAATCATCCTAATCCAAAGAAGGGATTGAAAATGGCTAAACTTGTATATGGCCTTACAAACTCTGCTTCAAGGGAGTCATTTTAATTTTCAAAATGATTAGTTCAATAGCTTATCAGTGCAGGTAATCACTAACGATCAACCAAGCAGGCATACCAATATAATCCTCCTCCCATTGCCCCCAGTCTTATCTGATACAATTTTGGGATCCAAATACATAGACCTATGGTTCTGAAGCAGGGGTGGGTTTGTGTTCTATGAAGTATATGACATGGTCTGAAATCATTTTTATGATCAATACTATGCTAATAGATAAGATGCTTCTAAATATTCTACAATGCTCAGTACCAGTCCCATCTGCAAAAAAATCCTGTTCAAAATGTCAGTAGTATTAAGGCTGAGAAACTGACACTGGTGAACAAAAGGTAAGAGAAATGGTATAGAGTTATATTATTCTATATTGCTGAGGTCTATTCTGCTGGTCTAAAACAATTGTTGATTCAGTTTACTACTTGTCTAAATTCAAATAGCATTAATAACAAATACCTTGAGTTGAGATATTAATGAATACTTTAACCCATTCATACAAAGGGAGAAATTCTAGACCCAATTCAAATAAATACCTAAAATATTTCAGATACTTTAAGACAAAATCAGAGCCAGACTAAGGCACTGAAGTGCACAGATAAGGTCCGAAAAGGCAGTTGTCTAATCATTGAACATTATGCCTTGGACTTTAAAAGAGAAATCACAGGGCTCTCCCTGCTGGTGCAACAGGTTAAAACACAACAGGTTAAAGCTGACGCTCTCTGAAGCCTCTGTCTGCATCATGAGTTCCATACCCCAGCCAAGGAGGTGACCCACATAGCATGGCAGACCTCTCCTGACCTACGCTCTATTTCCCTCAGCAGTGTATTTTCAGTACACTTGCCTGTTATACTCCCCACTCTGTCTCTGGTGAATCCGCTCACTCCCCACACCTCTGGCCTGTACTCCAGTCTGTAAGCATAAATAAATCAGTCTTTAAAAAAAGAGAAATCACAGAAAGAACTTAAGCTAGACCACATATTAAATAAGATTTATGTTCAGAAAAACCCCATTCTTGGAGTAGAATATTAAAAGCCTGTACAGAAACAATTCAATATTAACTTTTAATGATCTAGGCAAAGAAGTTTGATGCTTTGGTATCAAACCATTGCCCATAAAATGGAGAATTGGGCTGATAATAGAATTTGTTTAGAAGATAGAATTAGATATAACTATACCTGTAAGGAATAATAAGGTCATGAAGAGGAGGACCAAGGATTATACCTGGAATTCTTCTAACATAAAAAAAAAAATAAATAACTGGCATAATGTGAGGTATGTATAGGAGAGTACAGGGGTGATATAGAAAGATAATAACCTCAATTTGTGTTCTCTTAAAAACACCACTGAAAGTACCTAAGATGGTTGATTAGGTGAAATTAAAAATTTTGTATTAAAATCTGGGTTTGAAGCAGAGAATTTTTAAATAAATCATTGATGGTAAGAATATGGTTTAGCCAGAATGTGTGGGTGCTCAAAAAATCACAGAATAGGAAGATCTGAGTGCCAGAAAAGTGTTCTATCAGATTCAATAAACTCATGGAGTACAGTGTACACTGTTGATCAAGAAAAAAAAAAAAAAAAAGAGAAGTCTGACTTGAAGTTTCGTAGGTAAAATGCAATTAATATTAAAACTGACATTTGTATAGGGCTTTAAAATTTACAAAATGCTTTCCTGGGTATTATTTAATTCGGACAGGCTTCTATAGATATGGTTACTGAGGCAAAAAGAGGTTTAGGCATATGTTCCGATGTTATGCAGAATGCAAGTGCCAACACAATGTTCAGCCAAGTTTCCTCATCCTAAACTCCATGCATTTTTCAGTATATACACAGGAGCACTATGCCTGAATATGGATAAATACAAACTAAGAATGTATACTATGTAAGAAAATTATTTTATCTCCTGTTAGAATTCTAAAAATATATTAAAAATAAGTCCAGGACATTTCAAGATACTGCAGCACACTATTAACAGGTATTTCTGCATCAAACTCAGGTTGTTAAATCTTTCAAATATTTAAAATGAACTTACTCAGTGTTATTAAAATAGACCACTGCGCTCAATGTAATTGGTCACGCACAGCCTCCTAGTATCCATAAAATGTTCGCATGTTTCCATGATAGATAATTTTACATTTATTGCTAAATGCATACTTCAAGTGACCTTGGATGTCAAATTTGAATAGCCAAGGTTTCTTGGAGTAAGAAATTCAGAGGAAGAGGGACTTTAAAACGTGCTTTGGTTTCAATGGTGCACTATCTCAAATAAAAATTGATAATGACTCCAGGACTGCAAATGCTTTATCAGTCCCAGAGGCTTAGTTGCCTCACACCAGATGTGGCAAGTTGACTGTATTCATTAATATCCTTCAGTGAGGTCACAGGTAGGAAGAGAAGCACTCTCCATGGAGGATAGTAAGTGAAATAAAAGCGAAGAATATTGAGTTTTGTTTAGTAGAGGAAGGATGCAGGTTTATAAAGTCCTCATTGTCTTAAGTATGTAAGCAAATTGAAAGTCAAGTCTACTGAAAGGAACACTTTATGTTCCTAGAGACTTCCACATTTTTATTCCATCAAGGAAAGCTTGCACCTGTTCAGAGTAATGATTTCTTTTTACTTTGTTCCCCCCTCGCCTGTCATTTAAAAATATAAAGAAAGGCAGCGATTATTCTGACTTTGTTATTTTGTTTTGTATTAGTGAAAATTAGAATTAAAACCTGTAGTATTCTTTTATGACACTACCTCCTCTTCAGCGTGTTTCTGAGAATTGAGCTTAAGTGATTCAAGTGAATCTTTGTGCTGAAGTGATTCCTGAGGGAAAATATATATCCTTCGAAAGGATTGCTACATCGCTCAGCAACAAGCACTGAGACCTCCTTATCCAGACTAACCCTGCTTACATATTTCAGAACTGAACCCCAATCTCCATCCCTGCACAGCATTTCCCTGGTGATTTGAGCAAGCCTTGTTAACAGTTTCATCTAACAGGCTCAGCAGGTTCAACATTTGATTATCTTTCCCTGAGGTTCACGATCAAGTCTCTTTCCTTCGTTATGCACTGACAGGAACACTGTGCTCAGGTTCTGTGTGTGGGTAGCTTCACATACCAAACGTGCAGAAAATGCAGAATTGACAATCTGGATAAATCTCACATTCAAGGAATTTAATTGTATTATTGAAATTCAGGGCTGTACCCCTGAGACATTGATCTGGTATTGTCAGATTCAAATCCTGGGTGCACTAGCAGCATGATGATGTGCTCATGGAATTTGCAATTGAGATAATGAAGAATCAAAGCTGGAGACGGGATCACTAACTGACACAAAACAGGGGAACCAACACAAATCTATATGAACTGGCCCAACAGAGCCTGCCCAGCAGAGCTCTCCTGACAGCATGCTACCTTGGCAAACCTCCTCAGCTTCCAATTTAAGAACAGACTCAGGACTTCGAGATAGGCACAGTTGGATGTGCAGACTGGGGTGACGCTTTTGCTTTCCCAGGCACAGAGAATGTTTGCTCATAAGCTTTTCTTGCCAAAGGCAAGTCGCTCTGACTTCAGCAGACAAATAACACAAAGGGGGATTAGAACAAAACAGCTGAATACAAAATGGGGGGGGGGGTGAAGTAAAATGACTTATAACAAATGATTGCTTTTTGCTAGGCAAAAGTTAGATGTGATCCGCTCTGTTTAGGGATTCTTAAACAATTTAAAAGCAGGCAAAGGCTACTTTATAAGGAGGATATATTTCAATCACCAAGTTGGATTTTTCTGAACTTTTGTTTACTTTTCAACTGAATAAGAAAAGCCATTTTTTTGTTTCAGTGATGAGAATTAAGTGTAAGTTGTTTCTCAGTCTAAAACCAAAATAGACTATTGTCTTGCATTTGCCTTCTCAATCAGTAACCCATTTTCTCTCGTAGATTATAGATGCTCTGGGAAGACTGAGCTATAGTAACAAAAGTTAAGGAAAGGAACCAGCTAGGATAGATATTTTAAGTCTATCTATCTCATTCCTGGGCATGTTCTTGTGGGAAAATTATTAGATTACATGGAAGTTCCTTTCTCCCAGCAAGGCATAGGATGGGGGATGGATGAGTTCAGCTTCTCCTGTATTAATTATTAAAAAGCCTTTTATTCTCAGAAAATCTTGACTTGATGATAAAAATAGATTTCAAGGGTGGCTACAGATGTCCCTAAGAGAGTTATCAGTTCAAAAAGACAGGATTTTCTTTTTACCACATAACAGTTACTGTACCATACAATAACACTTAAATGTTGTAGCTCAATGAGTAGTTTGAGGAAAAAAAAATTACTGTTAGTGCATCTGCTTCCTTTGAAGTTAAAGAATAAATGTCATCATAAAGAGTTTAGAAAAAGAATCACTTTTATTTAGCTGGATTTTACTGGTACCGCTGCATTAGGAGATACTACGATATACCTGCTGAAGACCAGAATATTGTGTCATTGCCTAACAAACTTGTAGACTGTTCTCTAACTGCATTCCCACAATAATAAAATTAATGTAATTTTATGATAAAATACCAAGAAATCTTCTGAGAGAGATCATCTTATATTATACAGAATTAGCATTTTATGTGTGATCAGTACATTTATTTAATCCTTTAAAATAGTTCTAAAATATATGCAAATTTCCAAAATAGCTGATGAACAGAACACCACTGAATATAGTTTAAAAAATCTACATTAATGGAAAAAAATTAGTATTGCTACAAGGTAATACCATAGCATTCCCTTTCTTAAATCACATATCAGCTTGAATTATTAAGTATTTATTTATTTGGATTTTATTTTGGGGGGAGGATTGGGTGAAAATTATCAAAGACTGCTTAAGCACTGCTGTATAAATGAGTCCTTCAATGAAGTCCAAAGCATGTCATCTTAATTATTTCTTGTCTATACAAAAAATATTTGCAAGGGATTCATAAATAATATTTTTTCAGCAATATCTTCTCATTTCAGCTTCTTTTATTGTAGCAATCTCCTGGAATATTCGACTTATCCTTCAACTTATCCTTATGATCACTTTTACAAACTTTTGGGGAGAAGCATCACATTTTATATAACCTTAAAGAATGTGGCAACCAGGGATCGTTATGACCAATTTTCCTTTAAAATCTACCAAAGAGTCACTATCTTTTTTTTTTTTTTTTATCTTAAAACAGTCAATTTTCATTTTTCTGTAGCAGGCAAACTGAAGTGTTCTGAAATTTAGTACCTTTGCTTAACATGCTTATTAATCTAATTGGATTAATTGTTCATTGTTCTTTGAATTGAGAGGGAAAAAAGTACACTGAATTTTAATCCAATGTAGCAATTATTTGATTCACTGATTTGCTCATAAATAATTGTTCATTGACTAGTATCTGACACTTAGGAGCACCTCAGAGACATGGCAGGAATTAAGCAGAGATCATCTACGTCCTTACTTCCATTAGAGTAACCTTACTTGAGAGGCAAAGATGAAGACAGAGGACAGGCAAAAGGAATCCAAGTACACTGTTCTACCTTCCCTGTTCTTCTTCCCTATTTTAAATTGAGCCTCTTAAAATTCAAAGACTCCTTAATTTCTATATATAATACATATATTTCTAGGGAGTCAGAGTGTACATTACTCCAAAAACCAGAAACAAACAATCAAACAAACAACCTAGGACAGATGAATATAAGTTTTCAGGCAGTTGGTAACATAAAATTTAATTCTTTCATTTTGTTTTTTAGTCTTTTTTTTTTTTTAATTCTCTACCAATCATTGTTCAATAGTCATTCTACTATGGAGAAATTATTACCCTATTGCACAAATTACTCTCATTCCAAAATGACATGATTAGAAATGTTCAGCTAATCAGTAAGTGGTCTGCAGTTTGATCACCATTCATCAGTGCTGTGAAAGGGGACGATGTCAGGGAAGTAGGGAGCAGGGGTCTATTAAGCATTCTAGTAGGAAATGAATACTAAAATTGATTAATAGTTGAAAAAAGAATTAAAGTTCTTTTCTTTCAGCCATATTATAGAGAAGAGATTGCTATAGTTAATGGCAATTATGTGAAATATTCTGGGTAATGAAGCAACTTAAATAAACTTTGCAGTCCTCATGACAAATCGAAAAAAAAATGGCAATTTGTATGTAATATCACAATTTGCATTTAAGGATATGAAGAAACTCAATGCTTGAACTGACAGACTATTAGGTAATAACAATTTCAGTAATGCTAAGTGTTATTATTATTAATAATAATTATAATAATGCTCTCTGCTTAATTTCCTTTAGCATATACTAGCACAGTTTACAAATATTTTCAAGTAAGTTAAAAGGCCAAGCTAGAATACAGATTTGATTTTTGGGAGCTGCAAATACCACAGAATAGACTACTAATGCTTCAGAATATGCCATTTTAGCTATAATCCCTTATATGTAACTTAATCTGTTTCTTTATACATAAATAAAAAGCAATAACTCATACTATTTCTACTAAATGAGCCTATAATGTCTGGTGCTTCATAATTGCTATAGATATTATGTTAGGGGTGCATTTAACTCTTTGCCTATATAGATGTTTCCTGAATTCTCAGCCATTTAAATAATCAAATATCTGCACTCTGATGTTTGGTGTTCCCTGGGGGAACAGACTAAGTAAGGAATGCCCCCTATACTGATCTTCTAAAAGGGTTCTTGGCGATCACTGATGTGATCCAATGTCAGTTGAGTTTGCATAACATTTAAGTAAAAATATCCAATAATTGGATGTCCATTAAGCCAACATCCATGTAAAAGTTATCAATTATTTTAATGAGTCTCTTCCCAGTTAATAAAAATAATCTGGTTTGCAAAAAAAAAAAAGTTCAATATTCACATCATGAAATATGTGCTTACAGCTGTGCAAATATATACACACAGAACAAGAGCTAGAAGATCTAAGTAGCAGCCTAAGAAGCAAATTTTTCCCTAGGTGGCTAGACTGTGTAGATCATATATTTTCCATAGTAAATATAAATTACTTTTATAATGCCAAGATAGCCTTTATAAACACGTTGTGACAACTATGCTTTAAAATTTTACCAGCTCACTTTCAAATCTTTGTTGTATACTTTAGGAAAAATATTTTCTAGCAAAGTAAATATTAAATTGTTTCTGCAGTCACTCTCAGACCTTTGCCATTGTTTCAACTAAAGTATGTGGGAGGAAACAAAATCTGCAACACGAAGTCTATCATCTTTACAACATTAGTCAATAGTTTTTATTATCAGTCATTTTGTAGAAAAATTCAGATTTTTTTCCTCCTAATTCATTAAGCTATGAGAAATCAGAGCTGACATTCTGTGCAAAAATTCCCTAATATGACTTTTTCTTAAAGGAATCACAGCCAGTTAAAAAAAACTGTCTTTCTGGGATTTTCAAGGTGTTTTGATATATTTGTGGAATTTTTAGTTCCTGGTATCTGTGATTTCTTCATATGTAACTTTCCTAGAGGGCAAAAAAAAAAAAAAAAAAGCAAAGCAGCCTGAACTTACTTTGGCTTTTTAGCATTATGCTATTCAGATCCAGCTAAGCTTACACACCATAACACTGTTCTCTTAGATTAGTAAAATGGGAATTTTTGAGTATTTGTTATTTAAAAGAGGAAAGTAAAACACATGAGAATTATTTTAGTGTTGCTGTATAAGCTAAAAAGGTTTGGTTTGTTATCATTATATAAGTTATTAATATGTACTACTTTTTTTTTTTAAAGATTTTATTTATTTGTACATACAGAGCTGGGGTACAGGCCAGAGGCTCAGGGGTGGCGAGAGGCTTCACCAGAGACAGAGTGGGGAGCAGAACAGGCAGATCAACAAAGTACACTGCTGAGGGGAGCAGCGGGCGGGTCAGGAGAGGTCTGCCACACCATGTGGTCTCCTCCGGGGCAGGCGGGGATCGAACTCATGCGGAAGTAGCTTTAGCTTCTCAGTGCTGTGCTTTAACCCGCTGCGCCACCAGGGAGGGCCTGTACTACTTTTTTATTGAGAAGACCATAAGTAGATTTGCAGAAATGCCAAAGGCATTAAAAATGTGTAAACGCAAATGTAAAGGGCTTCCATCAACTCAACCTACAGATAATTTTTAATATCTATGTTTGTGTGTTCGAGTTATCTTAACCTCTTCAAAATTTTTCAATTAAAATAAATTACTGCCCATCTCAATTATCAGTATATAAGGGAACTGATTCCATAGTAATTTGATGAAATATGCAGAAACTATTAGATCATCACTACTTACTTTGCAATTATATTTTCAAAATGTAATTTGATTCTGTCCACTTCATTTTTCTGCATCCAGTTTAGCTCGTAAATTCATCTTTTCTCCCTGGCCTTCTGTATCGTGTTCCTCACAAACCTTCCTTCTCGCCAATTATATCTAACCACTCAGTTGGTCCCTTTCCTTTCATATATCAAAGTGCTCAAGTCTCCTCCAGCAATCATAGCTGTCCCTCTAATTCTCGTCACTTGTTAACAGTTAAGTTCTCCCAAACATATTTGTTATCTACCCTCTTTCATGCTTTTCTATATTTAATTCATAGCATAGTTAACTAACTTATAAGTCTATTATATCAACGAATTTGAAACTTACTACTTGAGGTCATCAAGAACTTCCTAATTGTTGGGTCTAATTTACCTTCCTGCAATATTTGGCACTGTAGACCAGGTGTATCTTCTGGAAGCTCTTTCACATTTGTCTCATGACACAATTTCTCCTATCTGCATATCTGCTTACATGTCTGCTTACAAAGAACACAGTAGGAAAAAGATGTTGCACTCAAATTGGGTAATTTGAGAAAATTTTAAGACAGGGACTACTTACACAAATGTGAGCAATAGTAATCGTTGGACAGTGCATCCCCTAGGTGGAATAGCCACTCATATCACCACTTCCAGGCAGAGTGAGAGCAGTGGAAGTTATTACCAGAACCTTAAGACAAAGAGGTTTTGTTGAGTCCCCCAAGAAATGTGACCTTCCATCCAGGATCAGGTAATTTTTGAGAAACCACAAGGAAAGATGTGACAGGAGAAAGGCCCTGAACATGGGCCCTCCCTGGTGGTGCAACGGGTTAGAGCATAGCACTGCAAGCTGGCTGCAGCCGTTTCAGTGCAAGTTAGATCCCTGGCCCCAGAGGTGATCCACATGGCCTGGCAAACCTCTCCTGACCCACCTGGTGCTCCTCTCAGCAGTGTACTTCGTCAGTGTACCTGTTCTGCTCCCCACTCTGGTGAGTCCTTTCACCACTCCTGCTCCTCTGGCCTATACCTCAGTTCTAAATGCATAAATAAATAAATATTTTTAAAAGCCCTGAATTCATTCTATATATTCTTCCTTTATATTAATATATACATATTTGTGTGGGGGGAATATACACACACACACATGCATGTATGTATTTTTTTTGCAAGTGCTCCCTCTCCTCCTTAGTTGGATGACATTTCTTAACAATAAGCAACATGGGAGTCTTTCACGTGGTCCAAACAGGTCATATTCTCAGGGGACAGAACAAGGTGGGGAGGAATGGGTAAATATAGAAGATAAGAGAAGGCATCCTCCCATCCTCTATTTTGAGGTGATGATTTTTCTCCAGTGTTCTGATTTGGGTCTTTACAGTCATCCTCCTGACTCTGGCCACCTTCTCATCTTCACCCTTGACTTATAACATTACTTCTATGTGGTGACTTACCAATCTGTATCTTGACTGTAAATTTACTTTTTTAAGGTTAATATCATATACATATAGTCAACTTTTTAAATGGTATCTCTCCCTTGAATTCAACATCACAAAACCTTACTTCATTTTCTTTTCAAATAACTTTCTCCTCTCCCTCTCTCTCCTCTCCCTCTCCCAACCTGATGAGATCCCTTGACCATTACACCTTGGCTATTTTTAAGTCACTGGGTATAGCCAATTGATCACAATGTAAATATTTACTGCACCTGTTCTACGCTCAGCAACCATCACTATCTTGTGAATGGAAACTGATTATATCGAGAGTTTTTACAGAGCCTGGGTATTAAGTAAGTTATTCCAAAGAGGCAATGTATTATGCCAGTTGGGTGCTGAAAGATAATATGTGTCTGGAAAATGGTGAGTAGAATGTTAAGTGCAAAAGAAATAGTATGTGCAAAAAATTCCTAGGGGGATGTATAAATATTTGAGAAACAAAAATAAGACAAGAATAACAAGTGTGGAGAGTGCAGATGAGAGGCTTGCTTAAAATAGCTTCTACTAAAACTAGATAAGTAGAAAGATAGATGATTGCAGAAGGTTTTGGATGGCATAATACATACTATGCATTTGAGACTTACTGTATACGACACTCAAGTTGATGGAAGAAGAATTAAAAGACCAACAAAATTATTTTTAAACCTCAAAAAGTTTCATAATAATAATCTATAGAGGAGGAACACATACCAATGAGGTGGGGAAAAAAGTGACTTAAGCAAAAGTAATTGTTTAAATAAACTTTTAGGATAAGGATATCTAGTTTTCAGCAATTTAAAAGTTCATAATTGACAAATAACATTACAGCAACAATAACTCATAACTCATAATAACTTTTAGCTTTTGGATAAACTTAATATTAAACTCACTTAACTCTCCAAATTCATCTTAGTGTCCCAAAAAACTGTTTATATACTGGAATTTTTAGATTGCATTGTAGATTAGGAATTCTTTGGTAGGAATTCCTTTTTGTTTAGAATTTGCTCCATTTCCTTAAAATTTTTGTAGCTCTTTACCATATTTTTCTTTCAACAGACCCAGTAATAAAAGTTTATGCAAAAGTTGAACATCTTAGATATTATGTAGTTACTTTTACTATTGGTATTTGTTAATTATGAACTCCTGAATTGCTGAAAACTAGGGTCCATCACTTAAATCCCATATTCTAATTTCTTCTCTTCTAAAATCAAAAGTTGAGTAAGGGTATCAAGTGTCTTTCAAGGCCTGAAATTTTATAAAGCAAAATAAATCCAATCAGGAGAATAAAAAAAAAACAGCATCTTTGAAATTACCTAGAATCTACTAAATCTATAGTAAATATCAAGAAGTATAGTGAAAAATCATTATTATGTATGTCCAAGTATATCACTATTTATGTAGATGAACATCATTTACTCCAGAAACCCTGGCATCATATCTAGTTCGACTGTCAACTATAGCACTGATGCACTATTGGGCTTTCCAGAAAAAGTCTTAGCTATTAGGCATTAGGTAGGCTCCCAATTATTTCACCAAATTAATTCATCTGACTTTTAGAAGAAGCTACATGTCATAATAAACACTCACACTAATAGTTGATAGAGGCTAGACATAGATATTTTCACAGAAAACTGGAATAGAAAGAAAAATGCAAAAATGAATAATGGACGGGAGAAAAGTACATTGTCTTTGCTCATTTTTACATCTTAAACTATTTAAAGTAATAACTTCTGACTTTACTCTTAATTTTCTTTTATCACCTCTTGACTTCAACTTAACACTGTCCAGTAGAGAATTATTCATCTCCTAAAGGATCCAAAGGCTTAATTAATAGAGGTGCCAGCCAAAGGGATAAAGCGAGATATCAGAAGTAATTACAATTTAATGAAACAAGAATGAACAAATTACCACAAAGCCCAGTAGCCTAGTAAGTGACCTGAAATGAAAATTTGCTCATCAAACTGATAACCTCTATTTTCACTTCTCTCCCTGAAATACCATTTCCTTTTATACTTTTCCATTCCATCCTTTTCTCATTTTTAGCAATCTATGAAATGATCACAGTTATGATTACAAATATAAAACAAAAATATAATTGTGGTTATAGCTTTCTTAACATGAGCTCATAAATTCAAAAGTTAACTGTAAGGAGTAGTCAGGAGACAAAACTAAAATTCTAATTTAACGAAGTAATTTCCAGTCAAAATTAACTAAGATTTGTTTGGATAGAAGTTCACTTTTATTTCAAATATACTATAGCCTTCAATGAGTATTTTGCATACTTGGCTCCTACTTGGAACTCATCTATGACTCTCAAACACAGTTCCCTAGGTAGCCTTTAAAATACAGAGAATCATCTCAGCACATTTTAGCTACATAAATTGCCTCAAAAATGTCAGAAATAAAAGGAATGTTTACAGTCAATGCTCTTTACACTGATGAACACAATCTCTTTTTACAATACAGAAGGGAAAAAGACAAAAAAAAATCTTTGTTGGCCCCTCCCTGATGGCACAGCAGGTTAAAGCATAGTACTAAGAAGCTAAAGCCACTTCAGCATGAGTTCCATCCCTGGAGGTGAGCCACGTGGCGCGGCAGACCTCTCCTGACTCCCCTCAGCAGTGTTACTTCTCAGCCTGCCTGTTCTGCTCTCTACTCTGTCTCTGATGAATCCTCTCACCACCCCTGCACCTCTGACCTGTACCCCAGTTCTGTATGCATAAATAAATAAATATTTACAAAAACATCTTGGTTTTAAGTTACTTACTAGCTATGTAATTTAAAGGGGGAACATTAACTCCCTTCCTTCTGAGAAGCCGCAACAGGGAGAAATTTGGAAAGGCAATCACTGTTCCAATTCATACTTCTGTTAGGGCTGAAATGAAAGTCTGTTCCAGATTCCACCTCAACCTCCTCTCCTAGGGATACAGAATCTCTCTGCCACTTCGACAAGATGCCAAACTGTGTTGTATGTACGTTATGAGGTATTCCAACTTGGGGACAGCAAGGCACAGGTGAGTAAAATCCAGCTGATAGGAGAAAATAATCCAGCAGGTGAGAGCATTCTGTATTACAAATTGAATATCTGTAAGTAATTTTCATTTTTCAGTGAGCACTGAGGCTATCTAATCTTGATTCTTAAAAAAACATATATTTCATGTACTTATGCATAAAAGACCGGAGTATAGGGCAGAGGTGTATGGGGTGGGGGTGGGGGCAAGGTAGGTTCAGATGTCAGAGGTTTCACCAGAGACAGAATGGGGAGCACAAAGAGCATATTTACTGAAATACACTGCTGAGTGGAGCAGCCCGGCAAGATAGGAGAGGTCTTATATGCCATGTGGGTTAGTAACCTAGCTGGTATCTAACTCATGTGGCAGTGGCTGATGATAGTGTGACAGTGCTGAGATTGTAACTCCTGTGCCACAGGGAGGCCCCTATCTTGATATTCTTATGCTTAATAGCTCACTGCCTTTGTATACATATTTGTTTTTACAGAGAAGGAACTGAGGCAAACAGGTGGGGGTTAAATTTTACTCCAAATTGCTCAACTATCTAAGGATCTATAGTCTAAAAACTCTGACTTGCATCAAAAATGTCAACTTAGGTAATAGAGCAGAAATTTGTTGTGAAGGTAGTGAGTTTTAGAACTATATTAGAGGTAGTGTTATCTAATCATATCTCTATTTTTATTAGATATAAATATGCTAGATTGAATCAAGTCTGAAAATAGTGAGGAAGGAAATTAGGTTTAAGAGTCAGATAAATGCTTAACAAATGAAGCACAAAAATAAGAAAATGAAATTACATTTTTCTGTATATCACTGTGTTATCACAATGAAGGAAACTGCTGTGATGTGGAAGAAAAAGGACTATTTAATTAAAGTATTTTACTAATAGCTTTTTTAAACATAGAAGTTTTTTATGCTGAATAGTAACTTAGAGAAAGCACAACAGATCAAGAAGTAATAAATAAAACTTCCAGAATATATGAAAAGACATTAAAATTACATTCATGACCAACAGTAATCAATATACATGCATACATACATACAAATGTATGTATGTATGCATAACCATATATACATAGCTAATTTTAGCAAAACTTTAAAGTGAAAAAATTATTATGTCAGTGGGGAAACCCCTGTGTAACTACACATTAAGATATGTTTTCAAATTTTGCAATAAATTATTCTTGCTGTGCAGGCATAAAGCCAGATGGAAGCTTATGACTTCTATGTCAATACCTACTGAACGTAGAGTCATCCCATCTGCCATATACACTGGGCCTGAAGGACACATTAATAGATTGCACTAAAAAAATTAAAATTATTTGTACAGTGAAGATATAGGTTCTGGGGAATAAAGGAACTTGATATATATTCCAGAGTATTTATTCTCTGGTGATTGTGTTTCATGTATGTATTATAGGAAAATAATAAAATAACATGAATAGGATACTTTATAGATTCAAACACTAAATTAATTATCCACAATTATTATTTCCCAGAGTTGAGATTTAGCTTCTGCAAGTTCAATATTCCCACTAAAAAACTGGTGCTGGCCCTCCCTGGTGGCGCAGCAGGTTAAAGCACAGCACTGAGAAGCTAAAACCACTTCTGCATGAGTTCGATTCCCGCCTGCCCCGGAGGTGACCACATGGCGTGGCAGACCTCCCCTGACGCGCCCGCTGCTCCCCTCAGCAGTGTACTTCGTCTATCTGCCTGTTCTGCTCCCCTCTCTTGTCTGGTGAAGCCTCTCTCTACCCCTGAGCCTCTGGCCTGTACCCCAGTTCTGAATGCACAATTAAATAAATCTTTAAAAAAAAAAAAAAACTGGTGCTATTCCTTTAATTTTTTTTTTTTTTTTTAATAACTACTGGTGGCTTCTTTCTCAACTGGAAGATGTAACCTACATCTTCATTAAAATGACAGAAAGTCATGGTGAGGAAAGCAGGACAGATCAAAAAGAACAAACATTTCGAATTTCTTTTCAAAATGCAGTTTCACAGTGCCTGAAAATACCAAAAACATCTGCATCCAGGTTCTTAGAACCTGTCAAGAAGCAAAGATGATTAGTGGTCACTAACTATCCACAAACTTACTCTGCCATGAAGAGGAAACACCTTTGTCCTATGCATTTGTTTACATATGAGGCAAAACCACTGCAATAGCCCCAGGTACTACATACTAAGTGTAAAACGTAACACAACTGAAGACAACTCTTTCAAATTACTACATAAGATCCACCAACTAGTAGAAATCAATCCTCTCTATTCTTTTAGTCCTGTGTCCACTGCTAGAGAATTTCTTCATAGTAAAAAATACCAGACATGATGTATTCTAATCACTATAAAAAACAAAAACAAAAAATAAAATAAAAAAACTAATCATCTAAATCATGTATAATCAGAGTGACAGAGAAAGAGGAAGTGAAGAGTGTTACTGTAATATTAAAAGGCACCAGAAGCTAGATAATGTTTTCTAGAATCATGCCACTCTACAAGAAGAATAATGAAGGATATTCAGGCCTACTCTTGTCTTTCTCTCCTTCTAAACTTTAGTATGTTGATCACTGATTTGGTGAATTAAATACTCCATTTGAAAGAGTTTTAGAAAGTCTGAAGTGTTACATAAAAATATACTTGGTAGTAAATAATTTCAAATTCTTTAGTTCCATATAAGTGCCATGTGTTCATGACTATTCTCAATATACTAGGAGTGATGGTAGAAAGGGGGAGAAGGGAACTAATCTGGAAAGGATTCAGTAAAAAAAAAAAAAAAAAAAACTAATTGCTGAACTAGACATGTTGATTAACCTTCCCAGCCATACACTGTGATTAGAAAGTTACATATAATTTTTACTATGCAAGAGCCAAGAAATTAAAAGTATACTTACCTGTTGTTTCAAAATAAGGCAATTGTTTTAGAGCAGGGGTTAAACCAAAATTGCATTAGTTTTATTTTTTAAGATCTACTATAAGTTTTCTACAACATTAAAAATTTGAATCAAATCATAAAAAATAAGTTTATGACCTAAAGTTGCTCAAGCAAACAGCCTACGTATTAGGTGACCTGAAGTCCACTAGAGCAATTGACAGGAAATGCTATATACAAGTTGAAATTGGGGAAAGTAAAAGTCTAACTGCAAAGAGATGTGTGGGGAGTAGGAATAAAATGGGAAAAGAAAGAAAAGGAGTATGTGATTCTATAGGACAGTTCAGATACAGCTTCAGTTTTTTTTCCAATCTTGCTGCAGCCTGGAGGAAATTCTCTGCTTTGGAATCAAATGCTAACTTAAATAAGCACTCCTTTCAAATTATGATTTAATTTTCTTTGAAAAAAGATACACTAATAATATATCAAGGCACTTTTTTCTCTGGCTTTTCTTTTTACACAAAATCTAGTCCACACGCTGTGTGTGCGTGTGTACATTCAAAATACCGCAATCCAGTGCTTTGACAGCTGCTCATGTTGTTTTTAAAGGAAAAACCTGTACCTTCCAGACATACATATATGCTACAGACTTTGCTTGTCAAATCAGTACCATAAAGCAGATTAATTTGATGATTATCCACCTACTTCTTTTCACTTAAAGGTGATTGATAATAATATAGGAAGTAAGGTTACACAAAGTCTCTAAATCTAAATTTACTTTAAAATAAAAATTATATTTTGGACAGATGAATTTGGGAAGAGTATTAGCTATTATTCCATTAGCATCTTTATACATCTTATGAACAAGAATTTCATTGACATTAGGATATGTTCCTTAGAAAAGCACCTTAGAAAAGCACCAAAGCAAGGGACTAGTCTGATGAATTATAACCTTCGGACTAAAAATGTAATTCACAGAATCTAAGTCTAGAAATAACGACAAATACACAAACTGTGGAAGTTTTCTGAAAACTTTGTTACTTAAGTATATTTAGTCTTTCCATGACATTTCTTTATTCATAGAAAGAAAAGGTCAAGCTCTTAAAGGCAAAGAAAAATCTGCATGCTTTTCTTCAGAGATATAAAAAGGAAGCATTAATGCTGGAGAAGAAAGATAATTTGAATCAAATATTTAGAAAAAGAAACTGAAGACATATGAAGGAGGGAGAAAGATACAAAAGATGTCCACTGAGATGAGAGTTAGAAGGGGCAAAGGGAGGGAAAGAGAAGAAAAGGGCAGAGGCTGAGAAGACTTTAAGACAGATGGAAGGCCCAAATGGAATGGGGATGAGATTGAGATTATTTTTAAATACAGAAAATGTAATGTATAATTATTAAAAAACAGATACTCTAACATTCGGTACAGTCAAACACAAAGCCATATGTAAGTTCAGAATTATGAATTCAATTAATAATTAAAGGATTATGCTCAGAGGGAAGGTATATATAAATAAGTAAATGGATTTTTCAGGTGATTAAACATCTAAATGTCTCACACCACATAAAGAAGGAAGTTTATTGTGACTAAATTCCTTTGCCTGAATAATATTCCTTCAACACAATAAGAACATCATTCAATGGAACTAAAATAGCAAACGGGAGAGTAAAATCCCTTGTGCTCAGGAAGTTCTGAATGGCTGCCCTGAATGCTTTCTTCACATTACCAGGCAGAGAGATCACAGCGACTGCAAGTAAGAGGTGAGTAGAAGAAAGAAGTGAGGGCAGGTATGAAAATGGAATAATTATGAAAGGTTGGATGAAAGCAGTGAATAATTTTCATTCAAAATGATCTATATAGAAAAGCAGTCATATAATTAGACATTTTAAAGCCAATAAGAATTTCAGGCAGGGTCATTTTTGAGTGGGAGAATGCTTGGATTTTATAAGCTAGTGTTGGCTAAATCCTTATCTTGACATAGTACAGCAATTATTCTCCCATAAGCCCACACAGGATACAAATTGGACAGTGTACAAGTAATTTCTGACAAATGTAAATGTGCTGCTCAGTGATGAGATGTTTTCATAGAAACAGAATGAAGTAGATGGAAAAGGTATTCTCATCAACTTTGAATAGATATATCCAAAGATAATGTGAATACTACAAAGGATTTGAAAAGAGGTGTTTCAGTAATATGATCATAAAGGGTCATTCATATTAGACTTTTAAAATAGCTCTTTTTATTGCAACATGTAAAGGGAATTGGATAGAACAAAAAAAAATAAATATACTTACAGCTATTCAAGGAAATGTGGATGCTAAATAAATGCATCCTATTCAGTATTAGACTTTAATTTTTAGAAATTCCTGCAGTTGGTAATTTATAACAGAAATAAAAATCCTGCCATATCTGGTTGAAATTAAATACTGAAGAAATTAAATACAAAAGACTGCTTTAAAGATGTGCTTAATTTCATTACAATATATTTGGAAAACACCTATACATTCCCAGAGAAATCAGTATAGCTATAACTTTAACATCACCCTTTGATTATATTTGGTCCACCATCCTTGCTGTACTATTGCTTCTTAATCCTTTGTGCATTCTCTTCTTACTGCCAGTTGAACCTGTAATTTCACTGCTCTCATGTGCCATGGCTCCAAAGAGCAGCTACATTCAGCACAAGGAAAGGTTCCTGCATTTGGGAACCTCTCTGCCAAAATGACAGGACATGTTCAAGAATCAAAATGAGTTTTCTGCATGGCCCTAAACCCTGTGCACCCTTCAGAGGAATACAAATAAAGATCATAATCTAGATGATTGGACATATCCTACATTTAAGGTTTGTGTCACAAAATACTTAAATTATTTATTATTTGATATACCAATTTAATAATGCATTATATAAACTTCAGAAATATATTGCAGTGCCATGCACTCTCTTTCTCAGAACTTTGCTTGTTGTATCAATGAGAGAATAACATTGAGTGGAAATGGGGTAGAATTTCCAGAAATACTGCCAATACATGAAGAGACCAATTGTATAGCTCTGTAGGTAATAACTTGGTCTCTCCAATCAGATAAGCCTCCTACTGTTCTTGACTTTCCTCTTTCAAGATGACCTTGGGTAATTTAACATTTCTTGGCTTGTGGGGGTTGTTATGAGAATTAGGTAAGATATCAATAAATACTCAATCAGAATGCACAGCTACTCCTCTTAGCTTCCATAGTCTCTGCTAGGAGCTGCAGGGATGCTAGGCTCACTATTAAAAACTAGTTAATCTCTTGCTGTGGTTGAGTTTACAACTGTCTCATCTCTCAGGTATATTTTGTACAATTTGATTCTGATAATGCATCAAAGCTTATAAATGATTTTCTTTTTAATTATAAATCGGAGGGGTCTCAATACATAAGCGTAAAACAGTGATCATCAAGAAGCACTCTGAGTGGGAATGAATTTCAACTTCTGCACTAGGCCCTGTCCACTCTCCTGTCCCTTTCAAGGGAAATACCTCACAATAGGTGTTTCAGTCTTGTATAATTCAGAAGTGAAAACGTGTCCCCAGGATTATCTGCTGAAATAATCAGCAGATGTGAAACAGAAAACCCAAAAGCTGGCTTAGAACTATCATTTGGGAGTACAGAAAGTCAACTCATCCATTATTTGCCTAAAATAATGTGAATCCACACTTGGAAATATTCTGGGGTATAGAAGAAAGCTTAAGGGAATTGAATATATTATATTATTATATACATATCTGTGCCTAGCACAAACAGTACAGGATCACTCCACAAATAATAAACTTCTTCTATCAGCCAGATACTACTCTATCCTGGATAGGAATGGAACAATTTAAAAAAAAATCCTCTGATCCTGAAGCATATATTCACACATGTGCTGTGCATGATTTCATGGGACAAAAATGACAGCACCACAAAGTGGTATAAAAAGTTATGCAATAAATATAATTTTAAATAAAACAAACTTGAACTGAAACGTCATCAAACACTGAAGGAAAGGAGTATTGGGAGGAGGGCAAAGGTATAAACATGTAAAATGAAAAGATAATAGAAAATAATACAGGGGGAAACTGATAACAGAAAAAAATTTCAGGAAACAGTATGCATAGCCAAATTTAATGATTAATAATTTATCATATATAATCAAAGTCAAAATATAGACTAAACATCTAGTTTTTTTTTAATATAAAAATCATCTGGCAATCAATAGAAATAAGACTAGTACTATATAGATCCTCTGTAGTCCATAGCTACATAATAAAAATTATCAGAAATCTGGACTAGAAACAATTAGAAAGATGAAAACAAAATACTGAAAAACAAACTTTCACTCCATACTTAACAAATAAGAAACAAAGTTTATGCTTACTGAGCTACCTTTTGCTCAACGGCTATGAAAACACTAATACAAAGAGCTACATACCCCCATGCTCCTCACAGCATCATCTATAGTAGACAAGACTTGGAAACAATCTAAGTGTCCATCAACAGATGAACAAACAAGATGTGATGTGTGTGTGCATCTGCACACAAACATGACTATTCAGCTAGAAAGTAAAATGAAATACTGCTGTTTTCAACAAAATGGATAGAACTATAGAGTACTGTGCTCAGTGAAGTAAATCAAAGAAAAACATCACTATGATTTCTCTCATGTGGTAGATAATGAAACGAGTGAAAAAAAATAAAAATGAATGTTTAGAACTCAAGAACAAAATAAAGATTACCAAAAGGTAAGTGGGGAGGTAGGGGTAAATGAAAATAGGGTAAAAGGAAGCAACTGTTTGATGGAGAATGGAACTAGGCTTTTTGTGGTGGTCGAAAGATAACTTTTGCCCTCATGACACAAATAATTTTTCAAGTAAATTATTTGGGAAACAATTCCTTCTATAGAAATAAAAATCTGATACGGAGCTAAATCATTTTCTTCTGATAATGTACTTGTAGTAAACTAAGCTGTATATTGCATGAGGATTAATTCACAGATATGGTAAAGTAAGGTAGTTTATATAAAACTAATAATAAACTAAATTCTCCAAAGTATGGACTTGAATAGTGATGTTTTGCTCTGCAGTGTGGACACATCTCAAGGTTTATTTTTTAGTTATAAATCAGAGTAAAGCACTATAAACTTTTATAACCACATTTCTAGTCATACCCCAAAATTTCTAAGTCTGCCACTGTCTAATGATGTTGGCTTATAGGATTAAGATCACTCACAAAATGAAACAATGTTCTCATATCACATTGTACAACTTTGAATTTTTCAAGGCATCAGATATGAAAATAAACAAGTCTTCTGACTATAACCTTATGAGAGACCTTAAACCAGATCACCCAGCCAAGTCACTCTTGAATTCTTAATCCATACAGTCTGTAAGAGGGAATAAACAATCACTATTGCTTTAAGTTACTAAACTTTATGTGATTTGTTATATTTTAATAGATAATGAATTTAGTTGGTTTGTGAAATTAAAAGACATTTAAAATTTTGCCATAGTAGGTTTTCAATAAAATTCAGATGTTTATTAAAATATTTACACACATTATGTGAATTTATACACCACCCTCCCATTCTCAGTTCTAATAATTTCTAGCCAGAGAAAAATTTGTACCATCTTCTATAATAAATATTTTTTCTACTCTCTGGACTTCTCCCCCACACCTAATTTTGTAAAGGACAATAAAACATTTCGCGAGAAACAGCAGAGATCTTTTTTTTTTTTTCTGGTGTCCTTTCTTTTTAATATACCTGAATAACTGAACTAAATGAATAAATTATGCCCTACATTAAATATCTTCTTAGGCCCCCCTGGTGGTACAACGGGTTAGGACGCAGCTCCTCAAGCTGGCCACAGGCACTCCAGTGCAAGCTGAACCCCCTCCCCAGGAGGTGATCTACATGGCGTGGCAGACCTCTCCTGACCCACCAGCTGCTCCCTCAGCAGTGTACCTAGTCTATCTGCCTGTTCTGCTCCCCACTGTGTCTCTGGTGAATCCTCTCACTGCCCCTGCACCTCTGGCCTGTACCCTAGTTCTGAGTATGTATAAATAAATGCAACTTTAAACATAAATAAATACCTTCTCATCTACTATTCTTAATATTCTAAAGCCTCTACAAAGCAAATTATTTTGTAGTGGGTAAGGAATACTATCAATATGCCAGTATACCAAAAATATCTAGGATATTCTTAATAGTAAAAATTACTGGTTATAGAATTCTATGATTTATAATCATTTTTCAATAATTGACTATATATTGATGACTAACCACAAGTATATATTATCAGAAGAATGAAATTGTTCAGAGCAGAGACCACTGTGTGTTTCTGACCTTAAAGCTTAGTTGAGCCTTTAGAGGAAAAGCAAACCTTCATGCATTGCCATTCTGCACAGGGCTAAAGTCAGCTGAAACTGTTGCACAGAAGAAATGGAAGAAACTAGCATTTGCCTTGAAGAGAAAAGAAGAGACCTTTGGGGTAGGGCATTACAAAAGAACAAAATAAACCAAAATTAAAAAAAAAAAAAACAAATATAGCAATCCCTAAACTTCAACATGTGATCACTTGCATACATGCTATGTCATCTTCTATTTCTACAAACATGATATCAGCAGTAAGTTCCAAATGATGATACCCAAATAAATGATACCCAGAAATTGAAATGGATAGTGAAATTGATAATAAAAGCAATGGCATCTCTGCAAGAGAGATGGGACGGTGAGTACATGCATATTCATGTCTCTCAAGTATTAAACGGCTCCCTCATTCTTGCAACTATCATGTGCTTACTTGGCACTCAGAGAACTTTCTGTGTCCACTCTCAATGTAGTTGAAGTATGTTGAAAACTGTGGCATTCTGATGACCTTTGTAAGTGATAATGCTACCTTCTCAACCACTAATAATGACAACTTAGTGACTAATAACAAAGCATGCATCCTTCAACACATTTTTAATTGCCCTTCTTTTTGTTCCCCACAAACATGGCTACTTCTCTTTCAATTTAAAAACTGGCAGTCTTAAGGTGAATTGGTTTATACATTCAATAACTGCTATAAAGTCGAATGATTTGTGTGGAGAAAGTAGTCACATTAAATTCTATAGTACAGTCCTGGCACCATAATCTGTCTCATGAGCATTAAAGTCCATGTTTAAATTGAGTTATTATAGTTTATTTTAAAATTGATGGGGGAATCTTATAGCTTTATTTTCTGAGAGTCTGACTTCATGGAGCTACAATTTCAAATAGAATATAGAGCAAAATCCTTGCTCATAATTGAATATACCTAAAACTGAATGTGAGCTCAGGCATTAACGAGCTGGGTAACCTTGATCAAGTTATGTAACTTCTCTGAGCCTTGGCTTTCTCCTCTGTCAAATGTATTGAATATCCAAGAGATAGCAGTGAGGTTAAACGAGATGACTTATATTCCTAGCCCAAGGTAAGAGCTCAATAAATATTAGCTCTTGATCCTAGAAAAGTTATTAGACACATAATAAATACCCACAATAATAAATAACATAATATGGGATCAGTTTCTCCTAATAACTAATAAGACAGGGGTCTCTTACTTTCAAAGTGTTTGCACTTGCTTTATCACATTCATCGTCACACTACCAGTAGGTTGTGAATATTCTTACACCCTTCATTAAGAAATAAGAAAATTGCAGTTCAAGGAGTTGAAAAACCTTTCTGAGACAACTCTTAGAAGATAACCCATATACTTAGTGGTAGAATCATAACAGTAATCCAAAATCTAGGTTCAGACCCCACATTGTACCATGCTGCCACTACTGACACAATAACTAACCTCAAAATGTGTAGAAAAAATAAAAAACAGAAACAATAATGGTTCTCAAACATCATATACTTATTCACTGTCCTAATATCTTGACACTACTCCCAAGGAGACCCAAGGGAAACAACATAATTCCATTTCCAGCTATCCCTTGCAATGTCCATGCTTCAGAGCACTATCTATACACCCTTTGCTCTCGGATGCACTTCTGCAATCAGTTCAGTTCACTGCAGTTCTACATACTAACTTTGGACAAAATGGCTACATATCTAACAGAAAAAAAAAAAAAAAGCAAAAGCAAAATCAAGAACAAACCTTCCCACGGTTTCTCACTGGAAACCTTCCCATGGTTTCTCACCCTCATCTGTTTCACCCAGTCCAGGACTAAGAAGCAGGCAGCTTCTTAGTCTTACATGTTTCTTTGCTCCTTGTGTCACCTTCAGGTCCTTGTGACCTGCTTCCTTCCTTCTCCAGCTTCTCTCTACTCAGCTCTATTCTCCTTTGAGTGGAACAGGGAACCTAGAACATCCCTTTTTCCTGAGATCCATCCTGTTAGGAAACCTCAAGTTGGTTTGGTAGTCTAAAAGTTTATTTTGTATCACTTAGCTCACATTTTTAAAAAATGTATCTTACACCTATGAGTGAAATAAACAGTATTTGATGTTCTTTGTCTACCTGTTACTAAACATAATTCTTTCTTGGTCAATCCATATTATTGCAAATGGCAGGATTTCATTTTTTATAGCTGAATATTATTCCAATGTGCATGTGTGTGTGTGTGTGCACTATCATTTTCATCCATGATCAGCTGATAGGGAAGCACCAAGGTTGTTTCTGGTACAATAATGTTCATATAGTGTAGGTATTAACCTCATTAAAATTCAGTATTACCTAAAAAATGCATACATAGTACATTCTTCACAGAAATATACATAGAACAAAAAAAATATGAAATTAATTTGAACCATAGAATACCCCAACTAGTAAAAGCATTCATGAGAATAAACAACAAAAATAATCTCACACTCTCTGGCTTCAAACTAAGCTACAAAGTTATAGTAATTAAAACAGGTTGTTGATGAAATGAAAACAGACACAGAAAATAATGGAACAAAATTGTGAGTCCAGGAATTAACCCACACACATATGGACAGTTAATTTACAATGAAGGAGCCAAGAGCTTACAATGAAGCAGGGAAAGTCTCTTCAATAAATAGTGTTGGGAAAACTGGTAAGCTACATACAAAAGAATAAAATGAGACCATTAACACCACACACAAAAATTTAAAATGAACTGAAAATCTGGATGTTAGACCCGAAACCATAAAACATAAGCAATAAGATTTTTGACATCAGCATGATGCATTTGGGAACTCGACTCTAAGGGCAAGGGACACAAAAACAAAAAAACAAGCATATGGGACTACATCAAACTAAACAGCACTGTACAGCAACAGAACTTGCATCAAAACTAAAAGACATCATACTGAACTAAAGAAGATATTTGTATTTGAATATCTAAAATATACAATGAATATTAAAAATCAACCCATATAAAATGAATATTAAAAGTCAACCCATAAAACCACCAGTTAAAAAATGGACACAGATATGAATAGACTCTTCTCTCAAGAAACACAAATAGCCAGTAGAAACTTGAAAACAGGCTCATCTTCTCTTATTAGATTAATGCAAATCAAAGCACTGAGATAGCACCACATCCACGTGAGAATGGCTATCATCCAAATGACAAGAAACAAACAAGTGCTAGATAGCTTGCCAAAAAATAATCTTGCACACCTTTAGAAAGTCTTTTAGTTGATGCAGCCAGTATGAGAAGAATGGACATTTCACCAAAAACTAAAAATATCCTGTAACATCTTCTACATCCAACTTTTGAGTTTTTACCTCAAAAATAAATAAATAAAAGTGGTTTTTGTTTTGTTTTGTTTTGTTTTTTTGGTGTAGAAGAAACGGTGTTAAGCCAGGTTTGGGGAGTAAGAAAATAGCACCAGGGGAAGCAGAACAGGTGGATTTGCTGAAATAGAATGAGTATCAAAGGGAGCAGTGGGCAAGGCAGGAGAAGTTTGCTGGGCCCCTATCAGTAGCTCCTTGGCTGGGGATCAAACTCAGGCCATAGCAGAGAGAATGCTGAGACTTTACTCCTGGGCCACCAGGGAGGCCCCCAAAGTACACTTTTAAAGGTTGTGTTGTAATACTCTCTCACTCAAATGAAGACACCCACACCTACTGTTGGAACTTGAACAAGAGAGCTTGACTAAAATGTCAGGTGGACAGCAGGTAAAACAGTAACTATGGGTTAAAAAATTGCAACGCTTATTGGGTAAAAACACAAAGAAAATTAAGACTTCATACCTCCTTTTTTACTGGAGCATACACTTAACTTTTTTTATAGCTAAATGATTTGTTTTTCTTGAGATTACATTATGGTGGGGTCAGTTTATTTGCTGACCTTTGTCTTCTTAACCCTGAATATTTCATCTTTAATGCTGGACTGATTTCCAAAATGATCCATAATACAGAACAGAGTTTAAAAAGGTCCTTGAGGAATTTTGAGGAGGACAGTCATGTAACAAGGGCATGAGAGGCTGGCAATTAAATATTTTTGAAGAACTGTAAATAGCTGTGGAAAGCTGTGTGAGAGTGCTGTCAGTCTTAGAATTGTAGCTGCAAAGCACTGATTTTTCTCCACAAATGGATGGTTTCTACTTCACAGTTATGGGGTACATGCATCCTATGCTTTTTATAAATATATCCTTTAATGTCCTTGACTTTCACTTCATCCAAAAGGATATAGATAGCACCTCTAAACAGAGTCAGGCTCCCATTGTATGGCAGCAATTCCTAAAGTGACCAATTGCTTATTTCTTATCTTTGATTTATTCCCTGGTTCATTCATCAATTCTCTACCATTTATGGAGCCAAGCAAAAACAATCTGGAAATATCTTCATAACCGTATTTTGTAAAGCTAGTGATACCCTATGATTCATTGCCATTCCATTGCTCACTGATACGCATTCCAAGAACCTCTCACCCAAGGCTCTACATAAAAAGTGAAGTCAATTGCTAGTGACCATGGCAAAATCAAGATAACGAGCAATTAACAGTTGCAGTCATTGACAAACTTTAAATGATACTTTGGTCCTTCTATAGGATGAGGATTTGGGCATATCAGTCAAGGTCAAAACATTTTAAATTATAAAAGGATGCTTCCCATGTAAGTAGTATCAGTCTCTACAAAATTTCCCTAGTCAAAAAGTTAAATCAACCTTTATTTCTTGCTCATATTAATCAAATTTCAGTACTTTAGGTTGTAACTGCAAAACCTGTTCTGAATCTGTCTTCCCCCAAATATTACCACTGCAGACCTGAACTACCTTAACCTGGGCTTGTATGACTGACACCTCCCTACCATTTATTCTCTGGACAGCACCATTCAAAACCTTGACTTATCATGTCTTCCTCACCTGTGGGGGTTGAGCCCTGCCTCACTGTCTACCTAACACTTCTCCTTGCATACTGACTGTTTTATCTTCTGCAGCACTTTTTGCAAAGTAATTCTCACCATTCCTACATGTATTCTATGCACAGATTGCTACTCTGTGCAGGTGGATGTCCTCTCAAAGACATCATCTTGGAGCCCCTCTCCCGGGCATGGCATTCTTTTCTAAGTAATTCATTCAAAAGTCATTATCACTGCTTTACTTATGCCATCACATGTAGCATCTGACACAATCTTGTTTATTTTCCTTGATTGTTATCAGTCTCTACCACCGTGAGTATAAAGTCTAAGAGCCCTGAGACTGTTAGTGGTTTATATGCTATGACCAATGCTGGGACAATTTATAGCAAGCAGTCATCACCAATACATATTTTTTAAATAAAATGTGATCTGTGGCCCTCCCTGGTGGCGCAGCAGGTTAAAGCACAGCACTGAGAATCTAAAGCCGCTTCCACATGAGTTCGATTCCCGCCTGCCCTGGAGGTGACCACATGGTGTGGCAGACCTCTCCTGACCCGCCCGCTGCTCCCCTCAGCAGTGTACTTCATCAATCTGCCTGTTCTGTTCCCCACTCTGTCTCTGGTGAGGCCTCTCGCCGCCCCTGAGCTTCTGGCCTGTACCCCAGTTCTGTATGCACAAATAAATCTTTAAAAAAAAAAATGTGATCTGTGAGCTAAATTATAAGACGTATGTTACCATAAACTATTATAAATTTAGGTTTAAAATGAAAATATATATTGCCAAAAATGAAAATATATATTGCCAAAGGTATAAATTTGTAAAATTTCTTATTTTGCCATACTAATTCATGTAGTCATGTGGAATAAAGGTTTATGCTTCACATTTTCCTGAATCTTCTTTACATTTATTCATGAAAAGCTTATTAAGGAAGTACAATTTGATTACAAGTATTATCAAAAGACAGGGAGTTGAGCTCAGTTTCTTGATGAGACTTGTGAAATGCAAACATATTTGAGAATACAAACATATCTTTAATAATTAATGATTATTAATATCCTGTAATCAAGGAAAACTTGTTACTTAAACAAATAATTATCTTTCAGAATTGAAAGGTAAATAAGATAATTCACATCTTTGTTTCTCCATTGTGTTTTCAAATAGGTAGCATATGTTCAACATGCGATAATGGGCTAGTAGGCAAACAATTGCACCTATCTGCCAATGAACTAAATGGTCTTCTAAAATGTCTGAAGACACTTAGATGAATTTTACCTCATCAAATGAGTCCAAATGATAGCTAAATGTGTTTCTTTGCCTTTTCTTTTCATTAAGACCTTTTCTTAATATGAAATTTCACTGTGCTTTTTCAGTGAGGACTTCACATCCCTGTCATATTAAATAGTCCACTTAGTTTGAATGGCCCCTAATACATGTGCCATATATGAACAGATCCACTAAGCCAAGCACTGGTAGGTTTGAGAGGTATGTTCTGGTGGGCAGAATTTAACTTATAGGGTCAAAAAGATTCTGATTCCTCCTAAATCTGCCTTTACAGGCTCTTCAAATAGATTATTTCACCTCGCTTCCTCAAGACTCAGTTTCTCACTTGTGAAGGAACAATTCTCACAACATCATGGTATAAATTCAAAGAGATGTAGATTCAGAAGTGTAACATAACATCTGGCACCCATGCTCCTCTTTATTCTAGTCTCAGAAATGATACTAGTAATGAGACCTTGTCAATTCACTCAAGAGATCTGGATGTTAGATTTCTACATTGAAATGATCACAAAATAGCTTCCATTTCTTAGAAAAACACAGTAAGTGAACTGATCTAGTATTTTTATACATGTACGAGTAATCAGTTTGATCTTCTTGGCATGATGTTTGACATCTCTAAATAATCCCAATTATTTCATTTCATCTTTGCTAACCATATCAAAGGGCTAAACTTAAATCTGATTTCCCTGAGAAAGCCACAACTGTCCAGCTGCGTCTTGTGCCAAGTCTCAGCACCCACACTATGGCAACATAAAGACTAAACTTCTGCAAAGGGTCAGTCCCTGAAAGCATAGAAATCAGAACCTGTGAGTCAGATGACAAAAGATCTTCCATCCTCAATTAAAAATCACATCAATTTCAGTTTCACTTTTGCAATACACCAGAATCCAACTTCACATGCTTCTTTTCATATTTTTTCATGTAAGAAAAACAAAAATAAAGAAAAAGAAATAAGCAATTGGAAATGCATTTGTATTTTAATTGAGAATAGTGTGTTCAGGAATTATCGTGCATGCACTTGGAGATAGTCATCAATCACAAGTGCTCCTTTATATTGCAGCAACTTATTGCAGAAAAAAGAAGTATTTCTGGATACTAAGAAATTTACTGTCAGAAATACTACATAGAACTCCTTTTTTTTAATTTCCTGCTAGCCTCTGCAAGGAGAAATGAAGTAGGAGAAATGGCTTTTTCCCTTACTATAATCTGAAAATAGACAGGAACAGATAATCTGTAACTTTGCTATTTAAATAAAAACTGCCAATTCTAATTAAAAATCATATCAGTATTTATAGTCATAGTAAGGTGGGCATAATACTTCAAAGTTTATATATATATATATAACATGTCAATGTCCGTATTATTTGACTTGTACAAAAACTATTTTAAGTACAAGAGATTAAGGGGCTTGGAAGAGGAGCCCAGCCCATTTCTGTCTATATACCTTATATTGTTTCCATATGATATTTTTCTTTTATTTTACAATAAAAAGTTAGATTCAGGCAATATAAGCATCTGAAGGATCTGACTACTGGATTTGATACATACATAAACACTTTTTTTCCACATCCAATTATTAACATTTTCATTTACCTTTTTATAATTAAAACATTTTTGTACACTATATAGACATACACTCAAATTCTATTTTCCACACTGAAATTGTCAGCTTTGATAAAAGTCAACTATTTTAATCAGTATAAACCAGATACAAAAATGTTCATCTACAAGTTGCTATATGCATTGCTATATGAATATAATTGTGTTAAGTTTTTAATATCTCAGATATTGTAGCTAATTATCTCCATGTTCCCCTTATACTTTAAGCTGTAAAGTGAATACCAAGTAGAACATTTAATAGTAATCTGACATTAACTAGGAATAATGCCTACATTCACATTCAGACTCAGTTTCTGAATGCTCAGCAAATTTACACCTGTCAGTATTTGTATAGGAGTCATGCTATGAACCCAAGTCCTATAAACCTTTAAGATAAGAAAGCATTACCCAATGGTTCAGAATACAGTTTAGAGTTAGGGAAACCTAAGTTGACAATCAAAATTTCCTGTGTGAACTTAAGCAATTTACTTCAACCATTTAAGCTTTAATTTCCTCTTTGAAAGAATGGGGTTGGGGCGGGGAATAGCACTACCTCATTGGCATGTGCAGTAAGGGCTGAACATTAATCTCATTGGTATGTGCAGTAAGGGCTGAACATTAATTAAGGTGTGTTCGATCTTTGACCAGTGTCTGTAAGTGGTTTTTCTTCATTTGGCACTATCTAGCATTTTATCATAATTGTAATGCTTTCTCTGATACTGTTTACAATGCATTCATGGAACACTTACTGGTTATCAACTATGTAAGAACTGGTTCTACATGCTAGCTGCACAAAACTTGTATCTGTACAATCATGGATTTTATATTTATAACTCATAATTCGAAGTTATGCATCCTCTATGATTTAACCTACTGTAATAATTGCCATTATTCAAATAATCTCACAAATAAATGTAAAATATTGACTCATAAATGACTCAAAGAAGAATTAATGCTACAAGGACCTCATTGTTTTCTTATATTGAGACATAGAGTTGGTACACAACTATTACTCTCAGAATCCCAAGGTTAGAGAGCATTGAAATAATGCACAATTAAGCAAGTTTGTATTTGATGTTATTGACTCTTCAATGCTTCATCCCTACATATTTTTATCACTTAGTCCAAAGTTCTGTCCCTCAATTTCTTTTCACTTTCTCACCTTGCCAAGATGTAAGACAAATACGTACAGCCAAAAATAATGCTGGAATATAAATGAGAAGACAATATAGTAAAATCTTGTTAATCTAATGCTAGTTCATTCAAAATAACATTCAAATCAAATCAACAGTTATTCCCCAGTCAAATAGATATGGTTTTCTCATTAAAATTGTTCATTTAATACAAAGCATGCATTATGAATTATTTAAGGCAGAAATTAGATCCCAAGAGTACCTTGCATTATTAAAGAGGTAGAATGATTCCAAGGGATGCCAGGGAACAGCTGTATATCAGCTACAATGAAACTGTATTTGTGGCCCACTGATTATTTGAGGCTGCAGGGTTTGACACCTTAAGACATCATTCTTTCACCTCTTCTCTTAAACACAGATTTTCAAAAACATTTCTACACGTTAAAGACAATTTCCTAAAGATAAACTTCCCTGCTTCTTCTTAGAGTGCTTAGTATCTGGTACAGATTTTATTTTAAAAATAAAAAAATAATTAAGGAAGCTTTCTCTCTATTCTCATCTAATTCTTTCAAGGGTAAGATGGTTCTTCCAATCTCCTTGAATTTTTGTATCACTGGAGTAGTAGGAGAAACTGACTGTAAAGAAAAGATTCCCAGATTACTTTTGGGGAAAAATAAGACACCAGGTTGCATTTTTAGAGACAAATTTCCTCATCTTTGCTGTCTATGAAATGGAGCTACTGTGATTTAATGCTCAGAGGACACCAACAATGCAATTTTAATGTTTCAGAACCTGAGGATCATCAGATTAGTAGCAATAGAAAGTACAAATTAGGGTTGTTTAAAAAGTCACTCACTGTATCATCTCATTACAAAAGGAAATCTTGTTTTAGTCAGAATCCCTGGGGGTATGGATGGTATTTCTCTTTTAAAACTATTAAACAAACTCAGAGCCAACAGTACAGTGAAGAGTAGTTTGAGCTAGCAGGCAGAATTTCAGTGTAAGATCATCCCTTAGTTTTAGGATGTGTAACTATTGAGAACAATTATCCCCTGCTGTGGCCCAAGTTGTGTCAATAAGAGAATTCATTTGGGATATCTGTAAATCATTAGAGAAGGCTTACAGTATTTTATCCCCCAAAAGACCACAATGTGCTGTGTCACCATGGTGATTTATGACTACTTCTCAATTTCCTTGGGATAAGCCACGTGCAATTTAACATCCCCTACTCTTTAAATTAACCAGCATTACTAGCTCTACATGATCCATTTGCAACACAGAGAGGGGTAGATTTGAAGGTTAAATCACAAAGGCATGTGAGAGCAGGAAATGTGCTTCATAGTAATGATTCATATAATAAAACTACAGTTTTAAGGAAAACCAAGTCAATTCTTATAAAAGGGATGACAGCATTAAAGCCATTAACTTTGCCAGGATAATTTAGCAAAACAGGCTTTTATTCAACATATTTTTGTTGACTATTTTGTGCAAAATTTCACATGTACAACAGAAAACAGGATATCTAAAATATGACCCCTATCATCAAAATATTTATCTAGATATCTTTCCTGTTGCATCAGACCAGAGTTAAAAAAATAATAAGTAAACACTAACCAACATGCAGGAAGCCTCTCTCTGCCTGCCCTCTTCCAAGACTCTCTTGAAGCAGAGCTAATGCTACTGACCTAATCGCTAGTGCATTATAGACCTAATAGCTAATTTATGCCAGAGAGCCCCTGCAAACACTACTCTTTACATATATTTCAAAACCCTAAGTGGAGAGTCAGTACAGGTCTTCCTGGGAAAACAGGGGTGCTGTTCACAGTGTCGATGTCTCCAGAGCTCCTGGCACTGCTTTCCTGTTCCTGGAGGCATTCCTCCTCCTCCTTGTCTCCCACTGCAAACCTCAGAGTTCTAAACACTTCACCTCAGCTAGGCCGCTGATCCTGTTTATCCTCCAGTGTCACTCCTTCCCAAATGTTATGCTCAGTCAGCCCACCCTTTTTTATGTCTTTCTACTGTGTCTGCTGATTCACCTGCAGTTCTTAACACTGAAACACAAACTGGTTCAGAAACCAGATCCCACCACATTAATTCATGTATTTCCAGGCTTTAGAAAAGAACTTGACACTGATAAGGTGCTGAATGAGTTAAATGATGAACTGTGAGCCATCTATTCAATTATTTTAAATACTTTTGCATACATGCTACAGTGACTGGATAGCTTTACCTAACACCAGAATCTGAACAGAGTCCTATGGCTGAAGGATCTATAGTGCCACCCTGGATGAACAAAAGATTGGCCAATACATAGAAAACACCAGGGACTGGGAAGAAACTTATCATTAAGCATAAAATGAAAAACAATTTGTAGGCAATGTTATCCAATAAAATATAAAAACCAGATTGATCTATATGAAAGATATACATTAAATTAGATATACATGAAATTTATTTTTTAATGTTTGTACCTTCCACATATGTAGCAACACACAGTTATTAGATTTTGTTTTGTTTCTAGATAAAATATTGAAGCCACTGTAAGCATGACAAGTAAGGGCAGAAACAGAATGTTTATGTTGACAGGATCAGTCTGTATTGTTGGTTCCTTCTTCACACTGTACATTGTTAGTCTCCTGTCCAGATTCAAACTGAGTACACTGTTAAGCACTTGATTCCTCTTTCTGACTCTCTGTGATCTAAATCCTCAGCCTGAGTTGGCATCTTCAAGTTCCTAGACTAGGCTCATATTCCTTAGTTATATTTAAACTTCTACGTCTTCAACATTTGCTTTCTTCCTCTTCTTTCCCACCTTTTTCTGATTTGACAACATAACCATCTGCCACACTACTCTCTTTTGCTTCCACACCACCCAAATCCCAATCAAATTATGCAATTCCTGTAGTCTTAAGACCCAACAGACTACCTAATACCGTTTAAAAAAAAAAAATTAGTTCATTCAGATGGCTTAAAAAAAAAAAAAAGGAGCTACTTGTGTATCAATTAGAGAACTGACTCAATTTTAGAAACTATGACAACAGTGGTACAGAAAAATAGTCTAGTGCTGTCACTGTCCTGCTCCTAGTCAAGATTTTTTAGGTTTTGGTCAAGCACCCCTGACAGGCAGAAGCTGAGAGATTGCTTTGACTATCTATATACATACACAGAAATTCTTTACAAATGTTTGCATACACCTGCCAAAAGTTTTCACTCAGATAATCAAAGCCTTGCCATCTGCACTCAGAATGGTGAATGATCCTTGTCGAGGACAGAAATCAGAATTGTATAACAATCCCCAGTTTATGGGTCAGAGAGGTGGGCCAGTGAGATGACAGCAACGTTGGTGGCCTCTTGTCACCCCATGTTTGCAGGGTTATACATAAATGTAATTAAGGGGCTGCACTGGTGTGCCTCGGGTCTCAAGGTTAATTAACCACAGGAAAATGACGCCTTCAGGTGTCCTGTATCATAACAGCACGCACAGAAAGAAACAGGGTTTTAAATTGACAGCACTGACACCACCAGGCAGCAGAGTTGAAACCAGGAGAGGTGAAAACAAAGACTGACATAGGTTGCTGCACTGCTGACAAGATGGAAAAAGGACACATTCTTCCTGCCTTTGGTAGCAATAACATCAAAGCCAAGAAAAACTCACTTCTGGTATCCACCATTGAGATCTGGCTCCATCCATGATTAACTGCACATGGGTTACAGTATCCCCTGCATTCCATCTCACTAGAGCTTGACATTCCTGAGGCCTGCACCTCAGATTCCAGTGCTCACATGCCCACAGCCGGCTGCAGGATTCTGCAGCCTGCTCCCAAAGAAGCCCAGTAAGGAGGGCTGTGCAAAGCCCTACCTCTTGCTGAATGCTGAGAACTTGCAAGAGACGCCCTTACCTTCTTGGAGGTTTACTTTCTTTCCATTTAGTGACCCCTTTTTTCCTCTAGCTTTTCTTCAGACTGGTCTGCTCTGGGATCTGCCATATCCATGTGACCTGGAAGAGACAGATTGAGTAAGAAAGAGCTTCTGGCCCTCAACCTCAAAGATCCTTGAATTTCCCACCAGAGGGTTCTCATCTATGAAACAGGGTCTTTGCTACCTATGAAAGGGTATGTTAGGGGTTGGAAGGTTTTTATTTTGCTATAGGAAATTTTACCCAACCAGCCAGCATGGAGCCACATGCCGGCTTCTCTGAGCACCGAGTGCAGTGTGCTCCACTGTCTCTCTCCGACCAAATCCCCTCTGCTATCAATTTGTAAACAACTCAGCTCTGCCTGCATAATATGTGAGCAGGCGATGCCAGCGCCACACTGTGCCCTTCCCTGCTCCCAGCCAAGTGCACCTGCTGCCCAGGGCTCTGGCTGCCACTGCTGTTATTATGCTCTGCCATCCCCTGCCCTGCTGCTTGCTGGGCTGGCGGCTCATCTTCAGCATGGGGAGGAATGTTTATTAGTTTTAATTGGTGGACTCGGCTGGACAGTGACATTTGGGGAGTACTGTGTGTCATTCACCCTGCACCAGCTGCCGGCTGCGATGGCAGATGTAGGCAGATCAGCTAAGAATACAACCTACAGATTATTGCCTTCCACAGAATAATGGAGTGGCTGTGCCTCTCCTCTACCTGTGGAATACACCATCTTCCAATTCTTTTCACTGCCTTTTGTATTTCCTAAGTGGAAAGGTTTTATTTTTTGGAGTACAATAGCCTTATACAAAAAAATAAGATGTTCATCCTATTCTCCCCAAATCATTATTACATAGCCTAAGAAAGCAAGAACCTTTCCTTCTCAGTGACCAAGCAGTTCTCTGGTTTCACTGCTAATATCCCTATGTTGCAAGAAATGTTTTTCTTGGTTGATACCCTGAATATAACTTAGCACATCTTTATGCACAAATAAAATGTTTTAATATCACATTCTACTCCTACACAACTTCATAACCAAACTCTCACTGTTAAAGAAGGCTCAAAGCTCAAGTTTTCCGAACAGATTTAGTTTTCACATGTTTTGCTGTCTTTCATACTATGTTGCCTCATTTCTCCTCTTCCAAAAAGGTTCAAGCAAGTGTAAGCACCAGGCCTTGCAGCAGTAGTGGATTTGCGGGCTGACAATACTCTCCCTTTAATTAACTAGTCTTGGGCAATGGTAGAGAATCGTGCATGCACATGCACACACACACACACACACATCCACAGAGCCTAGCATTGGAAACAGTCATTTCCTCAGCATTTCTTCCTATACGTCAAGCTGTTAGCAAGACCTTGCCCTCACCAGACCATCAGAAACCAAGAACTTGGCTTCAAGTTGTTGCTTTATGCTTTAATAATGGTGGTGTGTGTCACATACAGCTTCTGTTGTTTATACATTTATATCAGCCTCAGCTGCTGTGGGAATGAGCTGAGAGGGTACTTGGTAGCTTCTGAAGCACAGTTAGAAACTATAAAACTCTTCTGCCACCTAGCGGTGCAACAAAAGCCACACTCATCAGAAAAAGTAAATCTATGTGTATGGCCAGGATTATCAACTTGTTAAACTTTGGCTTCAGTTTAAAAGGGAGACAAAACATATAACCCATATACTCAATTACAGTTATTAAAAGTGGCCTAAAATTAATGTTTTAATGATGTGAGATGTTCAAACAGTAAACAACTAAACAATCCCCTGTGCTGGTTAACTAATTATAATATCTCTGATGGGTAGTTTAGAAAGCAAACCCAAGCAAATAAAATCATATCGCATTTCTTCTCTATATTCTTAGGTTTTTTGTCTTTTTTTTACTTTTTAAAAAGCAATCTGTTTGTGTATATACACACACACACACACACACACACACATTGTTCCAAAGTACAGAGTTTGGAGTGTGCCTTTAAGTGGAAAGGAGATTGTTAATTTTGAAAAATATATCTCATGTCATAGCATAGAGTATATACAGCCTCAAAAGTTCCATTCAACCCGGAACATTAGAAAATTTGTACTTTTCTATCATACCGTACAGTATGATGAATAGTAAATCCAATATTTATAAGGTGATAAGTAATAAATACATAATATTATCAAATAAACCAGTTATTAACCATTTCCAAATCACTACTGAGTTGGTCTCGGGTAGTAATGGCAAGTGTAATGACGAATGAATCCATATGACACATAACAGGAAGATGACTCCTCCAAAAGACAACTAGGTTTGAGGAGGAGATGAGTTCTCTGGAAGGCCCTCAGGAGGGTGGTGTAAAAAGCAGATGGCATGGCTCCTTGTGGATGCTGCTCAGCATTCCAGTGAGAGATGTTGATGATACTAAAGATATAGAAATTACAAGATCAAGAGTCTTTCTCACTCTAAAAAATGTAAAAATTAAAAAAATATATATATGCATACTTATTTATGGGTGCCCCAGGATAGTTTAAATTATGCAATCCACATAAGCATGGAAAAATCACTTGATGTATTCCTTAATTATTTCATGACACTGACAGCGCCCCTTCCAATATGTACACACATGCCTTATTTCTGAGACAAGTCAGAGAAGCATGTCTGAATCTACCAAGTGACTAACATTCATTTCTAAAGCAAATATACCAGTGAGCAGGGAAGCACAAAGGCATTTGCTAACTAAATGCTTCTTTTATCCACTCAGTGGTCTTTCCTGCTTAGGAAGCCCCTCAAACGTGCATAATGGGATTAAAAGCACTCTCAGTAAAGTTCATTACCATCTTCACGTGAAATTAACTGTATCTCCTATATGTGCATCTACTTAAGGTAGTAATTTAATGGCAATAACATCTATATTTAAGAGGATTATTTTTCCCTAGGATCTGCTTCACACTTGGAAATTTCTTCATGTTGTTTATAGTGAAAACCGGAAACACTGTTTTCTTCTGTTCTGGACGTTATAAAGGAAATGACCAAAAAGAAAAATCAAACATTTTTAAAGCTAGAATCAAGAGCTCCTAATATTGAAATAAAAGTTAGTATGCTCAGGTCAAAGAACTCCTAACCTAAACTGATGTTCAATAGCATGTAACTGGAAAAACACTAGAGACACCAGACTGTTCTCTTCCAATACAGCTAATTCTAAAACCTTTTCCTTTTCCACCTTACTAGTCAAAATTACCAAAATTATCAAATGTATGCTCCCTCCTGTAGTTATCACATTCTGTAGATTTTACTTCCTAAAAATGCTTTCACTCAACCTCTTCTAGTCTACATTACCATGTTAGTTCAGGCCCCAATATTTTGGAATATCATTCCATTCTCTTAACTCTCTATTTCAGATAAATCCTTCACTCTGCCTCGAGTATGTCTTGCAAATTTCAACTGCAGCAGCTTAAACACCCACTCCACGTCCCTCTGCATTCAGGATCAAAGTAAATCCTTTTGTGTGGTCACGAGGCACCTCTTCCTGACCCACACTTAGAAACTTAACTTTCCTTACCCTTCTCATCTTTATCCTCTAACGTGTAACCATATGGAAGTAAGTACAGATCTAAAATTGTATTATTTCTTGCTCTGAATCTCTGCACATTGTTTCTCTGTGCCCAAGATAACTTCCTGCATCAGTCAACCTCAACTCTCATTCACTTCAGCTGACTTTGTAGCCAAGTAGCTGAGAAATCAGCTCATAGGCTCTTGTGCTTTAGGTGGATTCTTCTCCCTCTACCCATAACATCCTGCACTATGTCGTGGATAGTGCTGAGCAATGCTGCTCTCTCAATTTTTGTGAATCTGCCCCGTGAGCATTTGAGCTCCTTCAGGATATGAAGCAAACTTTGACACTGCTTCATACCTTCGCTGGTACAGAAAAAGAGCTTCAATAACAGGATTTTAATAAATGATAATGCCTAATGCTCTACCAATTTAAAAAAATAATTCTAACAGGCACAGAGCTAGTTAGTGGTGCAAATGCAAGTAGAACTGAGAGCTCTTGATTCCCAGTCCTGTTATCTTTCTATTACAATATACTGTTTCAGATTTAGTTTACTCTGGGCCCTAGTGGTTAAAACTCAGAACTGTCATTTAAGACAAATAGCTTCTTCTAAAGGCTTTACCAGAGCCTTTTAGTTAGAATTGCCTGAGGCAGATCTTTTAACCTACCTATCATCCTTTTTCTTATTTACAGAACAGGGACACTAGCATTGCTCATCTCTTTTTGTTAAGGAATGATTAATCTAAGGACCAGTGAAACCAATATACATGGAAATGACTAAAGGCAAGTCTAGGACTCAAAAATATATCCTCATGATCTTTTTTGGGCTTGCTAATATCCTTCCGTGTATTTATTAAATCCAAGAAACATAACAACAGTACAACTCAGTGTATTTCCCTGTTGTATCTGAGGAAACAATAAGGAGCAGCAAAAACAATCACAAAGTATACTTCATACATAACTTTCTATGTCACAAAATGGAGTTCAAAATCTATTATTTTAATAGATGTCTATGCATCAAGAAATAAACTTGACACTGTAACATCTCACATTTCAATGCATTCAATTTAATGTCAATATCTTGAAAAGTTGTACATTTTACTTATACTAAATATTTAACACCATAATTATATAATAGGAGAAACAATCATAACTAGAATGAGTGAAATCTGAACATATTAAGAGTTAACTTGTAATAGTTTTTTTAAGTATCTTCTATATAATCTCATGTCTCATCTTGAATTCTCTAACTCTAGCGCCCTCCTAACTCTCACCCCTTGCTCTCACAACTGTTATCTCTCATCTTAACATGTCTCACCTCTCACCTCCATCTACCGCCTCCCTCTTTCCACCCCCCCTCAACTGACTCCTCCCCAAATGCTATCTTCATGGCCCACATCACTGCCCACCGTATTCCTCTCTCCATTCTATGACCCTCCTTCCAAGACTTTGAATTTTCCCTCCTGACTTATCATCCCTACATCATCACACAAAATGTCATACTATTTTACTTGTTTATAGACCTAATGTATGTCTCTTCCCATCAACAGTAGGTCTTCCCGGGAGCAGAGGTATTCAGCTGTTTTTACGTCATGCTATACCAGTGTCTACAGCAGCATCTAGCAAGTGGGAGGTGCGCAGTAAGTGTGACACATAGGTGCTGAAATAACGAGTACCTTATGCTGTATCTGTAATTTTATTTTCAGTGTCTCTCAAACAAGGAATTTTTTATTCTGTGTCCTGTGACCTTTGTTTCCTAGACACTCTTTAGAAACATATCACAGTTGAAATTAAGTTTAGTGCCTTAAATGGTCATTCTCTAAATTCAGTAATTTTCATTAAGTCTTGCCATAGCTTCACTAGGTGATAAGCATTTCTGTCACGATAACCTAATATATGGCATTATTCAGGACTCTTAAGTGTATATTATGGAACCCACAGGCTCTGATACAGCATGCATGTATGGGGATTCACAGTTAATGAAAGGATGAAAATCAATAGTTTCACATTTCATTACATTGCTTTTAATTTTAACTTTTTTTTTTTTTTACTGATATGACATTGTATAATACTACTGTTTTGTTGGAAGCAAGACTCTCAATGCTTCCTTTAAAAAATTGCATTTATCCTCTGCAATAACAAAGCATGATGATATAAGTTAAAAGAATAGAATGTTCTGAAGGTTTACAAAAAACTCTCCTAGCCCTATGCTAATGCTCTGTGTTACTGGTAGCCCCTGCGCCACCAGAGGAAGATAATAGTGGAAACGCTGTTTCTAAGACAACAGCATTTTCTTTTATGTCTTAGGCTGTAATAATAGTTCATATTACTTTTCAGAATAGGCTGGAATTCTGTTAGGAATAAAATGGTGTGAATTAAGTAAACAATTAACTATCCCTGCAAAGGACCAAACTAAACAAATAGAAATAATTTTGTTATTGATTGAAAACAAATATTGTGAAAAGTTCAAAGCATTTGTATTGAACTACCATGACAGAGAGGCAGATTTCAAAGATTTTAAAATAGAGTACATTTAATTGAGTAAGTGACAATTGATGGGAACACACCTAGTTTTGAAAGACTACTTTCCTGACAAAAATAAGAAGAAAACAGACTATCATACACAAAATTTTACTGTTTTCCTATCCTTCTCAGCACTTTATAAACTTTCTCATCTTGACTATGCCAAGATTCATTACAAAATGTAGAGAATACCGATGTATTGAAATGAAATAATCCCTATCTTGAAAACAACTATGAATCTTCTGTGTAAAAATTATTTCAGGAAAACAGAGTAAATTAACATAGTTCACCACTTATTTAAAAAAATCACCAAAACTTAATATTTAAACAGTATACAATGGCTTTGGAAAGCTATTATCTGCATTGTGTTGTTGGAATTGATTCCCAGAATATTTTTCTTAAATGATATCAGAAAAAAAAAAAGAATATTGGTAATACATATTTGAGTTGAAGGGTTTTTTTTTTTTTAATGAAAACATCACCTTTACATCTTTTTTAACACAGTAAACTTAACTGAAATTGTAGTTTATTCTGCAATAGGTAGATATTTCATTCTACATTGTGTTCATGTTCCGTTAGCTGTTTCTCAACACATGTGATTGCTCTCATAGTCAAGCCAATTTAAATTATTTTGGGAATAAGATTTCATTAAACAGTACATCAAACGTCTTGCTAAAAATCAATATATATTACATCCAGTATATGACCTTTATTCACTAACGCTGTATTTCTGTCAAGTCCTAGAAACAAATAGGTGTTCTGTAATCGTACAGGATACCAATGAGTCATGCTTGGCTGTGTTTTTGAGATTTTACACAGATTATCTGAAATTTGTTATTCTACTTTACTAAAGAAAGGATTAGATTTATTTGAGTAAAAGATTCAAACACTCTTCATGCATACTTTCAAAAGTGAGTGACACATTTTATTTGTGATGTTTGGTATTTTTCAGGTTCGGTGACTTCTGAAAAAATCATTCCTTACTTGATAATGTATTCATCTCTTTACTAACTCTGTCTATTATGGTGGCAGTTTTCCATGATTGACACATTTTATAATTAAATTTCGCTTAAATTAACATGCTGTATATTCTCAGTTTATCCAGCTTATGGAAAAAGTTTTTGCATTTAAGTGTTTTGGCAAAAAATTGAAAAATATGTAAAAATACAAATAAATGCTACTTTCAATATTTCAAATTATAATAAACATTTAATTATAAAGGTCAAGTCAGTCTCACTAAACTGGTAACCTACACCCAAAAACTTTGTGTTTAAATTGTTGGTAATGGGAGCATGGAATAAATGGCTGGTTACTATATGTAATCCTGATCCCCCAGCTAAGATCAAGAATAATTCAACAATTAAGAATTAAAATGAAAAATAAGCATAAAATTCAGTTAAATTATTGTTGGGTCTAAAGTGATGAACTATTTCTATATATCTCTACATTTGCTTTTAAAGCACAATTTGTGAGCTCATCAGATCTGCTTACCACATCTCTTAATGTCAAGAGTGTAAATTAGAGAAAATTATTCAAAGATAAATTACTCAGAGCTACTAAATACTTAAAATCTGTGAAATATTTGAGCAGAGAGGATAACTTCAGAACACTTGCCTTAAGTCTCTTATTTGTATGTGAGATGAAAGTTTCCACTGGTGATAAGGGACTTTTTCAGAATAGCACAACTACTTAGAGATGTGCGAATATATTTTGCACTTATCTCCATTTTGGAACTCTATTCATAATTATTACACTACTTCCTTATTCTTCAATAGCAGGCTAGCTTTGCTGTACACTGAAGAGGATTGTTGTGCATTCAAAAGAACTCATCATGTTTCTCATATACCAACTCCTCACACACACACAAAAGTAAATAAAGGTTTTGATTATCAGTAAATTGACACAGTATCTGACCATAAAACAAACCAAAACCAAAGCTCACTCACTCTCTTCCATATATTTCACTTCTGATAAGGAATTAGTCACTCTAATGTGTCTATTTACCTCTTAAAGCTCTCTCACATCCTCATTATCGCTATCTAGACTCCCACTCTTTCACTGATCCAAGATTGTTCTCCTAGACTAATAGAACAGCAGCTCCCAAGTTAGATCACCATTTTCCTTCTAAGATATTAATTTAAAACCTGTATTGCTTTCTACTGTCCACATTTATACTCCTGTCTTACCAGTCAATCATCACCTGTTATTTAGCTCAGAAAGGAAATCAAATAGCTCATAATAATCTATTTATTTATGTCTCTTCCCTGGTCTTCAATGGTTGTCTGACCTACACATCTAGAACTACACTGGCAGTCTAGCTCTTTCTACATAACACATGACACTCTCCTAACTTAGAGCATTTACACTGTTGACCCTCAGGCTAGAATAACCACTCTTGATCCCTACAGGTGTAACTTCACCTCCTTCAAATCTCCACTGAAAGGTCATCTTGTCATGAGGCCTACACTATTTGAAAATTACTCTCACCCCAATATCACATTCTCTATTTACCATACCTACTATATATTCCAAGTTTCTCATCAGTTTTTGCCATATTATGCAATTTACTTGATCGACTCATTGTAAATATCCCTCCGTACTAGAATATGATCGTCATAAAACAGATTTCTAATTTGTCTACAAACAGAGCTAAAAGTCTTAGGGTAGTACCTGCTACATCACAGGAATTCATTAAAATTCAGTTGAAAATAATGTATTCTAGTGCACTGAGAATAAGTTTTAGTTTTAACTACTACTTTTGTCACAATATGTATTAGGTCTTTTAGTACTCTTCTGTGCTGGTAACTCCACTTAATTCAAGCGATTTGAACATCAGTAAATTGAAAAGTCAGAAGTAAAATATGATCCAAAAGGCCTCTAGGCCCGATATAGATATAGATCTCAACATTACATATTTCTAAAATCTTATGTTACCAGTCTTTGATAACAAGGAGAAAAAAATACTGATTTTAATCGGCACTTACACTGATATTTTAACCCCATCATCTCACTGAGAAATCCACAAAACTATGTATTTGCCCATTTCACAAATAAAGTGATTTGGGGTGCTTAAATCATATATAACCTCTAAACAAAAAAGTAAGTTCTAATACACATCTCTTGTACTATACAATGGATGACATATTTTGTTTAAAATTATGTTACTACTTTGGTTATTGTTGTGGAATTCTATGGTATTTCCTGCCTGGCATGATTTTTGGTCAATTCAGTTCAACATCTTCCACATGAGTCTAAAAGAAATTGATATGCTTACCAAAGATCCCACAATATGGCTGCAGTCAGTTTTAAAAATGCACAGCTTGGGCCCTCCCTGGTGGCGCAGCGGGTTAAAGCACAGCACTGGGAAGCTTAAGCCACTTTCGCATGAGTTTGATCCCCGCCTGCCCAGGAGGTGACCACATGGCGTGGCAGACCTTTCCTGACCCGCCCGTTGCTCCCCTCAGCAGTGTACTTTGTCCATCTGCCTGTTCTGCTCCCCACTCTATCCCTGGTGAATTCTCACCCTCTGCATCTCTGGTCTGCACCCCAGTTCTGTATAAATAAATAAATCTTAAAAAAAAATGCACAGCTTACATAAGCTCTGTCATATCAATCATTGTCCTTCCCTTCAAATCACATAAAGTAGCAATAAGTATTGCAGGTCCTCCTTGTTTGGGAGATGCTATATGATATATCAGTTCTGTAGGAGACTTGATCAATATTTGAACATTTATGAAAATTGGGGTGAAAGTATCTTTTCTACTATGATCATTTCCAAATGTGTCTTCCTTTTTATGTTCGCAAATTTGCAAGTTCCTTTGATGTTTAGTAAATAGTAACTATTACTATTGCTTTAAGTTTCTTTCTTCCCATAACTTTTCTTCCTCAGTACTGCATTATTTTCCTCTTGGTCTTAAAAATTCTTTTCATCAAAATTTCTCTAATTCTCATACCAAAGGGAGTTTTTAATGGCAACATGTCCATGTTATTCTCATTCACTGAATCATTTATTTTAATATATTTATTAAAATTTAAAAGAAAAATTACTGATGTCATTTCTAATATTAATATAGTTTTACCTTTTTGACCTTTGGCAGTTTATTTTTGATTGCTTTTTAATGACTGTCATATTTTTCCCATGTTCAATTGATTCTTGAATACTCTTTCACTTAGGTGTTGTACCAGAGTTAACCTGGACTTTTCTGTGATACTTTAATATAAAATTTCTTAAAATCTGTTGCAAAATATAATCTCCATTGCATTGCAAGCATGTTATATTTGTGGACATGTATAATCTAAAACAAATAGTCTTTTCTAAATTTTTTTGAAAGGTAATCTCACTCAGCTAAGACTAAGCATTATGATAACAAATGAAACTTTAAATTTAATTATGAGTTTCACAGTGTGTAAGTGATCTTGAACACAGTAACTCTGGCCCATATTTTTTTTAAATTATTGACAAAAAAATATATTCTCATCTATTAAATTTTATTGTTTGGTGTATGAAAATAATAAGGTTAAACTATTCTTTAGCATAGTCAAGATGAAAATGATAGAAAATCCTGGTGACCATTTTGAAATGCCATTAATTTTAAAACAAATACTTATAAATCCATGGAAACAGATTCCTGTGGATCATATCTACACTTAAAACACACCCATATGCCTGATACTACAACTTCTTATAGAGGATTATAATAGAGTTCAGCAATATTTACTTCCCCTTGCCCATCTACCCTAAGAACAGGGTACATCCCATCTCACTGATTTTGGACTCAAGCGTGTGATGTACACTGACAAATGGAAATGGGGTGAGAACGAGAGAGAAGGTGCCTATTTCAAGTGGAGTCTTTAAGAGACATTGGAAGTTTCTGCCAGCCCTTCTGCCCTGCTCCCTCTGGCATGACAACATGCTCAGGTTAGAGCTACTCCTTCAAAGTAGGGTCTTGAATGAGCTATGGTGTGGTGCAAATCAAAAGCTGACCTATAGCCTAAAAGCTGCTGTAGTCGAGCCAGTGATTTGTGAATGGGAGATCAATACACATTATTGTAAACCACTGAGATTTCAGAGTATTGAGTTCCTAGCACCATGTCAGCAACTGCATATAAATATAAAAATTGATTCTTAGAATAAGTGGGCTGGCAAAGCAAAACCTAAAACATGTGCCATGTGTTAATGGAGCAAGCTAAGCAGAAGGCAACATGGAAACTTATTTGAGATTAGACAAAACGGTGGCATCATTTATGGCAGACTATTTGGTAAAAATGTCACCTGTAGTAATTCACAAGGCAGAAAATGTACCTAATAAAGCTATAGGCTTAGGCAAGGAGATTTTGAGATAGAGTATTATTAACATCGGCTATTTGTGTTTACTGCAGCTAACAAATATGAGAAAAATGAGCTCATGAGAGAACTGCCCTACTTACAAGGAGTAAAACGGAAGCAGAGAATAATATATCCTAGTGTTGCAAAGTAAAGGATGCAACTGATTCTTATTTCCAGCCTCTTTAGCCTTCAAACAGTTGTCAGATTAAGAAAGAACAGAGAAGACACACCAGTCTAAGGCAATACGGTTCCACCTTTTGTTAAGACCACTGTGTGGCTTAAGATGTTCTCAGGTAAAGTTCACAATAAAATGGTTCCCAGAAAAGACACTAAGGACAAACCATACAAGTAATGCTCTCAAAATATCTAAGCTATGGGCACACTGGCACATAGTAGTAACTGGAATCAAATACAGTTTAAAAATGTTTTTGAGTTATATTGCCAAAAGCACTAGAATCCCAGGCCAAAAATACATATATACATACATACATAAATACAATAATAAAAACTGGCCCCAAACTTTAAGGACAAAGGACAGGCTGTAAAGGTAGTTTAACCACCAAGGAGGACGCTTCCCTTCACTCCTCCCTCAGATTTGGACACTGTGGAACAGGAAAACCTGCCTGCAGGTAGTATTAAAAGTTTGGAGAACTTGGGATCTACACACAGTACTAGAACTCAAGTTTATCAAGTAATATCTCTATACCCAGAAGAGTTTCACATGTTCACTGAATAGGTTTTCAAGATAGTCGTGTGTCAGTTATTATCCTGGATTCCATTGTTGCCTTTATTGAACAGGTGTGATTATTAGTGTTGTCCTGTTTGTGTTTTTCCTACTTTGTGTTAAAAATACGCTTTTTGGGGGACTCTCCATGGTGGCGCAATGGGTTAAAGCACCACATTATGAAACACTCCAAAGCCACTACAGCACAAGTTCTATCCCTAGGCAGCCAAGGAGTTGACCCACATGGCGCAGCAGACCTCTTCTGACCTCCCCGCTGGTCCCCTGAGCAGTGTACTTTGCCAATTTGCCTGTTCTGCTAACCACTCTGTCTCCAGTGAATCCTCTCACCACTCCTGTGCCTCTGGCCTGTACCCAGTTCTATAATAAATCTTTAAAGACATATGCTATTTTTTTCTGTATAGATTTACACAATGAGTTGTATCTAGTCATGAAACACAGACATCATTAACATACTACTCAGTATAATTTGTAACTTTGTTTGAATGAATTGAGTAAAAACAAATGTAGGAAGTATGCTACATATTTTGTCCAGTAAAGTTCATCACATATTATTTTATCATTTACTATATTCACTCATCAAACATGTATGGATGTAATAACAGACCTAAAATCTTTTAATTCTCTCCTATCCCATCTTGATGCACAAAATCCATTAACCATCTACCATCAACTTGATTTGTATCTAAAGTAGACCTGGTCATAATGGGCACAGCACTAATTAAATCCAGTTTTATCTCCATCACCAACAGGGTAAAATTTATACTCCTCTATATATGTTATACAGGGTTTACCAGAAAAAGGTTTCTGCTGTCCTTTTTAGTCTCATGCTTTCCTTAGTCTTCAAAATTTATAGTTACAAAGATTAAATTGATGGGAGCCAATATTAGTTGTTTGATAACTTCCAAATTAACCAATTTTTAGATGTATTTGTGTAATACAGAAGTGACCTAACAAAACCACCTTGCACTCTGAGCTTTTTCAACCGAAATACAAACAAGGAATGATGAAATGTCAAGGACATCTGTTACTTTTGTTTTATATCATCAGTTCCTTTGTTGACAAGAATTTCTTTTTCAAATGAACAAAGGTGAGTGGTACAAACAGATTTAGAACCCTCAGCCTGCAACACTACTTATCGATAAAGACAACAGTTATAATCATATGAGGGAAGGGGCACATGAGAATACTTTTCTTTTCTCACTCTATATAGAGAAAATATTTATGGAGGAAATAAATTTGTTTACTCAGTGAATAAAAATTTGATTTCCATTTACTAAATAAGCAAATTTGTTTTTACCAAGTCTCCAAATCTCTTATTTAAGAATCAGAGAAATGCTAACATAGTAAAATATATTTTGTAATCATGGGAAGCACATCAAAACTCAGCTAATTTTTTTAAATGTCAACCTATTAGATCCAACTTATCTTGATTGCTTATACCACATTTTTCATGACCTTGGTACTATTCATATTTTAGACCAAATACCATTGGTGTGTGTCAGGAGAGGGGGTAATGGTGGTGGGTGCTGTATTACACACTGTGGTATTAATATTTAGCAACATCCCTAGTCTTCATCAATCAGGAACCCTCCTTTGTCACATTCCGAAGTACCAGGTAGTGTCACACATCTCTGGAGTAGAAATAGGGTAAAATTCCCTGGGTTAAAACCACTGAGGCATAATGATAAAAATATTTTATTTGGTATAATTTCCCTTCATTTTACTCACTTAGGTATAACACTGTGGTTAGACTCAGGATGCTTGTGGACCATTTATATAACCATCTAAGTGAACTTTTTTAATTACTCTTCAATCTGCTCAAAAAAATGGAAAAAGCTGGTGCACTTCCACACTTGATAAGATGATAGCATGGTTACATCTGTTAGAGCATGGTTACCTCATACAATTCAAAGAATATTTGATTTTTATCTTCTAAGGAGAAAATCGTGTGTTTAAGATGTGAATTCCAAACAACTATCCAGAGTAAAAGGCTCTTCGAAAGTCATTTACCTCTTTCAGCCTCAGTTTCTTGATATGCAAAATAAAATTTCTACCTATCTAGTCAACTTTAATGGATTGCTCTCAAGATGCAACAAATAAAGAGATGCAATTGTATAAATGCTAAAATATTTCTAAGAGACAAACCATTATTTTTTTAATAATGCATCTCTTTAAACCCAGTTCAAATATGAAAATTGCAGTGCACAGCTTGGATAATATTACATTCATCTTAATCTCATACCTCTAAATTAAGGCATTTCTACAGAAGACCAAGAAAGGATATGGTAACAGTTAACTCTTTTTAAAGTGAAATGATGTAGCAAATATCCTCTGAACCAGTTAAATTTTAATTGCTTGTACATGGATGATTCTATAGAGCTTTGCTCAGATAAGTGCTTAATAAATACTTGTGGAATTGAATTAACTGAACCAAAAGACATATTTCCTTCTAATAGATCTAGCAGTGTGACAGTTACTAGTATCATGTAGATATAAATTATGCTGACTGTAAATAGCAACTTCATATAGAATTAAAAAGTTCAGAATAAAATATTGTATATCTACTCATTGTCATTTCTTTGTTTTCTTTGCATTCATTCTAACACCATCAATATTAATGATCATTTTAGTAATTTACCTTGAAGCTCATATATTTAAAACAGAAATTTACTTATATTTTTTCATTCTACTTTTCTCTTCTTCAATGTCTTACCTCCTCTTTAAAGTCTTCACAGTTGGGTTCATTTTTAAAAAAATTTGACTCTACAAAGTCAAAATGAACTGCTTTACTATTTTACCATTGTGTAAACTTTCATTTACTTTGCATTTGCTGAGTTTCTGCTACATGCACATCACTGTGCTCAGTGCTTTGGGGGATACAAAGATGTATCAGCTGCAATACCTGTCCTCCAGTTGTTTAAATGTATAATTGATTAGTGGCCTAAAGCCTAGCTTATAATTACATGCATTCACTCTATTTAGGACATTTTAATATTTTCATTTAATTTTCACTACCACCTGTTTGTTGTTTTCTCTGTTGATATTTTTTTAACTCAACATCTAAATAGGAATTCAAATGAATCCCTTGATTCATATAAATATAAAATTCATTGTTGTGTGATGACATTCTTGCTTTTACTTTACCATTACATTTCTTTTCTGTCTAAAGAATGCAAGCTTACACATTTAAATCAGATTATCTGATCTCACATAGAAGATTTACTCCTTTCCCCCTCAAGTTGGTCCTTTGAAAATTCATCTGTTTAATCTCTAGTTCTCTTTACCAATTACTTTTAAATTCCACACCTCACTGCTCTGTTCAGAAGTTTTTCCTCATTCCTAAATCTGATTGCTATGCTTTTCTTTGAGATATATCTGGAAAACTGAGTCAACAGTTGCCTCTAGGTAAATAAAAGCTGAATAAATACTTACTTTTCAAGAGCTTATTCTTAAGACTCCATAATTGTCACTGTAAATGTTGCTTACATTGGATACTAATGCCTTCAAAGGCCAGAGGTGCATTTGTATAACATGACCTACAATCATCAGTGGTAGACAACTTTTTAACCTTTCAAAATACCAACAAACACTTTTTTAAAAATCAGTGTTATGGAAATATTGTTTTAAGTTTGCCCAAACAAATAGAATGTAAAATGGCATGAGTGAATGCTAAGGTAAATTACAGGCTTTGGGTGATTATAGTGTGTTCATGTTTGTTCATGACTTGTAAACTCTGTTGAGAGTGGTGAATGGGAGGGAGGCTGTGTGTGTGTAGGTACCAAAGGTATATGGGAAGTCTTTGTAGCCTCCTCTCAGTTTTCCTGTGAAACTAATACTGCTGTTAAAAATAACAGTCTTAAAATTTCAAAAACAGGCCCTCCCTGGTGGCGCAGCAGGTTAAAGCACAGCACTGAGAATCTGAAGCCACTTCCGCATGAGTTCGATTCCCGCCTGCCGCCTGCCCAGGAGGAGACCACATGGTGAGCCAGACCTCTCCTGACCCGCCCGCTGCTTCCCTCAGCAGTGTACTTTGTCAATCTGCCTGTTCTGCTCCCACTCTGTCTCTGGTGAAGCCTCTCACCGCCCCTGAGCCTCTGGCCTGTACCCCAGTTCTGTATGCACAAATAAATAAATAAATCTTTAAAAAAAAAAAAAAATTTTCAAAAACAACCCAACTAACAACCTGGTCACAGATTAACCTATAAGAACACATATTTTTCATCTAGCAATGTACTTGCTAGATACTTTTAATAACATGAACACTGCCTAATGTTTCAAAGTTCTTGCTATTAATTCCCTGATTACCATGTAAAATTATGAGCTATACATGATTAATACACCCACTTTTATATATTTAAAAATGAGACCCTGAGTAGATTTATAATTTACCTTTCATCACTCAGCTATTAAAGTCTGTGATTTTAACTATTGTGCTATAATCTTGTACATCACTTTTTCATATATATTATTCTTTTCTAATACTGTTTGGCTAGAGCTATTCAAATTGAGATATAAGGCAACTTTTATTAATAACTCAAGAGTTAACTAGTGATGTATGTTGCCTACAGGTTGAAACTACCAAGTAAATAATTTGAGAATATTATTAGAGAATTACTTGTATTCATATAACTTTATAAAAAAAATTTCAGTTTCCTGAGGTGCACTTGATATATTTTCATAATGCATAAAAAAATTCCAGGCCATAGTTTTCTTTAAAACAAATTACAGGGCATCTACAGAACATAAAGCATATGTGAACTACCTCTTTAAAATTCAATTAAAACAAAGAACCACCATATAAGCATGGAACCAAAAAGCATGTATGAAGACACCTAATGAACTAGCTTCCAAAATATCAAGATGTGATTTTTCTTAAAGAGTAACAATTATGCATAGTGCAAAATGGGGTGAAGCTCTAATAACTAATATAAATCTTAACATATTATAAACACAAAATAGATACTGATTCACTGGTTGATACTCAGGCAGAACATGGGTAGTATTACTGATGATCATGCTATTGAAATTTCTTATCCTCCCATAACCAAGTTTTGGTTTACTTAAAAGTCATACATGAACTAGATCAGTTTTCTGAGTTATACTTCAAAAGAAGTGAGAAGAGTTCTGTAAGAGTCCTACAGCACTGTCTGGAAACAGCCTCCCAGGGATCTTATCAAGTTGGACAGTGTGACACTGACAGCATCTTAGAGAGATTCATGAACTGCCTAGATTCTTCCCACTGTTAAGGCTTCTGCAAGTCATCTTCCCAGAACTGCCAGAACTACTGCTATTGTCAAGACCTAACTGTTCATTACCAGTTTAGATTCTATGAGACACCCTAGTCGACTCTACCCTGTGCTGATTTTTTTTTTTGCTTAAGCCTACCCCGGTGGGTTACTTTTAATTTCAGCAGCAAAATGGATTTCAACATAATCTGTACTATTAAAACTTTAGTTTAAGAAGACATATACTTAACGACTGAGTCCAGAAACCTTAACTATTATTGAGAGAACTTGCCTTTTCTTTGTACTCTTGGTATAATAATTTCTAATATCTTTGACAATTTAATAGGTGAAAATGGCATCTCATTGTTATTTTCATTTTATTTCTTTGAATGCTAGGGATATTGAACGTATTTTCACATATTATTTGGCCATTTACATTTCTTCTTTGTAAAATGTCAGTTAAAGTTCTCCACTCGTACTTCTATTGGGGTGTTCACCTTTTTCAGATTCATCTGCAGAAGCTACTAGAAATATTAACTTTTTTTTGATAAGTGCCATATGCAAATTTTCTAATATAACTTCAAATTATTCTGGCCCTTTTTTGACTAAAAAAATTCTTATTCTTTATATAATAAATTATTTTCTTTCTCCCCTTCATTTTAGCTTTAACTAGCTATATTTTCTTGCCCAATTTTTAAAAGTAATGAATAGACTTCAATCTTTATTTCCCTGGAATTCCTGTCATATTAATATTTTTTTACTGTTTTTCAAAGAGCCCTTAGAAGCACAATTAGTAATTATTATTTTCTTCTGAATCAAACGACCCCATGTCATATATGCTCTTCAGTCTTTATCCCTCCTTTTCAGATATAACCACTGTATTTGATACTTTTTGATAGACAATAATCATGTGCCCAGTTAGTGGGCATAAGACTGACCTATCCAGTGAACCCAGTGAGAAGAGTTCAGTAGTTCTGCTGTGACCCACATGAGGTTCTACTTTATGCCATAATCCCCATTGCTGGAGGGAGTAGAATCCCTTCCTACTGAATCTGCTCTTCAGCACTGTTTCTCTCTAGGATGCCAATTTTCTGAAAATGAGCTTCTTTCTTGCATTTACTTAAAGTTATATTTGTGAAACTGAAATACCTCAAGATTAATCTCTCTATATTAATGCAAAAAGTCCTGACAAATACAAAACACACTCTTATGACAAAGAAAAAGACTGTTAGGTAAGTATCATCATTGTCTTAACAGAGGAAGGGCCAGAACACCACCAAAGTATTATCATACTATTGTTAGGTATGGCCATGAACCAAAGTTAAAGACTATCAACACTGCATTTAGGATACAGGCTGCTATGGCATACATTAAAAGTTTCATAAAAAAAAAAAAAAGTCACATGGTCTAAAAATCCTTAGCAACACAACCCTTCTTTCCAAGTTTGGAAGTCTACAGTCAGCGTAAGTCTTCCCTGGAGTATCAACTCAGAAGTCATTCACAGAAAAGTCCTATTAAATAATATTTAGGATTTATTTAGGCTGACTTTTCTGGAAATGCAAGGACTAACTCTAAGGAAATACCTCACATAAAAGCAGATGGACATGAAAGGATATGAAAAGAAGTTCTCCAAAATATCTCTAGGTGATTCCCAGGAAATGATATGTATAGTAAATAGTGACCCTATGCATCAATTTTCTATGATTCAGGTTAGTTGTATTTGAATGACTGGACTATGTCCCGACACACACAAAATTTACTTGGAATGTAAAACTACCCCTTAAATAACAGCTCAGCTATGGTTTGAAATTGCCCCTCAAAGCAATAGATTCTATATTCTTCCCTATCTCAATTGAAAATTTTTTTTTTCTAGAAGCCAAAAAAATTCTTTTAAGCAGACCCTTTTTCCTCAAGTCTATTTCATTACTCCCACATTCTAATTCATTCTTGTCATTCTACTGTCCCAACCCTTGCCCAAACCACCATCATCTCTCACTTAGGTTAAAGCAACTACTGCATACTTATCAATCTTCTAAAACTTTGCCATTTGGGAGTCTTGCCTGAATGTAATTGCTAAACTAATGCTATTTATATTTTAATTTTAAAGTTAATAACAATTATTAAAAAAAAAAAAAACTTTTGTAAAAGGAATTCTCGGCCCTCCCTGGTGGTGCAGCGGGTTAAAGCACAGCACTGAGAATCTGAAGCCACTTCCGCATGAGTTTGATTCCTGCCTGCCCCGGAGGTGACCACATGGTGTGGCAGACCTCTCCTGACCCGCCCACTGCTTCCCTCAGCAGTGTACTTCGTAGATCTGCCTGTTCTGCTCCCCACTCTGTCTCTGGTGAAGCCTCTCACTGCCCCTGAGCCTCTGGCCTGTACCCCAGTTCTGTATGCACAAATAAATAAATTAAAAAAAAAAGGAATTCTCACCAATAATTGCCCCTTTGCACAAAGTATAAAAGGGTGGTTCCCAGGAAAAGGGAGATAGTAGGTTCCCTATCCCACCCAGAAAGAAGGTGGAGCTCAGCAGGGAGAAGAATCTGGAGAGGAAGGAAGAAGGACAGAGAGCCAGAGAGATCTGAGGGAGGCACATGGAATAGAGAGATATGTGAAGAAACTGCTCTTGCTTCTTCTTGGTCTTGAACAGGTTGAAACAGATGTGGGTGAGAGACGTGTGGGAAGGTTTCACTATTCCAGGATTTATCTGGATTTTGATTTTGCTCTTTTCTTCCAAGACCTGTCTGGTCATTTCTGATCCAGAAGGTGCTTTAGACTTGTAGCAGGCTTTCAGGCCTTGCTTTGGGCCAACCCCTTAAGGGCAGACTTTTACCCAGGAGGGAATGGGTAACTTTGGGTGTCTGACTTAGAAACTATATTGTCTTTTCTGTATCGCATATTAATTGTATTAAAGTTTCTTTCCATTAAAGGTCTGATATGTTTTGTCTTGATGTAGCAGATGCGAAACCTATTTCAGCAGGCAGGCTTGGGCGTTCAGGGGTGCCCCTCCCTGCCTGTAAAAAAAGGACAATTTTTCTTTTTTCTTACATAAATGGCCAAAGTGATTCAACTCATAATGACCTCTCTTATCTAATCGCTTTACAACTCTCAGTCTCTCAGCTTAGATCATACTTCCCTCTCACAGTCACACAAACAAGCCATGCATGTGTCAATTTTAGGGTCTTTGTGCAGTTCTTTCCTCAGCCTTTTCTCAATTAGCCACTCAACGATTCCCACAGGTATTCCAGACCTTCATTCAAAAGTGATCACTCTGAACCCTTTCCTGGCAAATTTCACTCTAGTTTCAACATTACATGTTCACCTCCCCTCCTTGCTTTTACTTTGTGCATATTGTTACCTGTCAAGCTATTATTTACTTATCCATTTATTTCATATCTCTCCCACACACAGAATTTTCTGTTGCATAAGGATCTATTTGTTTCCCCTCATCACCCTCAGTGCCTGGGTGCAGCAGATACTCAGATACACAGTCAGCCTGTGCTGACTGAAAATGCCAAGTCAACTTGGAGCTTCTGAAGGGTACAAAAACATAGCCAGTAAAATGCCTGGTTAAATAGATTTACAGGTTTTTTTTTTTTTTTTTTCAATATATTAATAGCGTTCATACAGGTTTCAAAAAAATAAAACCAAAAGTATAATGCTTAAAATTATAATACTTGTAACAAAAGACTTAGTTTTCCTATGACTTGAGTGTTTTAGTGAGGAAGCACATTATGTAGAAATTTTCACTGAACAGAAAATTAAAAGAGAGATGCATAGCTTCCATTTCTAACAAAGTGTTTTTTTACTCAGAAAGCTAGATATATCTAAAAAGGCTGTGTCTGTGTCTATATATATGTGGTATGTGATATCACCACAGCAAGACTACAGTGGACAAACACATGCCCAATCATCCAGGATGATTACATGATGGGGCAATCCTTTGGGGAACAAGTTAGGATAAAAATCAAGACCTACTATTTTATAGAGTAGGTAATAAAAATATAGAATTCATTCAAAGTGCAGAGCAAAAGAACTAAGATATAGAAAAACCTGAAAGTGACTTAGAAAATACATAGGTAAAGTAAGTGCACACTAATATTTAACAGAGTTTTGGATCTAGCCCGTCACTTTAGAAGTTCACGTCATGAAGACCAACTACCAAATAATCTCACTAAACTATCTTGATGACCCTGCCGGAGGTAAGAAATTAGAATGCACCCATGGTCTGACAAACTATTTTTTTTTTTTTTTTTACATTCTTAGGTTTAAATATCTCAGCTCCATCTGGTTCAGTTGCACTTATCTAGACCCTGCTTCAGTTTCTTAAATAATAAAAGTATTTTACTAAGGAAATAAAAATAGCAAATGCTGATCACTGGCTATGGCTTGTGAGAGAACACATTGCTTCTGTGTATATATACGTATATATATATTTAGAGTCCTGATGACTCGGAGTTTATGATTGCTCACAAAATTTAATTAATCTTCTCATGTGGCACAGCAGAGTAAATCAATGTATGGAGTGACATACCTTGTAATCAAGCAATGCAAATAAATCAGATAATCAACATAAAATCAATATGCAAGTAAAAATGAAATATAAAATAATAACCAGAAATCTAAATACAAGTGGTGATGTAAAATAATTTAACCATTTCTTTCCTCTCAAAATTGGTTAATGATTAGACCCATATGAAAAGAACCAAGTACACATTTCCAGGTTATACTCAGATTCAGGGTGGGATAAACTATTCATATATAAACATTTGGAAAACTAGTAGTTATGAAGCTAGTAAGTTTTAGGTAGCTATACTGTGCTGACTTTTTTTAGTCATCATCACCACTGCTCATTTAAATTAAAATGAGCTTAACATAAAAATCATGTATATCCTGAAATGCTTGCCCAATGCATTTTAAAATCATTAAAAATTTTTATTTGGGCCCTCCCTGGTGGCGCAGCAGGTTAAAGCTCTGCACTGGGAAGCTTAAGCCACTTCTGCATGAGTTCGATCCCCGCCTGCCCCCGAAGGTATCCACATGGCATGGCAGACCTCTCCTGACCCGCCCACTGCTCCCCTCAGCAGTGTACTTCGTCGATTTGCCTGTTCTGCTCCCCACTCTGTCTCTGGTGAAGCCTCTCACTGCCCCTGAGCCTCTCCTGTACCCCAGTTCTGTATGAGTAAATAAATAAATCTTTTTTTTTTTATTTGAACTATGCATGATACAATTTGAAGAAGCCATAGATACCAGAAACTCACATTTGGGGGTTATATGTTAACATATAACCTAGTTGGGAGGAATCTTTATAAACTCTTAACAAGTCCTTGGACAGCCAGAGTCAACCCTGGTAGGAGCATTCATTCACAGATAAGCAAGTGTCAAATCTCAAACATACACAAAGAAAAGAGGTTAATGTATTGGTTTCCACTTTTCCTGTCTGAGCTATAAGGTCAGATTTTAATAAGGTTTCTCAGAATTTCTCCACATTGCTTGCTTTTCCATTTCTATCTAAGAAAAGTTTAGAAATCTCCACTTGGAAATCATCCTCAAGGCAGCCACTGTGCCTGTGTGGTAAGTGCCTCCATGATCTAAAAGTTGAGTTGGGAGCGGCCCTCCCTGGAGGCGCAGCGGGTTAAAGCACAGCACTGAGAATCTGAAGCCACTTCCGCATGAGTTCGATTCCCGCCTGCCCCGGAGGTGACCACATGGCGTGGCAGACCTCTCCTGACCTGCCCGCTGCTCCCCTCAGCAGTGTACTTCGTCCATCTGCCTGTTCTGCTCCCACTCTGTCTCTGGTGAAGCCTCTCGCCGCCCCTGAGCCTCTGGCCTGTACCCCAGTTCTGTATGAACAAATAAATAAATCTTAAAAAAAAAAAAATTGAGTTGGGCAACTTAGATTTCCCAATTGCAAAATTTATATCTCTAATGTTTTAACCATTAGCAGTACCTACCTTTGTTATGTCGGTACTCTGTTAAAGCTGACAACACAGGAATGCTATGGCCGCCCAGAAACCTAGACTCCTTGGGGCATATTTGGATGTAGACGTTCAAATGAGGTCATCCACATCAGATTACTGTTCTCTTAATTAATCAAAATGCATTTCAATGTTGCAGTAAAAAATCCCACTTAATGATTTCAAATATAGTGTAAGGTTATTATGTATACATTCTTGATCCCTTTCCCTTACCTGTCCCATTCTACCTTCCAGAAAATAATCACTTATTTGAGTGTTCATGGTTTTACTATTTGTACACTGTGACCCATAAACAAAATAAATATTTTGTGCACCTGAAATGTCTTATAAAGGTCTTGGTATATTTATTCTTCTACAATCTGTTTTATGTGCTCATGGTATTATGAGATTTATCTATGTATAATGTGTATTATATTTGACTTGCAATTGCATCTAATATTCTAATTCTATTGTATGTTTAAATGTTTATTCCAATTATTTTGATATTAAAACAGTTGAAATAAACATTCTTATACATATCTCCTTTGGTAAAGACCTTTTATTTTGAATTTCTTTCCTAAATGACAGATATTCCTTATATTACAGATGTTATTATACACACATACAATAATGTCATAATTCTGGCCATGGTACACCAATTGACTTTGTAGGGAATAGTATTTCATTATCACAAAGTATATAATTTTTAAACATACAATATTCTAAAATCTATTGAGAGTATAAAGTTATGACCAAAAGATATAGATAATTGGTGGAAAGAATAAGTGTCCTAATAGTTATATACACACAAAACAATCAAGAGGAGTGACCTAGATATGCTGGGCCAAGAAGTACGAGTTAGTAAATGTTATAGTAAGCATAAATAAGGGACCACTGAAATACTGGAGACAACATTTTAAAATTTGATATTTGTAAAGGAGATAGAGAAATTGATGGGGTTAAGTAGTAGTAAGCTAGTGCTTAATCTTTTTTAAAAGATAAATATATGATCAAATGGTAATTATTCATAGATTGGAAGCAATTACCAGACACACAAATATTTAAAAAAGTGATTAATCAGCTATGGAAAGTGGTTTAATAGACTGTTGCTTTGTTCTGCAGGCTGTTTTTAGTGACTTATTTTTACATGTGCCTGGATCATTTTTTCTTACTTCGATTCAAAATATAAAAAATAAAAATCCTAACACACACTCTGAAGGAGAACACAGATAAGTATATTACTCAGCCTAAGAATATACATAGATGCAGACATATTTAATGCAGCTCCTCCTCACTGATTCAAAAACAATGGGGAGGGGGTGGTGAAGTATATAAAAAGGCTTTCTGTGGCTGACAGAGATTCAATGGAAAAAAAAAAAAAACAACCTCAAATATGAGTATTGAGAGTTGTGTTAGTTAAAAGAATAACAAAAATCTTATTCTTTCTTAATAGCAGAGTTGTATTAAGGTATTAATAAAATTGTCTGGTCTCTAGCAGAATAAAAACAAAGGCAACATAATATTCAAAAGACCTTTTTTGTCCATCAAGGAATTAACAACTTTTCAAAATCCAAAGAGTATGTTATTAGAATAAGAAAATCCAATAGGACATTTTGTTTGCTAAGAAAAATATCCCTCTAAAATGCTAAACTTAATTTTATAAGCATCATTTTCACATCTTTTTAAGATACTAACGTATCTTAATGTTGTCTAAATACAGGATAACTTCTTCAAATATTGTGTTTTCGAATTGTCTTTGACATTCTAAAAAGAAAAAATTTAATGTATTTCAATAAAAAACATTATTGATAGACTGCTAGGATCACTTAGGGTATTTTAATGCAAATGTGCATCCCTTTACTACAATAGTATCTCTATATAATAGCCCCTACCTTTCATATTCCTTAAATAATGCATTATCCCTTTAATAAGCTATAAATGATATTATATTCTTCCAAAGTCACTCTGTCAATTTTCTATCAATTCATTTCCTAAAAAGCAACTGTTATAATTTCCTGAGTTATTCATCAAATATTTTAATTTTTCATTTCATAAAGAGTAAAGAAGAAATTGTGAATTTCTGGTCTATATATTCAAAGATACTATAAATGGCTGACTTCCATTTTAAACACAGTATAGTTATATATTTCATTTGTGTCTGTGTAAATAAGAATTTATTATGATATTCCTGTGAAGTCCTAGATATTCAGACAAAATTTCTAAAATCTGTACTGTTATTTTCTAAGCAATATAAAACATTTGTATTGATCAATTAGTCAGAGATCCTGATTTTAATGACCAACCTTAATACAAATTTAGTTTAGTGGTTAGTATTCAATATTGTAAACTAATAAATTAAACCAATTTGACAAGAACTAAAATATAATGGAAAATGTGCAAATGGCACACATTTTTAATCCCATACTTGCATTAAAGCAAAAAGAAAAATTGTAGGGAAGCATGAAATCTATATTCTAAATAACCCCCCAAAATAATGTAGTATCCTTATTTAAAAAATGTATCAACTCATCTCCATGAGCCATGTAGCCAACGTCTTTTAAGATCTTTTGTGTTGCCATTTTATGATCTCTGTTTAAAGAACATATGATAGAAGTGTTGATAAAGCCTTACTTAAAAATACATAATTCCCATGACCCAAAATTTTCTTAAGATGAGATTTACACAGAATCATTTATAGAAACTAATTTGGAAACTGTGACACGTACCATTTTTCATAAAACAAGTTATTAACAAACTACCTATTTCCTTCCATACACACAGCTGTACTGTACTTTTCAGAAAAATAGAAACACAGAGCTGAGCCCAGTTTAAAGTCAGTAGGAAGGTATCCACTTGGTCACCTCATTGTTAGGAGCCCTCTGGTCTGCTCTGACTTTTAGCTTTCATTCCCAGGCTTCTAACTGGATCTAGAGGACAAGACGCACGCAAGTCTTTAGAGAACTGCACAGTCCACAGTCCCTTCCCATTACCTTGCAAAGTATTGTGAAACAAGTAAAAAATATAATTACATTATACAAGGCACTGAGATGGGGAGAGGGGGGGATTGCTGTAACAGTTAGCCTATCTTTTGCGCTCAGATGTATCAAGTCGCCAAGTATCGCTTCACTAGTAAATAAGAAGACTAGGCCAGAAGAACTCTAAAGGTTCTGACTCCATAAAGAAAATAAATCTGGCCCTCCCTGGTGGCGCAGCGGGTTAAAGCACTGCACTGAGAAGCTTAAGCCACTTCCGCATGAGTTCGATCCCTGCCTGCCCCGGAGGTGACCACATGGTGTGGCAGACCTCTCCTGGCCCACCCGCTGC
>NW_004567111.1:33490722-33545368 GCF_000260355.1 Condylura cristata
GACCATATGGCGTGGCAGACCTCTCCTGACCCGCCCGCTGCTCCCCTCAGCAGTGTACTTCGTAGATCTCTCTGTTCTGCTCCCCACTGTCTCTGGTGAAGCCTCTCGCCACGCCTCAGCCTCTGGCCTGTACCCCAGTTCTGTATGTACAAATAAATAAATCTTAAAAAAAAAAAGCAAAAAGCAAATAAATCTTAATTGTCAGGAAAACAAGCACGTATTTCGCAGACACATTTACATACGTGCTAAACCACAACTGTGTTACACCTCCTACAGAACATATAACTCCCTAATTGTCCTTCTAACTTCCCTTTTTCATTCTGCTCTTCAATTCCCACATGCCCACATCTCACACTCTATAATCTACAAGTGGTCCACATTGCAACTCATTTAGCTGACTAAGGTATCTGTAAAGCAACTGGTAGGTATTGGACAGGTAGGATGTTAGCAGGACTGAGGAAGACAAACTTTACACCAGCAAACTACATATTACTTGGTAAGACACCCAAGTAATTCCAATAGAAAGACTTTATAAATAAGGATGGTGAACTCAACACCAAGACCGTAAGTAGAGAGGAAGCTGTGTGCATTGACTTTGGAAGTACCAATAGGGTTTGTATGTAAAACAGATGGCCATGAATGGAAACAAGATGGTCAGAGGGAGAATAATGACAAAAGCCATCACGAGGGTGGAAAGCTTGAGAAGTCTATTAACCCATTAATTTTGGTTACAGTCTTGAAAGATGCACTGGAAGTCTGTTCTTCTACACCCTGAGCTTACAAATGTACTTTTGAGGATCTCCTAACCCTTTATCCTTCCATATTTATCATTTTCCACCTAAATGCCAATGATTTCCACACCCATTTTTTATTTCAATTAACAAAATGTATATGATAAATAAATGGAGCAAAGTTGATAGGATTAGAGAGGCCAAAACAAATGAAGGTCTGCACTGGCATACAATTTTGTGAAGAAATGGATACCAGAAACATGGGCCACAGATTTAACACTACAACCCTGCCTGGCTGGTTGGGGAGGTGACCCATGTGGCACAGCAGACCTCTCCTGCCTTACCCGCTGCTTCCTTCAACAGTGTACTTCATTGACCTACCTGTTTTGATACTCGTTCTGTCTCTGGTGAAGTCTCTCACTGCCCTGCACCTCTGACCTGTATCCTAGTTCTTTATGCATAAATAAATCTTAAAAAAAAAAAAAAAAGGTTAACACAAGGTTAAACAGACTTTGTGCTAAGGAGACACCGTAATTCTTAATGGTGTGACCTGTTTGACAGAGCAATAAGTACAATAAAGTAGGGGAAATGAATGGAAATTTATAAGAAAATAAGTGACTACATGAACAGTACATTAGGAGATTTGGTTTTGCTGAGAGATTTGAGAAAATGTCTTTTTTTTTTTCTGCTCTCTTAATCCTTATTTATTTCAGCTAATAAAACAGGGTTAGGACAAATAATGCCTGCTCAGATATATGCTCTTATCAGAATGCTGGCTGAATAGTGAAAAAGGAAGTATTTTGAAAGATGGTGTGTTTGTTTAAAGTAAATGTTCACTGCTGAATAGAGTCTGCGGAGTAGCCCATTACTTCATCAGCAGCCACGAAATACAACTAAGGGAGATCACAAAACTGCCTGAAGAAAGCTAAGGAAAGACCAACCCTAGTAAACATTCTTTATTTTCTAATTTCATCTTGTAGGTGAGCATCATCGTGACCTGGCTTGAGAGATTCTGAAGGCAAAATTGGCACTAAATGTTCCTTTTCCTGTGTCAGCCCATAATTTTGGCCTTTTATCCCCTTGTATCCCCAATTCAGATAGCCATCAAGTGCTTGGGGTATCCAAATATGAGTTTCTGCTGTTTGCCATCACTTGCTGTAATTTTGGTGTCAAATGTTCACTTGAAAAACATTGGTAATACTTGTTTAAAAAACAAACAAATAACAACAAAGAACTTTGGGGTTGTCAGAGTATTCTGAGGTCACAAAATGAAAACTAAGTACAGATAAGTCTTTTACAGAACAGCAGAGAAACATTAGCACTGAGATGTTAGGAGTCATAAGAAGATGTAACAGTCTCTACATTTGAACTGTCTACTCTGCCTCAAAAGCATTTCAAGATTTATGAAAGCCAGAGGTAAAAACTAATGGACAACACTGAGTCATCAAGGTAAAGATATCTTACAAATTACTTAAAGCAACTACAGTTTCTCATGCATCCTCTCAAAGTCATTTATTTGATCAGAGCATCCCTTCTGTTTTTTAACTTTCTACCCAATTAGTCATACATTTCCAGTAGGAAGCCTTTTGCTAGTCTTTATTGTGCCAAGACACAGGTTCTGTAGTTGGGCCAGTCAGAAACATGTTCCTGTGACTGTTTTAGGAAGAGAGTGATGTGAGGAAAGAGAATTACATAATGGAGGCAAAGAATAGAAGGAAATTTGACTTTCCAAAACAGCATAAATAGAGGTCTAAGCAGGGATGCTAACACATAAAGGCCCAGAACAACCCATATGTGCATGACTCTAGCTGTAGTTGTTTGACAATTGCTCGATATGAATATAGATAGTTTCTAGCTGCCCCATCAGAGTGTAATTATGTCTTCTTGAAAAGTGTGGATACCTCCTAATATCTTTTATAAAGTATGTTTCATCTTAAGTAGGTTATATTTTTTGCAACTAAGAATGTTTCCCTTTAAGTGGAAATTAAAATAGTGATTTTTGAAATTTAAATGTATGAATTTAAATATAATAAAGACTATGCTCATCCTTTCCATGGTACCCTATTTTTCCCGTCAAACCATTTTTTGGAAAAGTTCATGGCTTTTGAGCTCTACCAGCTTCATTCATTTGTAGAGTCATTTAATATAACATTATGGATGTCCACTACAAATCTAGAATTCAATGAATAATGATGACTGACTTCAGGAAAACTTCCAGAGCTAAAGGTAAAAATAAATTAGGATCCATGTATATAAAATGCAATGATACCATAAAATTAACATACAAAAGTGAGGACAGGCTGCTAGGGGAACATAAAAAAGTGTTCCATTTAATTTAGATTTAGGAAAGTCAAGAAGGATTGGAAAAAAGGAAAATCTGAATTAAAAATTAAAGAATGTACAGGGACAAATAAATGTTGAAACAGATAAATGACAGAGGTAAGGAAGAGCATATTCAATGTTTTAAAAGGAAACAAATGTATGCCTGTAAGGCATGGAATGGGATTTACTCTATAGTAAAGTAAAGCTGTAAAAAGATAATCTGGTAAGCAAGGAACACTGTCACATATTGAGGAACTTGTCAACACTGAGAAACTACAGGGGAATGGATGTCTTCAAGGCAGGACACAGACCTCAAGTTCACTGATATAAAGGGAATGATGATTATATAACTTATTGAAGGATAGTTATTTTCCTTATAGAATTAAGTTTTTTTAAGATTTATTTATTTGTTCATACAGAACTGGGGTACAGGTCAGAGGTGCAGGGGTGGTGAGAGGATTCACCAGAGACAGAGTGGGGAGCAGAACAGGCAGATCGTGAAGTACACTGTTGAGGGGAGCAGCGGGTGGGTCAAGAGAGGTCTGCCACGCCATGTGGATCATCTCCAGGGCAGGTGGGAATTGAACTCATGCAGAAGTGACTTTAACTTCTTAGTGCTGTGCTTTAACCCGCTGCACAACCAGGGAAAGCCCTATCGAATTAATTTAGAAGAAGCTTATCATTTTTTTTTGAGTGTACAAAAATAGAGGTATGTAACTGCCTTACTACAGCGTCGAACATATGCCTCTGCTTTGATTTTGATCAGCCAGAGCATATTTGTAAGGTTCAAGCAAAACAAATTAGTAGAGTTCTCCTTTCTTCAGAAAGTACTTATGTCTCTCTTCTTGAAGTCTCCCCTCACCATGGTATAAGGCTCAGTATCTTGGAATGAACAGTCATATTTCTATGCCAGTACTATGAAAGAACAAAAAATATATTGCTATTTTGACCTCAAATGGAGATGAAAATATTTTAACATATCCCTGCCTGATTTATTCTACCTGCTTCTACCTAAAAAGTATTCTCTTTTGAGACTTCAGTCTCAAGTAAAGCATATTTTTTTACTTTGTCATAGTCTACAAATACATCAAGTATTTCCTTCATTCTGTTGGAAGAAATCACTCTAGAACTATATTCCAAAGGACAGTTATTCTTTATTCTTGGGAACTGACCTTTTATTGATTTTTCCCCTTTCCAAGACCCCTTATGAAATAAACTCTGAAGCAATCCCAAATCTAATCTTTAAGCAACTTTGAATAATCTTCTATATTCATTCAACATAAATCTTTGACCACTGTTACCAGGTTAGTACTTTGCCAGATGTTGGAATTATAACAAATGAACAAGAGAGACCTGACCCCATCTAAAAACCCTAGATTCTAAAGAAGTACCTTTCCACACTCTGGCATTCTTGAATGTCCATGACTCCATAGTACTAACTACCCACCAGTATTTGCCAAATATGGCGCTAAGTTAAGTAGATATAAAATGTGTGTACACATGAACGCAAATGTAATCATGCATTTCATTACATTATTTAAAACAGATCATAATGCTGTTCCCTATCAAATTTGGTACTCAGATTTCCACTGAAGTGTCTCATATAGAGTAACAACTCCAAGATCAATAATAAATGTGCTAAAAAATGAATAGCAAAGGCAGCTCTGATTCTTTATACGTTAAGCCTCAGACCTTCCTAAAGACTAGTGATGTGCAATGCAACAACTGCAACATCACCTGCAAACTAAAAACTGGAAATTAGATGCATTTAGTCAAATTCTGAAGTTGAAGCAGAAATCTGTATTTGAATAAGACCTCAAGGTGATTATGGTACATACTGAATTTTGAAAATCAAGGTGCAGAAAGGTTAACAGCTGATGGATTTCAAATATTCAATCTTAAAAAAAATACTCACAAAAGAATGTAAGTGGGTATGCAGAAGACTACAACTTAGTAGAAAATAAATAAGTACAACAAAATGTGCTTTTTTTTAGTTTAGCAATTAAACTAGTAATGATTTTTCAAAATCATGGCGGTATTAGCAAGGGCTCAGGGGAGGCCCTTGCTAATAGGAGTATCATTTGTAGGAGTATAACTGTGTTCACAGACTAGACGCCTAATTAATGTTTAAAAGTCTAAAATACCTGTAACTTCCCACCCTGAAACTCCAATTCTAGGAATTGTATGTAGTAAAATAAAAGCTTCACCTCCAAAGTTAAACAGACCTACTCACAAATAGTTCTTTCAATCACTAGTTTATAATCTATAAGTAAATTCTTCAAGTTCTCAATTTTTTCATGAAATGAGGATAATTACAAGTAACTTAAGCTTATTTTAAAAATAAAATGGTATATTCATATTACAATTACAGAGATAAAATACAAAAATTATATTTGAATTTAAATTATATTTGAATTTCTTTTGAACAATGAATAATTTTTTTAGTGTCTGTATGCTTCAAATATCATGGGTAATCATATATTAAGTATTATTTATTATCGTCTTAAATTCAAATGTAACTGGAGAGCTTGTATTTTTATTCACTAAATATGACCCTTCTATGCCTTTAATGAACTATGCCGTCAATAAATATTAGCTTGGCACTGTACTGTTGCTTAAAAGATTCAGAAAGCAAAGCAGTGACAAGCAAGTTTGCTGGTTTCAATAGAGTTTAGCAGTTCCATAAAACTAAACAATTTATACTTATGAAAACTTCATGATATGCAGATGAATATGCTGAAATACAATCTTAGGATGTCTCATATCTAGAAATACCCCTAAGTAATCAAAGACATTCAGTATCTTGGGTTTGAATATACCCAAATTAACTGGAAAACCTGATTTGTTAAAACATTTGAGCATCCCAGTTCTGCTGCACTATAAGCAAATAGTTGCTTATACATGTATCAAAAAACTCCTCTGATAATAGAACAAAATAGGGAGTGAAAGCAGGGCTGCTGACTTGGAAGAAACAGAAGAAAACCATGTGCTATCAATTTGTTACTAATAAAATGTAAACATCCTGAAACTTTAAACTGCATTTGATTCAGCAACCAAAAATAAATACATCTTTTTAAAGCTGTAAAGTTATCTCTTTACGCCAATAAAATGTAGTGACTTACAATTATGCCCAAAAATTTATGTGACACAGTTTACAACAAAGTATGAAGTCAAAAAGTTATAGTTACAATTTGTTACTTTCCCTCTTAAAGTCTTGGTAGATGTGCAAAGAGGACGTCATTGTAACAGGGTCTGTCTTTACCATCAAAGTGACAGGATCATGACAGATCACAAATGATTGAGTCATTTTTGCTGGCTGTCTAAATGGTAAGTGGAGAGAACTCCCTGATCAGTTCTGCCTACTACTATGATAGGTAATGACCTATAGGCAATTGGAAATGACTGTGATGCCTTAAGTACTCCAGCTACATAAAAATTTGGCTGAAATTTTGATTGTCCAGCAAACAGTGAGATTGTTTTTCGGTATATCTGACTGAGGAAGATACATGGAAAAAATTACCACTGAGATTTGATTTTGAATAAGAAGGATTAGGTAGATAGGCATAGTTAAAGTGGCATCTTAATCAAAATGAGAAAACAATAGCCGTGTGCAAAGGAATGAAACTAGACGTGATATCATACCACACACAAATAAGTCACAAAATGTATTAAAAATTTAAATTTTAAAGTATAAACCTTAAACACATAGTAAATTTTAAGGCATTGGCCATATAAACGCTTTGTGGACTTGGTTCTAACAGCAAGGTAATCAGAAGCAAACATAAGTGGGACTTCAAAGTAAAAAGCCTTTGCACAGCATTAAAAAAAAGAAGAAAGAAAGAAAGAAAGAAAATAATCAGCAAAACCAAAAAGCAATCTACTGAATGGAAGAAGATACTTGCAAATCACAAATTCCACAGAGCATTAAAATTATATAAAGAATTCAACTAAAACAAATAAGTATGTAATTTAAAAATAGGCAGATATGAATAAACACTTATCCAAAGACTTACAGATGGCCAAGAGGTATATGTTCAAAAATCTTATCACTAGATAAATTCAAATCAAAATCAGACGATGACTATTATCTAAAGACAAGAAAAATTATTGGTAGGACATAGAGAAAAGGGACCCTTTCAATCTTGTTAAGGGTACACACACACACACACACACACACACACACACACACACACACACACCTCTATTCATTTTAGTACTATTTTTATTAGCAAAGCATTGGAAACAATCTAAATGCACATTAAGAAATGAATGGATGAAGATGGTATAATGCATATATATACACACAAATACATATTTACAATGGAATGCTACTGAGCTATAAAAGATGAAACTTTTCATTTAGAACAATATAGGTAGACTTTGAGGGTATTATGCTCAGTGAAATAAATCAGAGAGAAAGACAAATATTACATTTTCAATCACATGGAAGATAAATAAAAACAAGCAAGCAAGGAAGCAGAAAAGAATATAAGGTCAAAATGGTGTTCACCAGAGGGAATGTGGAAAAGGGGGTAGATACCCCGGGTAAAATGGATCAACTGGATAATGAAACCAGAAACAAGGTGCTGGTGACAATCTTAATAAGTGTATATGGCAAATTAAAAAGTCATATACCTAAAATCTGTGTAATGTTGTAAGTCATTACTTCAGTAAAAGTAAATTTGAGGGCCCTCCCTGGTGGTGCAGAGGGTTAAAACACAAACCTAAGAGGTTAAAGCCACTTTAGCATGAGTTCCATCCCCGCCCCAGAGGTGACCAACATGGCGTAACAGACCTCTCCTGACCCGCCCACTGCTCCCCTCTGCAGTGTACTTCACCCATCTACCTATTGTGCTCCCCACTCTGTCTCTGGTGCACTCTCTCACCACCCCTGCACCTCTGGCCTGTACCCCAGTTCTGTATGCATAAATAAATCTTTTTTTTTTTTAACAAATTTGACAGAAATCAATGATAGAAAAGAAAGTTTATTTAGGGTCGATGAGGAAAGTGATACAAATGTCCTTAAAAGAAAAAAAGCAAAGTAGTAATCAGGACCACTGTAATCAGGAGTGTGGGCCCTAGTCTACCACAATAGAGGGATACTGGAGTTGTGTAAAGATGGAGTAATAAATACAAATTAGATTTTCAGAAGTCTAATCCCACAAAAATAAAAGGGATGGAAGCATAGAACTCACTTAGAAACCTAAGAATGTCAGCAGTAAGATGTGTGAGAACATGCTATGAAAGCCGTCCTGATGAAAACTAAGTGATGGAAAGCAATAACAAATTAAACAAATAATTATACTTGGAGTGGTAAGATGGATGGGGGAAATTATTATGGTGGGAAGAGGGCAGAAGCTGATATGATAAATTATCAATGACTAGTAGGAGGGGATTTAAGTGGAAATGTCCACTAGCAGCAAAAAAAATGCAGACTTACACCTGAGGAAATTAAATGACATAAATAAAAATCTTAATAGATCACTCTTAGAAAGGAAAACTGAGATAGTAAGAACATGTTAGAGCAAAACATGTATAAAGTGTATAAAGAATATAATTACCATTTAATTCCAAAAATAACATTTGGCATAGCTATAGAAAAATCAAGCACACTTAAACTATAGCACCAATAACTGAACTGAAGGACCAAGGCGGAGTTATACCAGCAAAACTAATAAAATTGGCTTAGAAATTTTTATCACAGAAACCAAGAATAACCACTCTCAATGCAGTACTTTCAGTAATAAAGGTAATCTGGACAGGTGAAGTAGTGGCAGTTAAGAACAGTGATGAGGGAAGATGGTGGGAAACTTTACCATCATAGTAAATGAGATATTCCTTTGCAAAAAAACCATGTTGTCATATCATACATCTCACAATATCTAAAAATCTACACCACAATAACACAAAAATCTACCATTGGGCCTCTTTGGGGGCACAAGGAGCTAACTCTCAGCACTATGAAGCTATAGGCAGTCACTGCAGCTAGAGTTCAATCTCCGGCCAGGAGGGTAACCCATATGGTGCAGCAGACCTCTCCTGTCTCACCCACTGCTCCCCTCAGCAGTCTACTTCAGTCAATCTGCCTCCTGTTATGCTACCCACTCTATCTCTGGTGAATCCTCTCATCCAACCCCATACTTCTGGCCTACACTTCAGTTCTTGTATGCATAAATAAATGCTTAAAAGAAAAAAAAATACACTGAAAATTGGGCAGAAGACACAGACACTTCTCCAAAGAAGACATACAGCTGGCCAAGAGGCATATGAAAAAAATGCTTATCATTACTTGCCAGAAAAATTCAATGAGATACTCCCTCACTCACATGAAACTAGTATGTATTAGAAACACCAAAAACAACAACTGTTGACAAGGATGTGGAGAAAAAGCAACCCCCTCACAATGCTGGTGGAAATTTAAACTGCTCCAGACCCTGTGTAAAACAGTATGGAGGTTTTTCAAAATATTAAAAAATAAATCCACCATATAACCCCAAAATTCCACTCTTATGGAGCAAAGAATGAAAATAAGCTATCTCTAAGTGATACACATGCACTTCTATACTCATTACAATAGTATTTACAACAGCCAAGTTACGGTAATGACCTAAGTTCCCTAACAGAGATGTGTGGATTAAGATGTGCTATACTTATGGAAGATACTCAGCTATAAAAAATGGTAAGTACAAATCTCAACACAAATACAGCTCTATGTGAACAGGAATTATTTCTTCTTTTTATGCAAGATACAAGAAGCACATTATAAAAATAATTCAATATAGAACTTCCCTAATATTTAAATAATCTTTATTGGTTTAGGTATATTTTTGCACTGCATGTTAAATTGATTCCAAGTTTTATCACTAAGGTAGGGGCCAATCTTATTGTTCAACTGATATATATGAAGACAAGCTACATCTATATCTAACACTAAATGAAAAACAGAATCTGTAGTGACCAAGAGCCAGTAGAAAGTCTTTGAGGGGCTGCAACAGAGCCTGGTTTTTCTACCCAAGATTTACTCATGGAAAAATATGCCTCTCAGATTTATACATTAGATGGAAATTAAGTGATACTGTGACACTCAGAAAAGTCTATTCTGTAATCAAAATGGCCAGTAATCATTGTTTTTGGTACTTTTTTCACTACTGTGTCTGTGTTACATGAATTAAATACAAATGAACTTTCATGTGATCAATAAAATATGTTTGGATTTTAAGATCACCAGGAATAACCTATTCCCTATCCTACTTCTTTTTCCATGCACCCATACTATTCTACATTTGCATGATAAACAGCTATTATATCGACAAGGTAATTTTTTTCTTCTTTCTCTTTCAATTTATTAGTTATTGAAAGCTAAACACTGAATGGGTCAGTGATACAATCTCCAAGAAAAATCACTGCCCTTATATTGAAAGAAAATGTTCAAGTGTTATGCATCTATAAACAAGGAATGGGTGACAATCTCCAAAAGACTGGGTTATTTTTCAATTTAATCAAATAGCATAAACTATTAATGCTTACTCTTAAATTTACAACAACAGATTAAATAGTAATAGCGCTATCTGGGAAAACAGACCACGGTGTCAGTTGCTTTGAAATTGCATAAATAGATAACATAGTGATTGTTTTGGCCTTTGGTATCATAGCTTACATTTTTATTTTTACTAATGTTTTAAACTATAAACCTAACCATTTCTATTAAGGAGAATATATTATTGTACTGTTGCTTAATTACTAAAATATGAATTTTAAATCCTACTTATTTGAAAAATCTAAGTTGGTAAGCCATTTTTCTAAGTCAACACAGTGCAATCAGGTATAGATTAATTGCAGTTTCATAGAATCAAAAAGCATAAAGAAATGTATCACATTTCTCATCTAACTTCACAGCCACACAGACCATTTCAAATGAAAAAGATACTGAAGCTCCTAAAGGACTCCAGATATGCTTTCTTCCCTGAATTCCCCAAAGGGGATAAAATTGAAGTAAAAGTTAAACATTTAATTATACAAAGCATCTAACACATTGTCCACCATAAACTGTTGAAATTTGTTTCTTACCTTATTCCTAAAAAAACCTTCATATATATAAATATGAATCAAAAGAATATAATAAGACTGCAAATTCAAATGCATTTCCCTGTAAAACTGCTAATTTTAGGCTGCATTCTTCTTTCACCAAATATTTCTTAGATATGCATCATGAAGTCTACAATCTGTTGTCACCAGGAATGGAAATGCTAGGCTTGGTCTTGGTATCTGGGTCTTACACTGTTTTACACCATAACAGCAGGTGATATTCAATGTTCTCTAATATATAAGAAATTTTTAGAAAGCTGTATTAAAATGTAAAGATTTCACTGGTATAATAGGAATAATGCTGTGTATAATTTTGGGGGTATTTCTGTAAATCAGATTTTTATCTTCATAAAATGAGGAAGTCAAATCTTGATTTATCTGAAAATCAACAGGGTATGAAAGGGGTACAAATCACAGTTCAATACCCATTACCTGTTCCAAATCTGTTTAATGGATAAACTCACAAAATTTGAATCCTGTAAGCAAAAGATTCTTACTTTAAGCACAGTAATTACATAAGCAGAACAGTAACAAAACAATGTTATCTTTCTTTCATATAAACAATGAACACATGAAGTGCCAAGTTATCCCAGCAACCTGTCAATAACTACCATGGGTAGGCAATAAAGCATTCTTGCAGTGCTATGAAGAAAAAAGAAAGAAATACATGTCAGAGAACAATGTAAGCACAGTGGAAGATTTGGTAGGCTACTCAAATAAATCAATTTGAGCTTCAGAAATGAAGAATCACTTTGCAAATGCAAATGAAATAAAAAGAAGCATGACCAAAAAAGAAACCATTATTCCCTTAAGGCTGTAAAACAAGGGCATTATGCATTCTACCTAAAGCAATGACTGTGTTCCCACCATGTAGGAAATCTTATTTTAACCTGTCTAACAAGAGAAATTGTTTTCCTATTCATATAAATATTTGTTCTGTGTTAGTACAATATGTAATTCAATAGGAAACAGAAACTTAATATTCACCCTTCTCTTGCAAGGAGGCCTGTGCATCTTCATTCTTTATTCTGATGACTGTCATTGACAACATCATCAATAAACACTTATCATTAAGCCAACAAAATTGTAGCTGGAAGGGCAAAATCGTATTGTTATAAATAAATTCTTCAATTCCAAGAGTTCAAAATTGTTCATATCTCCTAAATGTTCCAGAACTATGGCAAAAAAACAGTCATCCATTTACCAAAGGATTTTATAACTACTGTCTTTGTGCCAGACACTGTGCTTGGTGTGAAAAAACTTCACATTCACAATCTATTGGTGAAAATGGAAGTTAAATAGTATGAAATCTTAAAGTCTATAAGCGATGCCAAAAGGTTGTCTCAATTCAGAAGACATAAGAGTCTTCTATATGTACCAGCTTCAGAATTGTGATAAAATTCAGGATTCCCAAAATACAAATTTTCTGTTGGTGAAAGAAACAGGAAAGAAAAGCATTCCGTAGACCTTGGAAAAAAACCAACAAAGATGATAAAATAGCAAGAGAAAATATTGTGTGAATTTCTTTGGAGCTTTGGTTCTGAAACACTCTTTAAAAACTGCATTAATGTGATATTTTCTTGATGTACAAGAAACACATTTCTTTGAATAGACTATATAGCAGAATGTTTAGCCTCCCCAATAGATTAACTTTTTATTTTCTAGAAGCTCTCATATCTCCACACAAGGAAGGCAATCTTGAGCAACCTTTGCAACCAGATCAATTTTTCCATTCCCTATTTCACAGTTTTTTTAGAAAAATTAATTAAAATCATTAGTTATCATGTATATCTTTGTATCATGATAAATTATATGCATATCTCAAAATAGCAGCACTTTTTTGTATTTTTATCCTTTAATAAGATACTGTATTCCTGGATGCAGAGATTACTTTTCCAACGCACTGATCTGATCATGTTCCAAGCTAAGGAAGAAAGGTGGTTCCAAACCAGTAAAAGATCAAGAGTCTACATAGTCCTGTTAGACACCTGTTTTTTCTTTGTTAGCCCCTCTAATTTTATAGGTATTTAGTATACCAATTAGAGTATCCTCGATGAGTCCTAAATATATTACAAGACCCTCAATAGATTCCTGAAATTACATATAACATCAAACTGCATAGACACTACATTTTCCCCTATGTGTATACATCTACAATAAAGTTTAATTTATAAATTATGCACAGTAAGATATTAGCAGTATTACTAATAAAAATACTGTGATAAAAGCTATGTCAATATACAAATCTTGCGTTTTCTCTTTCAAAATATCTTATTGTATAAAGTATTTTGGACCATTTTGACAGAGTAACTGAAACTTGAAGAAATGAAACACAGACAATGGGGCGAGTTTATTCGAGAAAAACAAGAGTAGCTAACAAAAAGATTTAGAGAAATATTGTAAACTCATTAACCATGGCCTATCTAGGTTCTCACAAAAGATAACTGAGGGAGCAATGTTTTCATTCACACTTTCTTCTTCCAATTCTTTAACTGAAAGTTAGGGCAATGGTTTTACCTGACAACGTGTAGTTGACTACCATCACAAAATGTGGACATGGAATAAACTTTCAAGAAGAAATCAACTTTTGATTCAATCTTTTAGAGACTGTTATGAAACAGAAGAGCACTTTTCAATCTGTCTTTTCATAAATATTGACCACTAGATAGGGGATAGGGATGGAAGTTGGCAGCGGAGTATTGAGAAAAGAAGCATGTAGAAAAGGATGTCTACAAATAATGCAATAGTTTGAATTTTCTAGATCTTTGTTCTTACATAGGAAAGCCAGAAGCACTGAAGAGTCCAGGCATTAAAATCTATATATTAGGGCCCTCCCTGGTGGCGCAGCGGGTTAAAGCACTGCACTGAGAAGCTTAAACCACTTCCGCATGAGTTCAATTCCTGCCTGCCCCGGAGGTGACCACATGGTGTGGCAGACCTCTTCTGACCCGCCCGCTGCTCCCCTCAGCAGTGTACTTCGTCGATTTGCCTGTTCTGCTCCCTGCTCTGTCTCTGGTGAATCCTCTCACCCTCCGCGTCTCTGGCCTGTACCCCAGTTCTGTATAAATAAACAAATAAATCTTTAAAAAAAATCTATATATTAAATTATGTATCCCAACCATACTTTGTCATCACTTCCGATGATGAAAATACTAATAGCATCTCTAGGACACAACCTAGAATAGAGACAATCTTGTATCTGGCATCATTTCAAGCAATCTTCTTTCTCTTTCCTCCTTGAATTATCAGTCTCACACCCCTGTTAACCCCTTCTGCTACTCTTTCATCATATGATGCTGACACTTCTGACTTTACCTGAAAATCAACAACTTCTAAGCCTCTTCTGCATGTTACTAGTATAGCCTCCAATTTAACCTTTGTCACAACAGCACTGACCTGAGTCATCTCTGTCTTCTAAAGCCTCCATGCCTTCCCTCCACCCAACTCACACCCTTCACTTGCAGTATGCCTCTTTCAACTCTCTCTTCATTTGGTTATGGTCAGCAGAACAACATGGTACTAAGAAAAACTCAACATTTTTCTGTACCTAATCTCAGACACACAGTTGCATTTAAACACCAAAGAAATTATGGAAAAGTATTTGACAAAAGAGAGAGTATTGAGAGTCTGAAAATTCTTGAAATTGAATTATTTCTACTAATTTTTCTCATATGTTTACCTGCAAAAATAGAATGTGGTGACCATGACATGAATTTTTAAATTCAAAAATTTGGAATTTCCTCAAACTATAAAATGCACCAAAATTTCTTAGCAATTGTCCATCTTGTACAGAACATGGTGTTGTCATGGTGAGAATCAGGCCTAGACTTTCAAAAATTTTAGAAACAAGCAGACAAATACATTTGAAATATACATGTATGATATAGACAGATAGGTATTTGTGTATATTCATATATTAATACCCTTAATCTATAGACTTTAAATAGTATTCAACCTCAAAATTTACTGGCACTACTCTTGTAGGACTGACTTGCCCTGTTTTATTATTTTTTTTAACAAATACATGTTTATTTCTTTAAGATTTTATTTGTGCATACAGAACTGGGGTATAGGCCAGAGGTACAGGGGAGGTGAGAGGAGTCACCAGAGACAGAGTGGGGAACCGAACAGGCAGAATGAGGAAGTACATTGTTGAGGGGAGGAGCTGACAAGACAGGAGAGATCTGCCACCCCATTCGGGTCACCTCCATTGCCGGAATCAAACTCTAGCTGTGGAAGCTGCACCAGCTTCCTAGTGCTGCGTTTTAACCTGTTGCATCATCAGGGAGGACAATGACTTACCCTATTTTAAATGCAACAGTATACACAACACAATGAAACATTACTGCTTATGGCACTACAAAATCCTTCCCAAATATATTTCAAGAGAGATAAATAGTACAGACAGGACTTAGATGTTCAGTAATACAATGAACAAATTTAAAAACACTGATTCCTCCAATAATTTTGCTCTTTGAATAACTAGTAACTCTTTTTCTTAAATGCTATTAATAACTTAGTGATATCTATCTTGCATCTAATTAAGATTAAATTCCCCTTCCTAAAGTGTTTTACTCCTTCAACATTGCTTTCAGTGACAGATTTGTTTTCTTATTATGACAATAGGTTTAATGCACTGGTTTTGAATGCCTCCTTACTAATTTGTAGACATTGCTAAGCTGGATTGAAGTACTTTCTTGTTCTATTCTTCATATATTATACAACTGAGTAGTCGAAATATTACACTAAGAAACTCTTTTGACTACAAGTCACATTATCATTCTATAAAATATTTCTTATGAATGAGTATACATGTATTTTTCTTTAAACAATTTAAAATGAGTTCATGCACGCTACTGAAAAATTATCTGTCATTTCCATTAATCAAATTTAACCCATATGGTATTTCAAATGTGTCTCCATAGGTGAAAGGTAAGAACAATTATAATTTATAATTTTCATCACTGAGATATGTAATTTCTATCTAACACACTTAGAAATCATTGATTTGATTAATCATTCAAAGCTTTTATGAAATAGATATTATCTCTACAGTTATGTGATTCAAAACTGAAGAATCTTTGTTTAAAATAAACCTATTAGTAATATAGTTTGAGGTGGATTCAAATAATTGAGGAAAAATACTGAATATGTGAATTTGGTGGCATAAAGTAAAATCAATTAGTTGGTATGTGGTAGTAAATTAGTTTTGATTATTCCTTAAAGTACCTTAGAACATTATGAAGTCAGACACGTTTTAGGACCAATACTTAGAAAACAAAATTTTAATGCCAATGTTCAAAAATACTACCTTTTAAAAGAGCTCCGGGGCCCTCCCTGGTGCTGCAATGGGTTAAAGCAAAGCATTGTGAAGCTCTCCACAGCCACTGCAGCATCAGATCTATCCCTGGCCAGGGAAATGACCCACATGGCGTGGCAAACCTCTCCTGACCCAACTGCTGCTCCTTCAACAGTGTATTTCAGTCAATCTGCCTATTCTGCTCCCCATTCTGTCTCTGGTGACTCAACCCCCCCAAACCTTTAGCCTGTACCCCAGTTCTTGTATGCATAAATAAATAAATCTCTTTAAAAAAAAGGTCATGAGGTCATTTGAATAGATAGGTTTACCACCCATGCATTTTACAAGACTGCCAATTTAAATTAATAACCATAAAGGGGAGTATCAAGGTGGAGTCAGGGGAGACTGCATGCTCTGCACACAGGAGAATAATCTCAAAGTGAGCCCAGTCTGGCACTGCGTCCAGAGTTTGTGTGAATTGGGGCAAATAAGTGACACATCTTGGAGCCTGACAGACTAACAGACAACACCAGAAGGGACACTAAGGAGATTCAAATGTCATCAAGCAACAAATGGGTAGAAACAAACACCTGGAGACTGTGACCCAATGTGGGAGGCACCACACAAACTGAAGTACTATCATTTGGCTGGTGGTCCAAGAGAAGGAAGAGCTGAACACTGAGGAGAACACACGCTTGACTGTGACTGAAATATGAATGATGGAGATCGGGTGTTACAAGGAGGCCAGGTCCCAGTGAAAAGAACCAAGGCTGCACTCCATGCACTGCCTTTCCCAGCAACCCAACTGTACTGGAGCTGACCTTGTGCAGCACACAGACAGTAAAAACTGCATGCAGAGCTGTCCCCTAACCCAATTCCCGACAGTTCAGTCCTTTCCAGATCCCTCCCCAATGCTGTGACCCGTCAGCTGCAAGATGAGGTCTCCAGACTCATGGGAGCCTATAAGACCCAAACATCTAAAATGCATAAGACAGGAAAACTTAAAAAAAAAAAAAAATCTAACTGCTGGGGAAAACAATATCTAACTTACTGGCACATAAAATTTAATAAAAACATCGGGACATCTAAACCAGCAAAATGGGCCGACAAAGATACAATACATGGCAGTTGGACCTCAAGGGACTATGATCACAAGGTGAGAAAAAGCATGCAGAATTCAACCACAAAGACACTGATCATCCTATCTAATATCTATCATCCAATCTAAATATACATGCACCAAATGAAAAGCACTGAAATATGTAACAGAGTTATTAACAAATCTAAAAATGCATGTTGATCACAACAAAATAGTTGTTGACATTTTGACACCCTACTCCCACAATAGACAGATCAACCAGCATAAAGTCAGCAATGAAACCATAGCCGTAATCGAACAAAATAAACCAGACATCTGTGAGTGCAGCATTGCCCAAGAAGCTGAATACACCTCTTCAAGAGCACATGGAACATTAAGCACAATACACCATGTTTTATCACAAATGTCAATAAATTCATGAAGATTCAAATCTTATCAAGTATTTTCACCATGGTCTCAAACTACAAATTAACCACAAAAACAAAACAAGGAAGGGTGGAAGCAAAAGGGAAAAGAGGTCTAATGGACTTTGGTGGAAGTCTTGGGGTGCCTTGGTTGCTGGACTGTGGTAACATATCTGAAGAGGTGTAATATGATTCATACAGTATCATAAACCAGTATTACCGAAATAAAAAATATGTAAAAATTAAAAATACCAACCATAAAATTTTTAAATTTTGCATGTATAGTTTTTGGAACTGAAATTTAAGTAATATTTTGTTGTAAAAAAATATGAATTTCATTAAACCCGAAGGAAATAATTAATCATCTCTTTTGTCTTTCTAATACCTCAGTGCACACTACCTTTTCCACTTGAAAGTTATGTGAAGACAGTTACATTTGTTTCTAGACCTGTTCACAAATCTTTATGTAATTTAATTTAATAACATATAAGTTGATGAGCAAAAAATAGAAAATTCTTCTGATTTTTTGTAATTTATGGATGCTTAGGACAATCCCCAAAGATATAAATCATAAAAAAAGAAAAACTGCCAAATTATGAGTGGATGAATGAACTGTAAGAGACCAGTAATTATAAAAAAACAGACAGGATCTGCCCATGGATTGTATACTGTTGATAAGTTTGCTACACCATAGAGAGAAACCAAACTCAAAATCACTACTATCTACTATATGAGCACTTTCTTTTTTTTTTTTTATAGGAAAGCTTAAAGCAAAATCAAGTAACACTCCCTGACATTTTATTAGTATAGTTAATATTTATACATTTTGTAGATTTTAAAATTTAACATATTTATCCATATATTATCTAATGTTCTTCAATACAGTGCACTGGATTGTGGTGATGGCACACTGGTAAACTGGTGATGGGAGGTCCATGATTATTACAACTGAGATGGAAAAATGCACAAAGTGAAGAATAATATAATAATAATAATATATATATATATATATATATATATATATATATATATATATATATATATAAAGGAAAAAAATAAAGTATTCAGTGAAAAGGCCTGTTCTGCTCCCAACTCTGTCTCTGGTGAATCCTCTTACCATCAGTGCACCTCTGGCCTGTACCCCAGCTCTGTATGCATAAATAAATCTTTTTTTAAAAAAATGCATAACTGAATTTGAAAGTGTCTATTCTAGTGTCCTAAATCATAAAAAAAAATCATAGAAAACTAATCATATGAATTAGTTTTCTCCTAGTTCTTAAAGTCTGGAAAACATCAATGTACGTCAAAACAGAAATTAATAAGATTCAGTCTTCTCTTTCAGAAAATTAAAATGTAGACTACAAGACCAACATCTCAATTTTAGGAAAAGGGAAATCTTAGTTTATTAATTAAAAAATGTCTTTATTTCTACTTTTGCCTCCACTTCTCTTTCAAGTGCCTCCATACATTTAACTTCCAAAGCCTTTTTTTTGAATGTTTCCATGAAACATGAAGTTATGTTGAATAAATAAATAAATTTGTATGCTCCCCTCCTCTTACTTTGGTCAGTTTAATTTTCACACCCAGACGGAGGATCAAGGAAAAATTCCCCCGAAACTCAAAGGAAGGCTTTGCCAGTTATGTTACATAAGTATCAAAGAGAAAATGACTATTACAAGAATTTTGAGCCCAAAATTAAGTTTCATTTTTTTCATCTTCTCATTATCTATTTGACCCTGGAAAACAATTTAAGACCTTAATTTTTTGCTAGCATTATTAAAATGAACATTGGTTTACCAAGTACCAGATACTGTACTAAATATTTCCCATTTGCTATTTTAACTTTTACAAGATCCATATAAGAAGTATTATTCCCATTTTATATATAAACTAAATCAAAAGAACTGGTGAATGGCAGTTGTAAGAGGAAAAAGTTAGGCCTACTTGATCCTTACATTCAACAGGAGAGCTTAAAAATACTATTTTGAAAAAAAAAATTTCTAAAAAGAAATTTTAGGAAAAATTCCTAAATGCACGATTCAACCAATTGGAATATTTACTTGATTGGTAACAATACTGTCAACAAAGTAGGTTACAGATAAAGCCCAAGTAAAATAACAAAATAACCTATAATAAGATAAGCGGAAAGAATGTTTTTCTCTTTTTGTAACATCACTGAGTTTCAGCTGGGTCACTTCACCTATATGAACCTTCTCACGTGTTTTTTAAAATGTCTGTTTATATTATCCTGAAAGCAAACCCAATTTTTCTGGATCAGAGATAAATTACTCTTACTCAGCCAACACAGTTTCCTCATACTCCAGTCTTTCCCTTTCAGGACAATGCCAAGCACCAGATATATTCTGTGACTCCTAAACATGGAAACTTACATAAGCTATACTTTACCCTTTCAGTTTCTATCCTAAGAAAAGAGAAATTTTAATAAATGAACTGTATCCTCACTAGAAAAAAAGGAGGAAGGCAAGCATTTCATTCCAGAGGCTGTGAAGTTTTATTATCTATTGAACAGAACAGATGGTTCACCATAAAGATAAGCAACTCTATCTCAGAATCCCTTGGAATCAGAGGAATGAGAGATATGGGGAAATATTTATATATAATTCTCTATATTTACATCATGTCATTTATTTTGCTCAAAATATTTCATCCATATGGTAAAATGAAAATAGTCATAATACCTCCCATACCTTAATGTCCCTCTTCTGTAAAATAAAGGTGTTGCTATGTTAAGATTTCTAATTATATTCATTTAAGATACCTGTACAGAAGTGATGGCTTCACTTACAAAAATGGAAATGGCTAGAAATAATAAAATTAATACATCTACAAGCAAAATGGTGTGCTGGAGAAATCACTGGTCGAGGTGTATTCTCTCATCGCGGAAAATCACTTAAACTGCAGCCTCATGTTCTCATTGGTTAAATGAATACAGGTTTTCCCAGTTACATGAAAGTAGAATATATCTAATTAGTTATGATTATAGGCTATAGGGCGGGGGTCTGGAAACACTGTTATTTATGTGGAAATTTTTGGAGCACTCTCAGATTCCAAAAAACTCTCAAATCATTTAATTCTAAACCAGGAACATTCTGGTTTAGAGTCTCAGGGAAAACCTGAAGCTTGGACAAACTTTAGTCTAATATTCCTTTCAGCCACTAAGAGTTTTATTTTGCAACAATCTCAGACTGGGTAGATTCACAGTGGGTTCAGGAAGCTTGAAAGAGAGCCCTGAAGCCCACGGCTTCATCCCCACAGTTTGGAGAAAACAAGCCATCAGGGAGACAGCACCTTAGGCCCACTGGGAATCCCTATGATGCTCTCCACATTACCGCAGTCTCTGAGCTCAGCTATGCCCACCGACACTCGCTTACACCACCTCCAGGTGTTGGCTCTTAGGCACACGTGTAACCACAGGTGCCATCATAGATGCTTAATGGCAGGAGGGTGGAAAAAAACTGACAACTCCCATTTACTCTATACACATGAAATTATTGGAGCCAAAAATAAGTACATCTAATTTTTTAAATTATTTATTTATGCATTACAGGTCAGAGCTGCAGGGGTGGTGAGAGGATTCACCAGAGACAGAGCGGGAAGCAAAACAGGCCAAGACCAAGTACACTGCTGAGGGGAGCAGCAGGCGGGTCAGGAGAGGTCTGCCATGCCATGTGGTCACCTCCGGGGCAGGCAGGGATCGAATTCATGCTGAAGTGGCTTTAGCTTCTTAGTGCTGTGTTTTAACCCGCTGCACCACCAGGGAGGGCCCAGTATATCTATTTTTAAGACTTATTTGGATGAAACTCATTTACTATATAATTAATCCAGTTAAAATGTACAATTCAGGTCTCCTAGGTGGCCCAAGAGTTAAGTCTCAGTGCTATTATCATTGTGGCCTGAATCTGATACCCAGCCAGAGAGTTAACCCACCTCTCCTGATCACCTGCTGCTCCCCTCAGCAGTCTATCTTAGTAAGTCTACCTGCTTTGCACCCCACTCTGTCACGAGTGAATCCTCTCACTGCCCGGTCTCCTTGCCTGCACACCTATAGCCTACATTGCAGTTCTTTTACGCTAAGATAAATCTTTTAAAAAGATAAAGTGCACAATTCAACAGTCTTGGTATATTCATTATATGCAACTATCATTATTAGAACATTATCATCATCTCAAAATAGAAACTATGCCCTTTGGCTATTATCCTTTCACTGTATACTTGTTTTTAAATTTAACTCATTTAGGTTAATTCCATTTCCATTCTGAAATTTGCATCAATGACTTCATTGGCCAGATCTATAGGTGCAATGTGAAGTAAATAAATATTTTAATCACTCATATAATTCGTGCTATGAATCTACTTTGCATTAATCATAGTTAAGGCCAGGTGTTGGTTGACTTTTTTTTTTTTTCCCCAAAGAGGCTGGAAGAAAAGAGTTTATTTTGAATGCAGGTTCTCCAACTTTAGCATGCATCAGAATGTTCTGGAGCTCTGGTTACTATTGCTATTCCCGACCAGTGTCTTATTTAGCACAGCTGGGATTAGGGCTCAAAACTTGTCTTTTCTAAAGTTCCAAGGTGATGTTAATGTGGTTTATCTAGTGACCACACCGATTTGTAAGTCTATCACAATGTTCCCAAAATAATTATTTACAGAAATCGCATGGCATCTTGGGGAAATCCACATCCTAATTCATTGTTAGGATAGGGCCTGCCATTTTATAAGTAGTCCCCAGGTGATATTGCTTTACCTGATCCACCAAAAAAAAAGTAGTCCCCAGGTGATGTTGCTTTACCTGATCCACCAAAAAAAAAAAAAAAAAAAAAAAACCAGAGGAAAAAAAATGCATTTTGAGTATGAGTAGAGTAGCATCACCTGGAAGCTATTACACGTGCCAAATTGACACAATAGAACAAACATATGGATTGCCAACTATGCATTATACACTATAAAGTCACAAGTGTCCCCAAATGAATTACACTCTGTAAATTCAATAAAATTGAAAGGAAATCAGGAAATCAAACAAATATATCTAAGTTCAATGATAAAAAGACATAATAAAAGGCAGAACAAAGACACAAATAATGAATCAGTTAGCTTTAAAAGGGAATGTTTGAAAAGAGCACAGAGGGAGAGGTCTTTCTTCAAAGAAACACAAATTTGGGTTATTTTACCTGGAAGTTTCAGAAAAATTAAACATATGATGTAATATGAGCATTCTGAATTTGTTTAACACAGACACTAGGCAAGGGAAAAAAGCATCACTTTAAATAGACCAGACAACCATTTTCACTTTAAATGGTCCTAAAAACAGCTATCAAAAAGCTTAAACCATCGAAAAAAAAAATTAAAACAAGTCCACATGATTTGGGTAAGGTAAACAATTCTCCAGAATGACACACATAATCAAGGATTTAAGGTCATGAAAATACCACATAGACCAAATCAAACAAAGACTTACCAGTTTCTCGCAGGTCCTAGAGCGAGAAATACTCTCTGAGATGGCGCGTCCAAATTTAAAGTCTTATGAGAGCTCTGATTGGCCAGGAATTTTAACTCACAAACATTCTTTGTCCTGATACGAGGGCTTCAGCCTCAGTGCACTGTAGACAGTGGGTTCTCCTGTTAAGTCTCACAGAGAAATAGTTTCCTCTGCTGTGGAAAATGTAAACATCCCACGTTTTTACCCAGCAGTTATTTTTCACAATAGGAAATTAAAATAAAGCAATAATAAAACTGTGTCCTTTCTAAAAAGGGAAAAAACTTATGATTTAAAACACCAATACAAATACTATAGTCAGCACTTAAAAAAATAATTTCTGATGGATTTTAATGTCATTTTCACAGTATAAAATTAGGGAATAATAATATTATTGTGTGTGTGGACAATTTTTAAAAGCTGTGCCATGTGGCATGAAGAAAATGAAGACAGGGCTATATCAGCCTTACAAGTGTTATCTGATAACAGAATTGACCTTTAACTCTTCGCAGCTGAGAAATGGCTAGAGCTGAACTAAGGTACCTCTAAACAGTCACTTGCATCTTCTCCTTGCTACTCTGGTTTTAACTTCAACCGCAGACCTCATTTTGGAAATTCAAGACACAAGAATCAGAAAAGAATTGCAGCAATACTACAAACAAATGTGTGTAGAGTTTAAATTTAAGGGTCTTCTATTTCTTCAGATGGAGAGTTTTGAATCTACAAAAGCATGATTCCCACAGAGGAGGAAAGACATCCACGTTTTGCTAATCAGCTTACCAGTTACCCAGTACTCTAGATAAGAGCAGTTGTGTCAGGAATTATCAGAATGGTACTACCAGTTTCTGTCTCTTAAATTCAAGCAGTGAATACACAGTTTATCTGTCTTCTCCCCTCCTTTCCTTGATTATATTCAGTGTTCACTGAATACCTACTAAATATAAAAGTTACAACTATATGACCTCTGAGGAAACTTCATATGTTTATCGGTTTGCAATTTAAATCATATTGCATAGAATGTAATGCCATCACATCTACAAAGCAAATAGACAGGTACTTGCTCTCCCATCCTTTCCTCACCTAATGCCTATAATGACTTGAATCACCATGACAACCTTGAGGCCATCTCTCATTTCTCCTTTATTTACATTATTTTAACTACATGCCAAACTGAAAGGGAGATTATACACCTAAGACCAAACGTACTACCCATGCTTGATGGAATAAAATAAAACATAGATAATTCAGGGCCCTCAATTTTAAACTAAATAGAGGAAAGGATGAATAAGTTTTTTTTTTTTTTCAATGAAAAAAAATTTAAACAGAGGCATTCTATCTTTGTTTTGTTTTGAAATGGCTCTTTATAGTTAAACACCTAACAGATAAATCCATGCAACAAATACAGAAAAGAAAATGAATGTAAATACTTTCTGAGAACTGTTCTTTATAGATTTTAATGTGATGTTATCCTCTGTTTAAATGTATGCTTGTAAGTTCACTGACTCAAAGTATATTGGATATGTCAGAATGTAGAGTTTTAATAACTAGGGAAAAAATCTCAGATAAACTTGACTCTCAGACAAGAACAAAAATGTCATTCTTTTTGCATCTAGATTTTAATACATCTTTCAAGGTGTAAGGAATGTGGGAAATCAATGGCAAATCCCACGGTCCTCTCACTGAGATATTCAAAATGTTAACTCTAATGGGAGTTATATCAGAATAAAAAAGACAACTATAACCTCAGGCTGAGCAGTTCACAACAAGAGATAGAAAACAATTATTGCTCAAATGCTAAACACATCTTGTATCTTTAAATAACAACACAAAAACTTTTGCCATAATTTTAACAATATAGCCATTTCATCAGAAATGGCTGATATGAAAGTAGATAATTTTAGAGAAAATTATTGTCTCTTGTTTAGTAATTATCACTAATGAAAGAAAGATTTCTTAAATACTAATAAATCAGGGCTGAATTGACTGACCATGCATCCAAATTACTGCATTATTCACACTGGAATTACTCCAAAGATTAGCTGCAAATTGCCCTCTAAATTGAATTTATGGTTTCATTTTTCATAACTACTGTGTTGTGACAAATGAGAGAAATCTGAAAGGAAAATGACAGCGATGGACCCAACTTCTTAGTGCTCTATCTTCAAGATAGAGCCAAGCTATCTCTATAAGTTATGTTGGCAGGCATAAAACCCTCCTAGGCAGAAATCCAGGAGACTCTACTCCATATCCCACTCAGGAAAGGAAAAGGTCAACATTATATTTTGTCAAGTGGAAGTTAATCAAATCAACATCCATGGAAGAGGAAGGAAGTCACATAAATGATACAGTTATTTTGTGTGCTAAATTCTTTGATTTGATCTTCATAATAGCAACATGGAATAAGTAACTCTAAAATAAATCCTCACTTTAAAATGTGGGTCTGTACTTTGGGGTAATCTGTCCAACTCTGAACTTTTGAGAAACCTCTATCTGCAAAATCCAATTCCTAATTCTCCTGCTAGAGTTCCTCCCACAAAGGGCTACAACTTTGATCCTATTACCAATTCAGATGTATTAATTTTATGTCTAGAAAATCACTGTGTTTTCTTTTTTCATCAAAGAAAATAAAAATGACAATGTTCCAATTTGGGGGAACACACAGACAGATTCTATAAACCGGGCATCAGGAACACATCTAAATCTTTGGTACAATTGTTTTTAGACTATTATTGAAAAGCTGAAAGAAAATAAGAGCTGCCAGATCAGAGAGATAGTAAAGGCCTCCCTCTTTATATGAGGTATATAACTTGTTTCAATACAGAGAGAGGAAGACAATTTTGTTAGCCTTTAAATTGGGGTTTGTATTGTCCAGGCCTCTTGGGTTAGAAATGATTGAAAACAAATATTGGGTTGGAGTTAGTGACAAATGCAGTTGATGCCTTCAGGTTTATAAGACACCAGTATGTGAACATATGCTCTGTTTGTAAGACAAATGATTAGGCAGCCTCCTACAGCTTTCTGTTTCTAAAGGTTTAGAGTGTGTCATTTTTTTTTTTCTTTTATAATGGCCTCAGGTATGCTTTCTCTCATAAAAGGAGCTCTCAGGTTAACGTACAGATATATAGGCACTGATGGCATTTCTAAGACATACAGAAGAAAATGAAATCATTTTTTATTTACAAATAAGTGTTTAAACATTCCCCCCCCACCACTGGGGTTAATAGGTAATTCAAATGTTCCCTTAACACATTTATCAGTTAGAAGGGAATTTGCAAAGCTCTGGGTCTCTGGATAAATCTCTTTGTGTTCCTTAACCTTTTAGGATAATTACTTTATTACTGATTTTACAATGTACCTTAGCACTTACACTGTAAGTTTTTCTCCTCTGAAGATAATTTTTAATGTGTTCACTTATACTAGTGTGTTACTGGTTTTCACTTGTATATACATATTTTTACTCTACTGGTGCCTGGGGTGCCTTTGTCCCACCAAACTGGTCCATTTGTGTTTTCCTTTGGAAACGAAAGTGTTGACATGTGGATTTACAGCCAAACGTTATTCTCATAGTTGGCAACAAATGTGAAAATTGAAACATCTACCACAATATATAAAAGGAAAATATAATACTAACCATATGTGTCTAGAACAACTGAATTCTTTTTATTTTGAAGTTTGCTATGATATAGAAAACCAAGCCAAGATCCGCAGTGCTATTTTAATGGAGCATGCAACATGTTCAACTATCTGTGACCTTCCTTAATATCTCTGTGATTCTTTACTAAGGATAGGGTTAATATGCCTCCTCCTGAGATGCTATGAGGATAAAAAAAACAACTTTTTACATCAAATTCTTAAGGCATCACCTCAAGCTTTCACATCATGTTTGAGAAGTGCTCAAAGAGAAAATGACTCTGGATGAAAGAACAAAGTGATACTAACCTATAGTTAATAGCTTGAACTTCAAATATAATGGTAGCTTTAAATATATGTGTGTAGAATATGTGAACACATGACAAACTAAAATTTTGGGGGCCTAGTTAAGTGGACTTTTGAAATGTTTGAAGTTGTTTATAATAAACACATTAATCTTGTGACAAGAAATTCTAATAAATGTCAGAAAGTAAAAAGTGCTTATAACATAGAAGGTAATCAGTTAATATTATTTTCTTTCTTTTATCTTCCTGATTCACTAACTATAAATATACAAGCTTTCATTAGTGTAAGCACACTAATACTTACTACCTGCTAATTCAAAATTCCTGTGGGTGTTGAGATTTCAAAGTGAAAGAGAATGAATAAGCCTATGTCTTTTCTATCTGCCAATGCATAAGTACACGTAATAGAATTTCAAATTTACCTGTATAGTAAGGAAAAATTTTAATATTTTCTTTCAATCTGATTCTCTCTTTTTAAATTTACACTACACAGAGAAACCTGAAAATGGTCACTACCAAATATCTCAGCCATATATACATAAAATATAAAGCATTGTGATACTATGATCATTTTTTGGATAATGTATGCATAAACAACTATTTTTATTGAATTGTATTCATATTTTTATAGAACAAATGATCAAATAGCAATTTCACATGAGTTAACTAAATATATATTCTTAGGGGAATTTTACACCAATATTGTGTCCAATTTCAATGAAGAGTCTCAGAAAATAAATGCATTTTTCTTTTTAAACAGCTTAACTTGAATGAGGCCAAGAAGTCTCAGAACTATTTCTGATACCCGCATAAATGGATAGGAGTGGCAACACATATAAGCCAAATTGATCTGAAGTCCAAAAATTATTCACATATGGCTTTCAAATACTCCCCAGGAAGGACAAGGATATATGCCTGGATGAATGATATCAACAAAAGTCCCCACCACCTGTACTGTTAAATCATCTCAAAGACAGGGTATGCACAATGGAGACTACCCAGTTCCTTCAGAAAAAAGGTCAATGATTTTTGTCATGCCACAGATTCTAGTACAGCAAAGTTTAACAGAGTAATCATATTTCAAGAACAAAAAAAAAAAAAATCTCCCTTGTCCTGTAGAGAAAAAAAATATTTTATCATCAATACTTTAACAGAAGCTCTGAACACAATAAATAAATGAATAAATAATAAAAAATACTGTGAAGCAGCTGTTTAAATAACTGACTATATCTGTGCAATGCTGAACTGTTCTTCACACTCTGAGAGGAGCAGTACAGCAGTGAGAATCCTCAAGTAGGATATTGCCAAGGGCATGATGAGATTTCTAAACTGCCGTAGTAGTCAGTATTCTATTCTATTCTGCTTTGACACATGTCTTTGCACAAAGCTTGGGGAATCTAGAGTTAAGCACTGAGTCAGATCCTGGGAACTGAGAGTAGGTAGAAAAGTGCTGAGGGGAAACCTGAAGATGCGCCTCAAAGAAGTGTCTAACTATAAGGTCAGGAGCAATGAACTGATAACAGTAGGTGGGGTCCACAGGTAGAAGCTAAAGTAATTTTCATGAGTTGTTTTGTCCTAGGTGCTATTACTGCTACAGGGCAGAGAAAGGGGTACCCCAGAAGCCCCAAATCTGCCTGCTCTAAAAAGGTTCTTCCATCCAGCACATCAAGAAAAACATATACGACCTTTAATGGAAAGGAGCTTTCATACAATGTGTGAACAAAGACAAAGAATAAAGTTTTCAAATCAAGCACCAGAAATTATCCAAATTATCCATACCCCCCCCAATATCCCAATAGGAAAATGACAAGCCAAACTGGATGGGCCCAAAGCAGGGCCTGTGAGGCCTGAAAACCTGTTGCAAGTCTAAAGCACCTTCTGATGGGGACCCATAGATAAGGGAAAGAAGGGCCCCAGCAAGTAAAAAGTGAACTAAAAATCAAAGGTGCCTTTGTTAACCTCCCCATGGGTCTCTCACCCACATGTTTCAACCAGTCCAGGAACGAGAAGCAATCACAGTTTCTTCACGTGTGAATCTGTTCTATGTGACTTCTCCAGGTCTCCTGGCTCTCTAAGCTTCTTCCTCCTTTCTCCCATTTCCTTCCCTAGTTTCTCTCCTCCCTGTTCAGCTCCACCCTTCCTTGGGTAAGGGAAGCAACCTGGAACATCCCCTTTTCCTGGGGACCACTCTCTTGCATTATTTCACTGTACTTTAGCCCTACTTCGAAGTACATTATTTCTTACCAATATATGTTCTTGTAATTATTTTCAGCTAAAATCTCTGTGTTATGTAACTTTGACTGAAAATGTTTCCATCTATTCTCTTTTTTAACAGATATTTGTATTATATGTACAAGTATATATAATATCTTGTTGGAGTAACATGTATGTATGTATATGTAAACACATATAAAGTATATGATATGTATGTATATTGTGTTTGTGTGTGTGTATAATTGATTCAGCTTGGTAAAATGTTGTTTGATGAACACTATGTAATATGTAGTATATAACCCAAACCAGTGCAAGAAACAGTACTGTCACCCAGAGTCTTCCTTCATGACCCACTGAGCCATAGCCCTCAATGACTATTTCTAACACCATAGGTTATTGCTCCCTGTTGTTGAACTTTATGTCAATGAAATAGCAAAAGTAATTTTTTTTGTTTTATTTCACATTATGGGTTTAAGATCCATTTATTTTTGTAGATAGTTTATTTTCAGTTTTTTGTTTAATCATCATTGATAGATTTCATTGTTTAATTACATCACAATTTATTTCACCATTATATTGTTGTGAACATTTTTCTAGTATGTTTAAGACTTAATACTTACATTCTTACCTGTTTTTGATACATATATGTACATATTTTATAGAGTTATATACAAAGTATATTGGGTACATTAAATAGATATTGTCAGTTTTCCAAAGCAGTGCTATCATTTTTGAGAGTACGAGATTAAAAGATAATTTTCAAAAAAGGGTATAATTATGAGTGTCATACAGATTTTAAAAATAAACACATCAAGCACATACAATGAGTGAAATGGGTCAATGATAAAAATCAATTTGAAAGAAAATGAAAATAGGTCAAAGATAGTAAATGGATAGAATCCGATAATGGGAAAGAGCATACTGTATTTAGAAACTGTAATAGCTCAAAGATAGAGAAAGAAGAATAGAAAGATTTAAGGATTATCTTCCAAATAATGTATAGTTTTCATGTAAACACAATTTTTCTGTCTACTGGATATCTCCAACTGATCCACAAACTTACCAAAATGTGTCAGTCTTTATATTGAACTCCGCTGATGGCTTTGCATTGATAGTAATTATGATTTCACTGAAATATGTTTCCATATGCTAATTGGCCATGGGGACATTTTTTTTTCTTGGTTAAAGGTCTACTGAAGAAATGTGTTCTTTAATTCTAGCGTGTTGATGCCATTTTACTTGTACCTTTTTAGGACTTCCTCATCTATTTTTTTATGCAAGTCCATTGCTGTACAATGATCTGTGTTTTTCCTTTCCACTAACTTAACGGTGTCTTTCTGTAATGGTGTCTGCCTCGTTCAATTCTACTGTTGTATCATGTAACTTCTTACCTTCATTTTTCATACTTATCCTTTGAAGATCTTACTGTGTTTCTTACAGCTTTTACTTTTAATTTTGCTTTTAAGATATTTGCTTTAAGTTCGTTAGGTCTTTGTAGATTGTTTGCCTTCAAGATTATTTTTTCCTCAGAAGATCTTTATTTTGATTCTATACAATTTCAATAACGTGTTAGGACGTGGATTTACTTTCATTTAACATATTTGGAATTCTTTGTATTTCCTATATCTGATTAATCAGGTTCTTCGGCAATTCCCTCATTCCTTCTACTGTGCCTTCAGGATCATTGTTCGAACTCACCTTTGAATTGTTTAGAATTTACATCTCTGGGGCCCTCCCTGGTGGTGCGGAGGCTTAAAGCAAAACACTAGGAGGCTTAAGCCACTTCTGCCTGAGTTCGATCCCCACCTGCCACCAGAGGTGATCCACATGGCAGACCTCTCCTGGCCTGCCCTCTGCTTCCCTCACAATGTAATTCATCAGTCAGCCTGTTCTGCTCCCCATTGTCTCTGGAGAATCTCTCACCACCCCCGCACCTCTGACTTGTACCCCAGTTCTGTAATGCATAATAAGAATTTACATTTCTGCATCTCACTCTTCTGCATTCTATGTAATTTCTGTTCTGTTTTTCCATTAACTAAATCACTCTTAAATTCTATATACTCTTCTATTTAATCCATTTTTGTGTTTTAAATTTCAGTGACAATATTTTTTAGTTTTAAAAGTATTATGTAATCTATTTATCTTTCTACACTTGTGTTATTCTTTTGTTTCTTTATTCTGTCAATTACATCCTAAGTCTGTTTTTCTCTTTTATTGTAGTAAAAGCACATTATAAAATTTATAATTGCAACCATTTTTTTTTTTAAAGATTTATTTATTTGTACATACAGAACTGGGGTGCAGGCCAGAAGCTCAGGGGCGGCGAGAGGCTTCACCAGAGACAGAGTGGGGAACAGAACAGGCAGATCGATTAAGTACACTGCTGAGGGGAGCAGCGGGCGGGTCAGGAGAGTTCTGCCACGCCATGTGGTCACCTCCAGGGCAGGCGGGAATCGAACTCATGCGGAAGCGGTTTTAGATTCTCAGTGCTGTGCTTTAACCCGCTGCGCCACCAGGGAGGGCCGCAACCATTTTTAAGTATACAGTATGCCTGCTCATGATCAGATGGTCTTCGGCATGGTATCCATAGCTACAGAATGGAGAAAGGATCACCTCTTCAACAAAAGCCAACCAGTGCTGTAGTTTTCTCTGGAGGAAGGTTATCGATCACTGATTCAGTCTCTTCAGTGTTTGTAGTTTTATTCAGATTTTTTAATTTCTTGTGATATCATCTTAGTAGGTGGTATGTTTCTAAAATGTATTCATTTCTCCTAGATCATCCAGTCCTTAGGATATGATCATTTATGCACTTATGCTCTTTTTTAACTCTAAAAACATCAGTTGTCATTTCTCACTTCTGATTTTTCATTTGAAACCACTGTCTCTTTTTAGTTTGTGTATTAAAGTTTTCCCAAGATAGTTTATCTTTTCAGAAAGCCAATTTTTAGTGTTATTTTTTCTTCTGTATTTCTAGTCTCTACTGTGTTTATTTCTACCCTCTACCTTACTATTTACTATGTTATGTTAGCTTTGCATTTTAATTTCCTTATTGTATTCATACTTTAAGGTGTAAAATTAAATTATTGATTTGAGATTTCTTTTTTAATGCAGACATTTATAGTAGAAACTTTACTCATACTACAGTGTTTGCTGCATTCCACAAATTTTGTTATGTTTACTTTCATTTCATCTCAAGACATTTGCTGTTTCCTTTGTTATTAATTTTTAACTCATTAGTTTTCAAGAGTACGTTGTTTAATTTCCACATATTTGTGGTTTTCTTCAAACTTTCTTCTGCTATTGATTTTTAGTTTCATGCATTGTCACTGAAAAAGATACTTGACATGATTTCTATCTTCTTGAATTTGTTATTTGTTTTGTAGTCTAGCATGTGATTTATCTTGGAGAATGTTTTTTATGCACTTGAAAAGAATGCATACTATGCATTATGTCTGTTAAGTCCATTTGGCCTATAGTACTGTTCAAGTCATATTTCTTAATTGATTCTCTATCTGGTAGATCTGTCCATTATTTGAACTGTAATGTTAAATATTTTATGATGATTATATTACATTTTCTATCTCCTTTTAATTACATTAACTTCATGCATATGGATGATCATATTAGATGCTTATGTATTATTTTGTGTCTTCTCAGAACAGTGATCCTTTATTCATTACATAGTCTCCTTTATCTCTTTAGCATTTTCACTTAAATGCTAGCTTTTGTGATATAAGTAGTGCCATTCCTATTCTTTTTGCTACCACTTTCATGATATATATTTTCTCACTTTTCACTTTCATACTGTGTATGTCTGTATATCTACAGTGAGTCTCCTATAGACATCATATAGTTAGGTCATGTTTTTTACCTCACTCAACAGTTCCATATGTTTTTGAAAGGCAATTTAATCCATTTAAATTTAAAATAGCACTGTCATTACTATTACATTTTTCAGGTTTCCTCATTTCTTTAGACTTGAGAAGTTCTGAGACAGTCTATCTTCAAATAACTTCTTTGATTTTCACTTTTTATTTTCTTTATAGGTTACCTTTTGGAATTATTATCCTGTTGAATGATGTTCCATAAGTCTTTTAGTCTGTCTTTCCATTCCTTCATTCTTTTTCCTTTATGGTACTTCTAACTTGATAATTTTAAATGATTTCACCCTGAGTTACTGATTCTTTCTTTTGCTGGGTCAAATGTACTATAGAGCCTTCCAAAGAATTTTTCAAATGTTATTATAATCTTCAGTCACAGATATTTTGGGGGTTCATTTTTTTTTATTTATAGCTCTATTGACACTTTTATTTTGTAACTGAATCTTTTTTATTTCCTGATTTCATTTAGCTTACCACTTGTTCTCTTGTAGTATGTTCACTTTCTTTAAGACAATTATTTTTTAATTCTTTACTGAATTATTTATTGACTCCCATTTTTAAAATTAATAAATCGTTAACTGAGGTAAAATTGGGGGTCTCATTTCTTTAGGATTAATTTATAGAGCTTAACGTTGTTCCTTTTATTGTGCTATGTTTTCCACTTCTTTGTGCATCTTGTTTGTCATGATTTGTGCTTTTAAAAAAATTGTCACATCTTAATCTTAACCATTATTTAATCAATGGATCCTCTATTTCCTTTTTTACTCACAGCATAACTTTGTTACATGTAATCTTGATTAGTAATAATAAGATTACTAATCCTAGTAATCCATTCATGATAGCGGAATTTATGGGCCAAGAATTGCGCATTTGTCAAATTTAAATTAGGTAAAAAACATCCTCCCCAAATTTAAATCTGATTTACATTCCTATACACAGTGTATAAAAGTGCCTTTTTCTCCTATACTAATAGACTTTACCACTACCAAACTGAAACGTATTTGTAACATGATAGAAAAAAAAAACAATGCTTTTCATTTGTATTATCTAATTATAAATGAATTACACTTTTGTATATAACTTGGGACCATCTATTTCAATAAATTGTATGTTATACAAAAAAAAAAAAAAAGTTAGCCATATCTCCCAGTCTTTCCAGACTGCTTTCATTTAGGAAAGACTTTATATTCTGGGAGCCTCTCAACCATTTTATTTTGACACAACTTCTCTAGGCCTATGTGTGTAATATCCAACTAGAGGCTTTCTAGTTTCTTTTACCAGAGCTTATCACTTCTTTCTTCATTACTCATCTATGATACTGTAGATATTCTGGACTAGACACAAATTGCTGAACTGTTTTTCTCTCTGCTGCTCTAAGACAGATATCCAAAGTATGCCGTTTCCATTAGTTCTTCATAAACATTCCCTCAGTCAGACCCTCCAAAACCTAGAAAATTGGACCTAGTTTCTTCTATGTTTTTTACTTCTGAGGGGGGAAAAAAAAATGTGACTGGGCTCTTCCTCAAGATAACAGTAAACTATGCTGGTTTGGAGAGAGGATTGATACAAATGAAAAATAATGCCATCTTTATTCATTTCAGTTTGATTATTGTCATCCTTGAGTTTTCCTGGGGTAATGCAACTTCCTAAATGGTTTTGAAGTTTTTATAGAGTCTTTCTAGATCATTTTATTTGTTAAGTAGGTATCTCTTTGGATCTATAGTTGAGGGTTCTATTTTGCCATCCTGCTCACATCACTCTCCTATTTTCATTTATTTTCAGTATACTGGCTTAAATATCTTTCGCAAATTACCTAGCATAACTCTGCTGTTTGTGGTTTCAGCTGACTCTTACTTAGTGTACATTGCCTTCTTGTGTATGATTTGATACTGTGAATTCAGCATCCCTGTGCAATCTGAATTGAGGTCTCCTGTATGCAAAGCAATTTTGCCTTGGCTTCAACTAATCCCCACAGTGATAATACTAGTTGAAGGCCAATCGTAAGATAATACTTTCATAGTAGTTTCCTGGTTCATGAATGTAATGTAAATGTAAGCCCCCATATGATGTGAAATATATTACCATAGTAACAAATTCTCAAAGAAACCTTAAACTTGGTACATTTACCCAAACCTAAGAGAGAACTGATATGCTTTTTGTCATGACGCTGAGTTTCTTTATTATTTTCAAGTTCTAGTGTTAAAAGGAAACATATTTTTTAAAATACTAATATCTATTCAGAGATTGGTTTTTAATAGAGCACAAGCATCTCTTATATTTTTTCTCTACTACTTTGGAAGTTCTATAAACTAATTATGACTAGCAGATACGTAATGTTAATCAGCATTATTGCCTTTTAATCACCTCCTATCTTGTAGGCTATAGTTGTCTCATATTTTTTATATAGACTTCTTAACATTTCACAAAATATTATTTTTGCTTCTTATAATTAATGTTTGTTTAGCCACACATTTATTACTTTCTTCGCTTGCACATGTAATCATTTTTTTGTGTCAAAAGTAAAATGATTTAAATTTCCCAAAATGTACATCTACTATTATTAACTTTCTTATGTTTCTTTGTCAGAAATTATCTTTACTCTGTCTCAATTTTGCAAGTATTTTTTTCACTATGGATACAATTTTAGATGGACAATTGTTTTACCTAACACATTGGAAGTATCTTTTTGTTATCTCCTGGTGATCATTACTATTGAGGACTCATGTTTTAATTAAAATTACAATCTATTAAAGATGATCTATTTTATTCTCTCTTCTGCTATAACTATCCTTCCTGTGAAATGTAAATTTTAAAATTCACTATGAAAAGTCTAGACATGAATTTCAGACACTACTTAGAATCTAGGGAAAGAAGTGTTTCATAATTTTTGGACAGTATTTAAATATTTCATATAACTTCTCTTTAACATTTTTAGAGTCCTTAGGACTAAGTACACTGTATTTTATTTTATATGATATCTAATGGTTGTTTTTCAAATCTTTGCCATTTTAATAGTTTCTTACTCCATACTACTGTATTCAATCTAGTTGTAAATTTACTTTTTTCATTGTTGTAGGCTAAATGTTTGTGTCCCCCCCACAAACACACAGACAGCAGATTTTTATATTAAAACCCGAAGCCTTAAATATACTATTTGGCAGTATGGCTTCTCATTAGGTCATGAAAGTTGATCCTTCAGGCTTGGGATGAGTATGTTTATAAAAGAGATCACAAAGCACTCCCTAGTACCTTCCACCCTGGGAGGATACAGCAAAAAGGTGCAATTAACTATGAAGTAGGTTGTTAGTATCAATAGGTACTAAATTTATTGGTGCTTTAATTTTGAGCTTCCAGCCTCCAGAATTATGAGTGTAGAAACTATAGTTTATGTGCTATCCAGTCTGTGTCAATTGGAACAGAATAAAGCAATTACATGCATGTATATGAATTCCTTGTGTAGTGCCAAAATTCAAGATCCTTCCTATAGTAGAGTCTCACAGGGAATATTTCATTGGCAATTACCTCTATTTTTGTACAATAGTCCATTAGGGTTGTCTAGGCCATTTCATACCATAATGACAAATACTTTCAAAGTCAAACAAGTCCACTACTCTGTTGACTTCAATGGAATTGTCTTTACTTAAAGTTTAGTTTCCAACTATCCTTCATACACTTGTAGTGTACTAGGGCATTTTAATATATGCAATATTCTAATCAATATTGTAATCTATAGGTAAATTAATTACTAGTATGTATTAACACTTGTATGTAATTCTATATAGTTCAAGTTCAAATTCATAATCTTAACATTGTTTATTCACATATACATTGCTGAAACTTAAAAAAATAGATTCTCAATTACTATTTTATCCCATTGTTATTTCCTACCTGCAAAATATTACAATGCATTTTTCCATACATTAAAATTTAATGACTTGTATAAACTCATAAACTAAGTAACAAATGTAGAATCAAATTGACTCCAAATTAAGTGATCTCAAACTAACTTCAGAGTTTAAACTTTAACTGGATCAAAGGATCCCAATGAGAAGGATGTTAACCTGGTTAATCAGTGATCATTTGCTATTTCAAGTAAGAGGTTAGCTACTGAAGTAACTGTAAACCAGTGACCCCTTTCTCTTAGGGAAGGCCCCTGTTGAATTTGAACTTGATTGAATGAAGATAAAGTGCAGCATAATGAATACTGCATTTTACATTTCTATAGTGAACTAAAATAACCTATTGTGAGTGTTGGAATGTAATAACCCATACATTATTATGCTTTATTGATAGGGTTTTACATTCTGGAATTCATTCAGGCATATCCAACCCCCAAATACCATTAACAAAATTTAATTCTGTGCATGAAAGTTATTATATATATCATCATGCTTTTTACCTAACTGCACAACATTTAATTTCATGACTGTAATAGAACTGTAGACATTAGCTCTATTTCCATATATTGGATTGAGAAAAAAATGAAATTACCTTTTTAATATGATAGAAATTGAATTGTTGCATTATGGAACTTAATTGAAACTAATAGTTAAAATATTCCTTTTCCCAGATTCTTCAATAAAAATGGAGGTGATGGATCAATAAAAATCAGGAGGTAATAATTCATCAAACTGTATTTAGACAAGTAGATATCCTATGTAGGACAAACCAAAAATAGGACTTTCTTTTCTAGTTTTAATTAGTAATCAATTTTTATATCTAGAATTCAAATAAGCACCTGATTTTTTTTTTCTTGCAATACATGCAAAGGGTATTTTGACATCAAGAAGCATAGCAAAGTAAGACATATTGTAATAATTAACTGAATTATTCCTGGCATGCCGTGAACAATTACAGGATTAATAACTACCCAACCAAACGGTGTTATGTTGGAATAAATTGACCGACAAGGTTTCTCAGCGAGGAAATGAAGCTCAGATAGATCATCAATAAAAACGACTGTGACGAGCATACTTGTGAGAACTCCAGTTTTTTAAATTTACAAAATGTGGTCATGGTAACTATGCTTAATGATTAGAAGAAGGTATTTAAAAATTCATTTAGAATATTTTGCCCTTTTTAATTGCCTGCTGAAAGACAAAACGTTTGATGATCCCTAATGTACCATACAATCCACATTTAATTAAATACCTGTAAGTTCTGAAAGCTACTGAGAAAGTATTTTTTAAATAATTTTTAAAAATCTAAAGAAAAAGATAAAAATAAGAACTACAGCTTATTTGGAATATGTGGTGATAGGTGGTGTGCCATATGCATCCATATCAAGGATGATAGGAGATGAAAAACAGATTCTTTGAGAAAAAGTGAAACCATATGCCATATTGTGAGATATGTAATCTGATGTAAGATTATATAACTCTCTGTATACATTTATTGAAAGTTTTAAGAAATAACTACAATGTGTATATCATCAATATTTATATTTTTGTTGTATGCAATATTTTTAGATAGAAATAAACTTTAAGGTAGAAAAGTATTAAAAAGGAGAAAGAGTGAAGGAAAAAAATTTCAGATACTGAAAATGGCATGCATGTGAGTATCTTAAAGTAGTTTCAGGTTGGTGTGGACCTAATAACTAAAATCACATTCTATTGCAGACAGGATTAATTTGCAAACACATTTGAATTATCTTTAAATCTTTACTCTCAGTCTCCTTTAAAATAAATGGCCTGGCAATCCCTTGTGGTGCAACAGGGTGGAGCACTGCATTGAAAAGCTAAGCCAATCTGTGGCGATGGCCACTTCAGTGTGAGTTCAATCCCTGCCCAGGAGGTGATCCACATGGCACAGCAAACCTCTCCTGTCTCGCTCTGCTCATCTGCTCCCCTCAGCAGTGTATTTCATCAATCTGCCTGGTCTGCTCCCCATCTGACTCTGGTGAATCCTCTCACTGCCCCTGCACCTCTGGCCTATACCTCATTTCTGTATGCATAAATAAAAATATTTAAAATAAATAAAATAAATGGCCTGGTCAAATCATCAACTTATGATATAATAAAAGTAGCTAACGGGAGCTAACTTTACATTAGTATCCTCATTTATACAGACTTGTAGGTAATTGTAAAGATAGCTGTCTCAGCCAAGACTATTGTGAAAAATAATTAAGTGGATGAAAATTTTAAATACTTAAAATATATGTACATGGTTATGCAGTAGATAAGTACTAATTCCAGAAGCTTGCTGGGATGAAGTCCCCATTCTTATTTTAAACATAGGGAATTCTCCAAAGTTCTAGTTTGTCTTCATCTCTCCTAACTCTGTCCATTCTTCCCAGCAGCCCATGTTGTAGTAGAAAGTACAAACTATTTCTCCCTTCTTTATCCCCTTTCCTTTTAAAGATAGCCACTTGATGCTCCTTATATACATCATATTCAGTGTGTTGGAAACTAAAATGAGAATATTTGTCCATCAAATTCCATCTTTTATGTTCCTTACCGGCTCACACTAGAATACTGTCTCTTTATCCTTCTCCCTTATATTTTTAAAAGTTCAGCCTTCTTTTTTTATTCCCAACTTAAACCTCAATGTTACTCACTTTTCTCTACCTGAATTTACTTGTGCCTATCCTACCTTAACCTAACCCCTGCATATATTACTGTCAACATAACCTAAATCTTTTTTTATATTCCTAAAATTCCCAATGCTTTCAATGTACAATGTAAGATCCACAACTTGAAATACTAGGCTCCAAGAACCAGGGTTTGCACACCACTTCATCATCAGGTCTCCTGCTTTCTCTTTAGCTTACAGAATAAACCAAACTGATCTTTCAAAAATTTCCTGAATGTGGCCCTCCCTGGTGGCGCAGCGGGTTAAAGCACAGCACTAAGAAACTGAAGCTTTTTCTGCATGAGTTCGATCCCCGACTGCCCCGGAGGTGACCACATGGTGCGGCAGACCTCTCCTGACCTCCTCCCGCCCGCTGCTCCCCTCAGCAGTGTACCTCGTCGCTCTGCCTGTTCTGCTTCCCACTCTGTCTCTGGTGAATCCTCTCACCCTCCGCATCTCTGGCCTGTACCCCAGATCTGTAAGAATAAATAAATAAATCTTTAAAAAAAAAAAATTCCTGAATGTGTCAAACCTACTTCTAGATCTTGCCATGTGCTGCTTTCTTTGTCTAGAATGCCCTTTCTTCTCCTCCTCCCTGTCCACAGCTCTGTCATTGAACCCTTACTGACACCAACATCTAAATTCAGAAGTCATCTTCTCTAGAAAACTTTTCCCACCCTACCTTTCATCTGAATCTTCTCCCCTAACACTAACTCCACTAGAGTAATTTACAACATATTGTCATGATTATTAATGCTGGTAGTGGTTCCTCCAACCAGACAGTGAATTCTCATTGCTGGCAGATTTCCCAGACATTGTAATGCAGACCTGCATGTAGAAAGTTTACTGGAGGGTATTTTTGTGTCATCAAAATCAAGGATTGTGGAAATATGAAGGAAATATGATTGGACAGGGGGGAGAATTGAACTTGAATTGATTCCATTAAAACAAATACCTCAGTCCATCTTATTGGGAACTCTGAAGTTGAACTGGTTCTTCTGAGTTGTCCTCACCCATCACTGGATATGGGTTCTCTCTGGGAAGTGAATATTACCTTGGGTCAGGTGATTTCCTTTCTTTTTGGGCAAGGTCCAAAAAGAGACTCAGTTAAAAACTGGCATCAGGGCCCTCCCTGATGGCACAGTGGGTTATTAAAGCACAGCATTAAGAAGCTAAAGCCACATCAAAATGAGTTTGAGCCCCACCCCAGAGGTGATCCACATGGCCTACAGACCTCTCCTGACCCACCTGCTGCTCCCCTCAGCAGTGTACTTCAGGAATCGGCCTGTACTGCTCCCCACTTTGTCTCTGGTGAATCCTCTCTCTGCCCCTGCACCTCTGGCCTGTATCCTAGTCCTGTACGCATAAATAAATCTTAAAAAAAAAAATGTCATCCACGAATATTCCCAGTAGCTGGGGAGACTGTTTCTGTGCAGAGTAGCATGGAAATTAAAACAGTTCCTTAAAAACAAAAAAACTTTTTCTCATTCATTTTTGTGTGACTTTGGCTAATATAGACCCTGACTTATAGGAAGCGTTCAAAAATAAATGTTTATTGAATGAGTGCATAGTATGATTTTTAGTCAAATTCATCTTTCTGAAAGCAATCTGTGCTGCAGATACCTTATGTTCAATCTGAAAATAAGGACCAAAGAAAACACAAAGTGCAGAATAAATAGTTTTTAATCTAACTACAGTCCCTTGGCTTCTTCGAAGACTTATAATGATCTACTCTCTTTAATCTCCCCAACAGAATGAAAAGTTAAAAACACAGAAGGCAAGACTGAAATGCAGAAGAATAGTCTTTATATTAAAAAGATATTCATATAGCTTTTCATTTGAAGAAAATGTAAGCCTGCAGCATTCTTAGTATTAGCTGAATCCCAACATCTTGCCTTATTTACATTTGATAAAGCAAGGCAATGAAATGAGATGTCCAGGTATAGGGTTAGATGGTCACATTAGAGGTTTGCATGTAGACAAATGAGATAGAACATATATTACTTCCATTACTGACATGACAGAAAATATTTTCATGCTTAAATCTTACCTGAGAAATAGAGAAAAATCAAAAAAACGACACAAACTTGATTTATACATACATGGAAAAGGCAAGGTGCAGTGAGGTAGTTAGGAGTTGCTGCTACAAAAAAGAAGTGCAGATCGGTAGCTTTTCAGTAAGGTAGATCTAAAGGATCAGGATGCCGATTGAGGTCCATCAAAGAAACTAAAAAGCATTGAATGTTATAATATACTTTGGGGTTAAGAAGAAAAATACAAATTTTGAAATCACTGAGGTAAGGGAAGTGAGTCCTTTTGAACTGAAAAAAGAAAAGGTGACAGTGACTTACATCCTTAAGGATTTGTAAACCAACTCTTGAAAAGTGAGAAGTTACACAGGAAAGAAAAGGGGGGAATATTCCCTACCCATACCTCACACTCAGTAAATGAGAGTGACTGTGAAATTATGAGCTTTACATTATAGAGAGTATAAAACAGGATGAGTTGTGGAACAGGGAGATTCAAACCCCTAATGTCTTAATGTTTTGATTTACATAAGAATCACACATGAGTAGAGTCAATTTTGCATAATAGTTGCTTTGAAGTGTAAATCTGTTCCAACATTATTCTGCATTAGGTAACCACTTGAGCATGATGCAAATTTTTGCTCTGCTTATGTGAGATTTTATCTGGAGAAACACAGTTGAATTCCAAAATCTACACCAACTGAACACTAAGTCACACTGTAATATTCTAATGCACACACTTGAAACTTCTACCAGTTATCTTACTTCCCCAAACATGTTGTCAGCCAAACTCATGCACATTTGGCAGTACATTATTATTGATTCAGATAACACACCTGTTATTTACCAATGACAAAATTGCAATTCTCCTGACACCCACTTCCACAAGTAAATTTTAGGTATTTTTCAGGGTAAAGTACCATTTGTTTTATAGTATTTGTGTATTTCTTATTCTATTAACATATGTCAACCTGTAGTTGCCCACTAGCTTCTTGTCTTTTTGCACAGAATTAATGAAGATTTGAGTATTGGTTCCTCACTGCAATTTTCTCATAAACCTGGTGGTTTTTGTTGTGTAGTTTTTGTATGTCAGTGATCTACAGTAACACATATATTGAATTATAGTAGATTTAATTTACAATGCTAACATTTATAATTTCTTACAACATTCTCTATCAGTAGGTTTGGGCTGGCATCAGTACAATGAACAGTGTTATTTTCTTTATTACCTATTAGCTCCCAAATGTTTAACCAATTTTGGATGAGTTTCCTGTTATACAAATGTAGGAGAAATTAAACCAGTTAGTTTGTCAATTCATATTCCTTCTTGATAAAGGAACTTGTAAAGATCCAACAATGCAGAAAAAAGGAAGAATAACTGAGAAGTTGCTGTCAAAGGTAGCACAAACTATCACATGAGGAATAAAGTGGAAGCAGTGACAGAAACCTAGTTGTTATGGTGCCAGATATGTTGTTATGGTGCCAGATATGTTACTACGCCATACCCAAGACCACAGAATGGTTCTGCTGCTCACTAGCTTCTGCCTATTCTTCAAATCTTAAATTCTGGCCTTGATGTCAACTTTGTGATCTATCCAACAGATGAATTTGCTCATCTGTAAAATGAAAGGATAGTAAAGAAAGTCTCCCCTGATAAATATAGTTCCAATATCTATATTGTTTATATGAACACAAGAAGATTATACTGCATATTTATGACCTTTCTTACTAAATGAGCAATTAATACATTAGTTGTTCACATAGTAAAAAAATCACCTCGAACTTATTTTTTTTCCAAATTATTTTTTTTTTTAAAGATTTATTTATTTGTGCATACAGAACTGGGGTACAGGCCAGAGGCTCAGGGGTGGTGAGAGGCTTCACCAGAGACAGAGTGGGGAGCAGAACAGGCAGATTGACGAAGTACACTGCTGAGGGGAGCAGCGGGCGGGTCAGAAAGGTCTGCCAGCCATGTGGTCACCTCCAGGGCAGGCAGGAATTGAACTCATGCGGAAGCGGCTTTAGATTCTCAGTGTTGTGCTTTAACCCGCTGCGCCACCAGGGAGGGCCCCAAATTATTTTTTTTAAATATGAATTTCCATTTCCAAGTTGACTTAAAGTTCAAAGATTTTAATGGTAATTTTGTGCATTATAATCATTAATTTTATGCCACCAAGCATTAAAACATAATCCCTTCTCAAAGAGCAACTTATACAGCTTATTTAAAAGAATGGTGAGAAATCAAATCACTAATCCATTACAGTTAGACCTCAAATAGGTGGCCATAGTAGTAAAATTGTCATTTTGTCTGATTGCATTTTTAAAGTAAAGGATCAGCACCAAAATAGCAGACCCCTCTGTGATCTATCTCTGCATACCTTTAGGAAAAAATATCCTAATTCACATTTTTAATGCAAAATTAGATAAAACTGTAAATAAGGTTAAAAAGTGGAAAACATCTTTTTTAATAGAAAATTCTGTTTATTTAATTTTTAATGTGCTTTTTCACTAGGGTGGCTTTAGGGTCACAGAAATATTGAGCAGAAAGGACAAAAATGTCACACACAGCAACTGCATATACACATGAATAGCCTCCCCTTATCAACCACACACACTAGAACTTTTGTTACAAATGATGAACTTATGTCACTACAACAATAAATTAAAACTCAAAGTCCATCATTTACATTAGGGATCACTCTTAGTGTTGTGTGGTAATGCATTGTTTAGACAACTACATCATGGTAGGTATCTGCCACTATAGAGTATCATACTGAAAAGTTTCATGGCCCTAGGCATTCTCTGTGCTGTACTTACTCATCTTCCTCTCCCTGCTAAATTCTAACAATCACCAAAATTTTTATTATACTCATAGTTTTGTCACTTACATAATTTTATATAGTTCCAAGCCTACATAAGCATTCTTTTCAGATTAGCAAAGTCTAACACTACCTCCAGACCTAAGCATCTAGTCCCAGCATCTTCTTTATGGTACAGGGTTTAGTATCTGCCTATCAGCTGGAGACAGTGGGCAGCTTCCTATGGATTAAGGGAAGCATAACTTTTCAGTATCATTCAGGAAAATCACTTATGTAGGAGCATTATGTAGGAGACACACTGAAGTTGAAGCACTACTTACTATCAATTAAAATCATTAGACTAAGTGAAGTCATACGTTAAATTGTAGACTTTTGCCTAGAAAAGAAGCAAGTAATTTCTGTCTTACAAAACAGATAATTTCAAATATTATGGTTTATTACGTTGGAAGATTTTAAACTGTTTTGCATCTAATCAGAAAAATTCCTAACTTTTCTGAAAATTATATTCATATACACACAAACACACACCTTATTTTACAAGTCTCTTTAAACTGTTTTTAATGTCTTCTTGAATGCTTCATCAGCTAATCAACTGGGCAAATTTTTTGAAATGTGTTTATGTTATATTTATATGAGAGTCATCATACTACCTTTTATTTTTTTGCGATCAAACTAGTAATTCATTCATCATAAATGTCTTGACTATCATGCTTCAGCCATCATGATGTAGGATACATGGGGCTAACAAACAAATGAAAGTCAATCCCAGCCCTGGAAAAGCTCACAATCTAACCAAATATCTAATTGAAAAGCAAAGAGATCAATGGTAAAGATTGATCGAATTGCCGACAATCTCTGGAGTAATCTTATCCAAATTAAAGTAAGAAAGACAAAAAAGATGATTTCATAAAGTATGATGGGGCTGATTATTATAGCATATAATGGACTCTCAGCATAAAAGGTAGAGGCAGAGAGTTCATTTCTAAGCTCAACACATAATGCAATAGTCATTCACGAAACAATTACCAAACAGATAAATCATATTTACTTATTAATTATAGTACACATTTTTCTATACTACCCTTCATAGTACTAAGGATATGTGCCTGTCAAGGGTAAATAATGTCAGACAGAAACTACATTTAGAAATCTAGCTATTTCAAGGTTTTGCTGCTCTAAAATATTAAGTAAATAGATGACTTTTCTGTTCTATGTTTTTTCCTATACACTATTTTTAACTCTTTTCTATAGAACAGTTCTTTTATATCTTTATTCAGTTCATTAGACTCTTCATTAGGCATAGTTTCCCTATGAATAATTCTGCAAATAAAAGCTATCACAAACAATTTCATAGCCAGCTGAACAATAGATTTCACTTCCTTAATTGTCAAGAAAATATTAAAATGACTCATTTTTTCTCATTGGTTTCAGTCAAGACATTTGCCACTTCAGGCTTCATTGCATCCATTTCCTGGATTATACACTCACCTTACCAAACAGAAGGGAAAAACTCACAAACTGTGCAAGTTTTTTAGGCTACAGTTTGTCATTTATTATGTGCCTGAGAGGTGAACTGAGGGGAAGGGAGAATGTTTGCTTTTCACTAAACATGTTTATTTGAACTTAAGTATGTTAAATGTGTTTGTGTACCATGGAAGTTCACTGTTACAGAGCAGTTGGCAAAATGTATATAACAAAGGGAGTAGCATAAAAGATAGCAAGAGGGTCCTCCCTGGTGGCGCAACAGGTTAAAGCACAGTACTATGAAGCTATCCGCAGCCACTGCAGCATGAGTTCGATCCCAGGCCAGGGAGTTGAACCACATGGCGAGGCAGACCTCTCTTGACCCACCCTGCTTCCCTCAGCAGTGTGTTTCAGCCAATCTGCCTATTCTGCTCCCCACTCTATCTCTGATGAATCCTCTCACCTCCTGTACCTCTGGCCTGTACCCCAGTTCTTATATGCATAAATAAATACATCCTCAAAAAAAAAAAAAAAAAGATAGCAGGAGGCCTAACATCTACAGGGCAAGTGGGAATAGCTAGGAAAATCCTAGGTTGGGTGAGATCAACTTTCTTTTTTTTCTAGCTGCATTTAGATATAGTTGACATATATAACATTGTATAAGGGTAAGGTCTAGACTGTGCTGATTTGGAGTATCTCTTCTGTGTTCTAGCAATCCCTTTAAAATGTTATTAGAAGTAGTAAGCTTACTTATTATAATTTATTTTTTGATGAGTATCTAATAACAACAGATCATGTACTATTTGCCTTTAAAACTTTTTATATCTAGTTTCAATAAATGCGTACTGAACTAAATTGTGGAAGAGGTGGACCACATAGCCAAGGCACTTCATGCACCTGTGCACTGAAGGAAAGGGCCACCACAGACTTGTCTGGTGTACACACTGCATTTACACGGGGAAGTTTGAAATTTTTTTCTCTCTGAAACCTGCCAGTTATCTTAAGAAGGTTATCCTTTCAGCTCTCTGTACATCAAAATTCATCTTTAGGTTGCCTAAAGGATATTCTACTGAGAAATAACACAGTATTTGACCTGTAATACATGTTTTTTTTTTTTTCATTTATTTCTTAGTTTTACCTAGTTACTCATACTACAAATAAGGACAATGACTTTGAGAATGATAAACCAGACTTAGGCATGATAGCCATGAATCCATCAACTTCCTATTATATCCTTCTGTTATTGCCCTTAATCTTCATAGAATTTGTTTAACTTGTTTTGCTTCTCTGAAATTAAACTTTCCAGATTATATTCCATTGTATAAAAATATATGATTCAAAAACACTCATTTTCCAATATATCCCTTAATCAAAGGTAAATAAATATTACTACAGTACAATTAAACATGGCTAATTATCTCTTGTTAGTGAGCAATGTGATGATTATAAATGTAATGGAAAGAAAACTATTTTTTTTCTCCAGTTCTTTCTTAAACATTTATTTTAGAGGACACACATTTTTCTGTTTTTCTCTTTAGTAAATTTAACCCAAAGGGGGGGGGGGAGGTTTTCTTTGTCTTCCACTTTCTTTTGCACTGGGCATTTTCCATTTAAAATGCATTTTCATCAGATGTTCTGTCAATATCCTTAGTTTTGTAGCAGTATTTTTAGTTTTAGCTTTCCTCTAGCCTTGCAATATGATTTCTAGTTTCTTTTTTCTGCACTTGATTATTTTCCAACTGATCAGTTGTCAAGTGTTTGCTCCCTGACTTCGATTTGGTTTTTGGATAAAGGAGATGTGTGTCGGCAACTCCTTGGAACATCCTTGGTTCTCTGTTGCAAAGCAAATTTTCAGTCCTTGGATGTTTAGTGAAGTATAACTTTCTGACTTGAGGGAAAAAGGCTTAAGAAGGCTTATCCAAAAGACACACAAGATTTCTCAAACATCAAAGAACTCTTAAAAAGCAATGTGTTGATGAATAAAAAGCAATGAATCATAAAGTTTCCTTGAAACTTATTTGAAATGTATGTAGATTTAAATAGCACTTAAGAAAAATGACTGAAAGAATGTATTTTTAATAGCTACACATGGAAATACAAATAGTACCATTCTTGTATTATTACTCAAATTACCTATATTTACCTGCTGCTTCAGATACTGTGTAATAAACTCTTGAGCTATAAAAATTTACCTATTGAGTTAATAAACACCATCTATGAAACTTAACAGATTTTAAACTTATTTTCCAAAACTAATTAAAGAGGACTCTTCCTGGTGGAGTAGTGGGTTAGGGCACAGCACAGAAGCTAACCCTTGCCATGGCTGCTTCAGTGAAAAGTTGGATCCCCAGCCCTGGAGGTGATCCACAGGATGCAGCAGACCTCTACTGTCTTGCTGGCTGCTCCCCTTGGTAGTGTACTTTGTCAGTCAGCCTGTCCTGCTCCTTACTCTGTCTTTATTGAATCCCCTCACTGTCCCTGCACCTTTGGCCAGTACCCCAGTTCTGTATGCATAAATAAATATATATTTTAAAAAAGTAATTAAAGAAATTGATTTGAAGAAATCAAATCATTCATTTATATCACCACCATATACTTCCCAACCCATTTCCAGTCTTTGTCTATGTACCATCTGCCCTAGATGATTTTGCTTTTAGAAACTTTTTACATAAAATGGGATTATTTGTTCATTTGAACCAGGTAATCTCTGCACTTATAGAGATATATTTTTCTTTCAAGCAATTTCCTGGAATTATGAAGGCCAGTTTCTAGCTCTGCTATCATATCTATGTTATTTTTTTTATATATATACTGGCAACAATAGCTTCAGGTTTTCAATGGGACAGAAATTGCCCATTTTCTTAGCTCTTCTTCCCAAGCAGAATAGAGGTGCTATTCAAAGCTCTTTGGCAAATAGAGATGCTTGTACTCTTTGAACTTACCTCTTTAGTTTTCCATGACCTTATCCTTTTGTGCTGATGTTATAAAAGTAGTCAATAAATTCACCTGTATAGGCTTGTTAAAGGATTTTCTCTATTCTAAAAAAATTTATTTTCCTTGGTGTCAGACATTTACATATTTTTACTATTTTCTTTACTAATGTCTCATCATTTTCACAGTACTTATGCATCGTGTGTGTGTATGTGTATATATATATATACATATATATACCTTTTTTTCTTAAGAAGTGTCCTTTAATTTCTTAATATTTTTAAATTAAGGAGTGAATATGAGCTTTTCATGGGAAAATTTTATCTTTCTTCTGTATTCCAGCTTTTCTATTCCATCCAGTACCTACAAATGAAAGACTTTCTGCTCAATTCTTCATTTATCAGCTGAATTACTCAATAAACAAGTTCAAAAGTGTAAATTATTATACTATAATATTACCTTTTATTCTTCAAATTATCTATTGTTCACCCTGTGTTGTGTGTTTACTTTAAAAATAAACTAGCAGAACTACTTTATTGTTTTATTTTTTAAAGATTTATTTATTTATGTATACAGAACTGAGGTACAGGCCAGAGGTACAGGAGCGATGAGAGGATTCACCAGAGACAGAGTGGGGAGCAGAACAGGTAGACAGATGAATTGGGCAGTGGGCAAGACAGTAGAGGTCTGCTGCACCCTGTGGATCACCCCTGAGGCCAGGTATTGAACTCACACTGAAGTGGCTGAGGCTAGCTTGCCGTGCTGTGCCCTAACCGGCTGTGCCACCAGGGAGGGCCATCTATTAAGTTTAAGCTTAAACAAAACAACAACAACAACAACAACAACAAAAATACACACACACACACTAACAAAACAATGCTTTCAGACAACTTCAAACTCTTCTAAAATAATTTCTATAGAAAAAAAAGAGGATTAAACATTGAACATAAATGCCAGTCAGACATAACTTCAAAGTATACATGGTAAATTCTTTGCAAACTTAGTCTTACTACCATTTGAACTCTGGTTCAAATTCAACTTATTCTTAACATTAGCCAGACTTTGAATTGACATTTTTATAAATATGCCTATTGTGGTAATTTTGAGACTATCTATAAATGTCTCCTTTGTATTCAATTTTGCAAGGAACAAGCAAAGACTCTGTTAATTAACTGGGCTTATAAAGTATTAATCACACCCCTTTATATCTGATAATTGCTGATCATTAGAGGTGCTTAAATTAGTTGCAAACTTAGTAATTTTCTATTTATATTTCTCATACTTAACATTAAATGAATAAGCTTGAATTTAGCTGAATTTCAGGTTTCAGTAAAGATAAAATTTGGGTCCAAAAAAGTAAAAGATATTAAAAGAGGAAAGAGATACAGCTTTTAGAAAAGCAAGCATCAAATACATTTAAATTATGTAAAAGTAGTGCTATGATGAGAAATACATAATCTTGAAGTTAGAAAGAAAATTAATGATCATCAAATTCAATCCTTTCATTTAACCAGTGATGAAAATTATGCCCTGATAAAATTTAACAACTGCCTATCATTATACATCTAGCTACTATTTAAACAAGGCAGGCACTCAGCTCTTTAGCTCCTGGCTGCGATTTTAGTTTTGCCATTTCTACTATGTGTTCTACAAATTACAGCCATATGATGAGAAACTTACATGAACACACAAAGGGTGTATGCCTCTACCTATTCTTACATTATAATTTCTTTTGTTAATGATCTTCAGCTAAATTTCAAACAATGTTTGGAACCTTTTCAAGCTTAGAAAGATTTCAATGCATATCATACTACATTGACATAACAGTAATTTTAAATATATATGTGTATTTAGTGTGCTAATCTGCACATCATAAATCCTTGTAGAGTTCTAAAATACTTTGGGAAGTTAATTCCTAAAACACAGAAAAAACAAAGAAGGTATCAGAAAAGCAAACAGTTTTCAAAGATCTAGAAACTATGCAGCTGCACTACATGGGTCACCTCCCTGGCGGGGGATCCAACTCAGGCCAGTGCAGCAGTCCTTCTCAGTGGTGGTGCTGAAAACTGACACCGTAGCTCAGTTTTGCATGTTTTGTGCTTGACATGAATGAAGCCATGCCTTACTTCATTCTTTTATTTCTAGGTACTTTTGTTAGATTTCTGTTTATATTGTTCACCCATGTGTTTGCACATTAATTGTAGCTCATTCATTCTCATGTAGCTCATTTACTCTATAGCATTCCACAATAGCATTCCAGTGTATGAATGTGTCAACTTATTTATCCATAATAGCACTAGAACTTTTGCTAACTTCCAATATTAGGTTACTACAAATTATTATTGTAAACATTTTAACATATGTCTAATGGTGAATGTATATTTGCATTTCAATCAGATATTACTTTCCTGTCAAAATGCTAGATCAGGGGAATATTAAGTTTCACATTAATATATGTAGCTTCCAAATTTATTACATCCATTTATGCTACTATATTCTGGCTGATACTTGTATGTACTGTTCACTTTTATGTTGTTATCAATGTGAACTTGTATTTTGCATCAGAATTTATATTTTTAACCCCCTAAGTGATAAACTGGAATATCTTTTCAAGTTTATTTAATTACTTCATTTCATAAAAAGTACATGCAGATCTTCTGCATTGGTGATATGTATCTGTCATATATAATTGTAGGGATTTTTTATATATTCCAGTATACTAACTTCTAATACATTAAAAGTAACTTCCCAGTCAAACAATGTCTTTCACACTCTTTATGGTATCTTCTGAATAACAGAAAGCTCTGATTTTTAATATTTTGGTTGTCAATTTGTTTATTTTAAGGCTATTTTTGCATCATGTTTGAGAAATTTTATCTATTATAGTCTAGTGAAGATATGCTTATTATACTTTCTACTAAATATTTATCATATTCCCCTTTACTTTTTGACCTGCAGTTGATTTAAAGAGTAGTGTAGTGCGTGTGTATGAGCATTATGTGGTAGAAAATAAGACGAGTTGTTTAATATAAATATTCAATTAACTCAGCACCTTTACTGAAAATACCATGTCATTTCCACTGCATTTATATGAAACATTTTAAGTACATTACTTATGTTTGAACAGTCTATGGTAGATTTTTGCTAAAGAGTTTTATAGAAAGGGAATGTGATACCTGATTAAATATTATAGTCACCTCCTCAGGAAAATGTTTTCAGCAAATTAGGAGAACCTAAGTGTCTAGAAAGGAATTATAAACTTTTAGCTGTATATTCAATTTGCATAGTACTTGATAAAGGTGTTGTATAATATTGCTATACTTAGATATTTAAATTTTTCAGGAAAATTATTGTTTCAAATAAATACCAGTATCTTCAGATCATCAGTCATTTCAAATGAAAACTACTGCAGATAATTTTGCCAAGACTATGAGTTTTGGTAACGATTTCATAATATGTGATATCTATGTGATGAATTAATATTACACCAAACAAATTTTCTTCCTTTTTGAATAGCACTATAAAGATAGAATAAACTTTTGAAATACAAGTTTTCACTATGAATCTGAAGGAATAAATACTTTCTGAGACCCAGGCTTATACTCTATCATAATGAAAGCAATAGTAATAGCTGCCCTACATTATTATGATTATAATTACAAAAGAAATAATGCTTGTAAACTTTCATGAAATAAGAGATGATAAGGAAATGATCCTTATTTTAAAGAGAGAAAAGAATGACGAGTAATACAACTTGCCTGAGATTGATGGCCAAATTTTCACAAAAGACAAGATCCAGGTTAAAACAGCTTTGACTATTTGTTCATAGTACACAATTCTCCAAAATACACACAAAAGTGCTGAAAGAGGCATGATTTGAAACACTAACAAAAGCTACATTATTAAATATCAGCATCATTGAAATTTTATTAAGAAGTCATAAGAATTTTACACATGATCACATCATAAAAAAAAGTTACAAAAATGCATGTCTGTCCCTACTTTCCTTCTGCCCAAGACTCAGAAACCAAAGTTGGTAACAGCAGAAAACCAAACAGCTATCCTTAAGTATTAAGGCATGGGCCAATGTAGCTGATGACACATCCTATCTGGCATAGTATTGTGTCACAATATAGTGTTTTAGTGTGGCATGGGCAGAATAATAATCTTGCCTCCATGTAACTTTATATATCGTGGAATTTTTGTTTTGTTTTGTTTTTTACTCTTTTTGGTCTTCTAGAGCCCAGTAAAACAGAGTGGGAAGACAGAGTGGAGAGAAACAGGATGGTTTGAACATACTTTACTCTGAAAGACCAAGCATCCTTAAGCAAAATTCTGGATGAGAAAGACCTTTCTCAATGAAATTTGGGGACTTTACTTTGCCTTAAATTATAGTAATTTTCTTTGCCACATAGCTAGGCATCATACTTCCAAGTCTATCAAAAATATGTTTAAAAAGGTTATTTTCAGAAACCAAATATTTAAATGAATTATGAATTGCAATCTCTCTTCCAGAAGTAAATAAAAAAAGTCATTTATTAAACAAGTGCATATTGAACAGGATGTGTTCAATACAAATGTGTCAGCATTGGGTATAAAAAGAATCATCTTTTTTAAAAAAGAAGGGTAACTGGAGATAAAAATAATTAGTCCCATAGCATAAGCAAAGGAAGCACATCTTGGATACTTAAGAGAGGGAATAATTTCATCTCAAAATAATAATGAAATATAGCAAAGGAAATCTGAAATCCAATTTGGAAATCTCAATATCATACAAATTAAAAATGGCTATATGGAAAAATGAAAAGAAAATCATAATGATAAAAAGCAGGTTAATATTAAGATGATATACAAAAAGAGGATAATATACCAGGCAGTGGCAGAAGTAATTATCCACTGTAGATAGTCAAATAGCAACATCACTGAATAAAACTAAAATAACACTGGATATTTGCAAATGTTCTTAGAATCAAGAGATAAAATGCAAGACTTAAAATGATGAAAAAGATGATATGCAGAGAAAACAAAGAGGTTATGTTGAGTTTGATGCTACTAAAATTATACAAACTATATTAGGTGTGACTGTATCATACTTCAAACTGATCAAACCAATGTATGCATACACATAAATATCCATAATTTAGTCATAATTTATTGTGTATGTCTCTATATCTATCTACAAATCTATATCTATAACAATGGAGAGATGGATGGATAGATGAATAGAAGGGTGGATGGATGGATGGCAGCATGGATGGATGAATGATGAGGGATGGATGGATGATGAGGGGCTGATGGATAGATAAAAAAATGAAATACATGTGACACCATATTACAATATGTGAAAGGCAAAGAGGTGTTTGTTGTCTTA
>NW_004567111.1:33545610-33555654 GCF_000260355.1 Condylura cristata
ATATATATATATATATATTAAAGGGTTATACATACACACATTTATATCTATCTATCTATCTATCTATCTATCTATCTATCTATCTATCTATCTATCTATCTATCTAATTTATACCTTTAGAACTGGGGTACAGCTGCAGGGGTAGTGAGAGGCTTCACCAGAAACAGAGCAAGGAGCAGAACAGGCAGATCAATGAAGTACATTTCTGAGGGGAGCAATGGGCAGGTTAGGAGAAGTTTGCAGCGCCATGTGGGTCACCTCCAGGGTGGGGATCAAACCCACACTGGCTAGCTTACAGTGTTGCGTCCTAACCCATTTCACCACCAGGGATGGCCCAGGTTTTATATTTTTTTTTAATTTAAACGCAGAAGGAGGTATTGTAGAAAGGAATTATGTTCAGTCAAAAGTAAAGGAACATTATTTATACAATCCAAAAAATTTTTGGCTTGTAATTTTTTTTTTAATCCACAGATTTTTAGAAACAACATGCATAATCACATGCCTGGTTGAATTAAAAACACACATGGCTGAACTCAGATCATTCTGGGGTAGCACCAAAAGCCAGAAGGTAGTGAAAATCCTACAAATACTTTATGGAAAGTATAGTAACACAGGTGTTTTATATAACATTTTATATTTTGTGATATTAAAGACATTAATAGTTACCAAATCACTTTAACACTTGCTCACTTTGGAAAGTAACTCACATTCAATTAAAAAAAATCACACATATGAAAAGGAATAACAAAAAGTAATGGTGTCAATGAAATGTGTTTATGAATATCAATAAAATGCTGAACACTATGAAAAGAAAATAGTACAGCAAATCATTTGATCCTATCTGAGATAAGACTGACATACTGAAGGAGAGGGGGGAAATGCAGAAGGAAAATATGTCAGAAGGTGCCATTTTATTCTTGCATTTAATGATCAGTGAAATGCCATAGAAGACTGTTACATTATGTGATTGCAACATTGTTAAATATTCTTAAATTTTTTTCAAGCCCACTTTTCATGTCAGTACAAATGATTAAAAAAAAAAAGGTGAAACACAATCTAAAGAGCAGAGGGAGGATAGAACAGAATAGGAATGCCTTAAGTCATGTACCACAATTTCAGAACTAGGACTATACACATTGTTGAAAAGTTTAGTGCAGACAGGGACAGATGTAGTATGAAAGTCCACATAGTAGGATCTCCCGTCCACAGGAGTGCAGTGTGTGGCTTGGAGCAGAAAAAAAAGTGAAATAAAAAGAGTCAGTGTCTGAACTGTAAGTGGAAACTCACTTTCTGAGAAAGAGTACTCTACACAAACTGTACTTCTTACACATATATTTCTTCAACTCTTTTGAAATATAATTTCATCAAAGCCTAGAAGCTCTATCTTCCTTTATGTATGCCAATGTAATAAAAGATATTCCTTTTAGCTAGCCATTTATCTTCTAGTTCTCAGATTTTGTTCTTCTCATGCCCTAAATGTCTGCATAAGAGCAAGAACCAACTTCAAAGGGAGGTGTCTCTCTTGTCAAGGACTAGCAGTTTGCTGAGTCTAAGAGCATGGACACTAGTAATCATTTTTCAAAAGTATTTCTCAGTTTTCTCTCTTTAAATGTTTTTCTAGAATCATATCTAAATTTTTTTTTAAGATTTATTTTTTATGCATACAGAACTGGGGTACAGGCCAGAGGTACAGGGGTGGTGAGAGCATTCATCAGAGACAGAGCAGAGAGCCGAACAGGCCCACTGACCAAGTACACTGCTGAGGGGAGCAGCGGGCAGGTCAGGAGAGGTCTGCTGCACCACATGGGATCACCTCAGGGACAGGAGAGGATCGAACTCAAGCTGAGGTGGCTTTAGCTTCTTAGTGCTGTGCTTTAACCCCCTGCGCCACCAGGGAGGGCCCCATATCTAAATTTTTAACAGACTACATGGGAATATTAATGAATTTCTAAATTGCTTAAAATAAAAAGAGATCTAAAAATGTCTGCTTAGTACCCTATTCAAAATTATATACACACCACATTTTAACTGCATGAGTCAATTCTGACCTTTAAACTTTTGTGTAGAATCCTGGATTCATATTATTCTCAGATTGACATTACTTCAAGAATAATTTAAAATTTATTGAGAATACATATTTGTTAATATAAAATTTAACATTATTTAATATTGTATTAAATTGTTATTAAAATATTAAGATAACTTTTAATTTTTTTAAATAAAATATCTTAAAAATGATTCCAGGCTTCAAACAATTTTAAATTGCTATTGAAGATGGAAACTTATATTTCTAAATTCTAAATTCTAGAGCCAAGGATATATTTTTGGCAAAGAAAATTAAACTTAAGAGGTGATAAGTGTATTCTGAAAAGAAAATAGATGAAACACTACATTGCATTCTAAATATGTAGTAGTATAAAGTTATAGGTAATAGTTCTATCCTGTATATAAGAAAATACTTTGCTATAAAATGCTATTAATTTCCAAATTGTTACACCATCTTTTAATCATAGTCTGCTCATATTTTAAGACTATCAATGAATATTTATATAAATGACCTATAAGAAATAGTAAGCTGTAGCCAAACTATTTCTGTTGCATGTTTGTGTCACTATTCATCTTAGTTCAAACCATTCTTAAAGACAGTCATTGTTTTTATTCAAACTTAAATGTGAAGTCTATAATTGTAATAACTGTAGTAACATCAAGATTCTAATCTATTACCTTAAAAAATCAGATTTATATATGAATACAGCTTCAAGATTTTTATTTCAAAACACTTTGCTAGCATATTATTTTATGTACAGCATTTATTTTTGATGCATTTATCTATTTTGCCTATTTTAATTAAATCATCATTGCACACTGATGTTTTTGCTAATTTTGGGTGATGGATCCATCATTGTTTGTTTATAAGAGCTGATTGGAAACAAGGCATTCATTATGTCGTGTCTGATAATCTGTTCACTTCATTATCACAGGGCAGTTGCTATAGCTGCATCTTTGTTATTATCAAGTCTTTTTAAATATTGTGTTCTTTCTTGATTGATTTTCATAGGCAGCATAGACTTTATACCTGCAGTCACCAAATTCTAGTCATTTGTGCTATCTTACAAAATGCTATCTAAACATACAGTAAATTATGTTTTCAAGAAATTCTGCTTCTTAGTCATTTCTGTAATAAATGTTTGATCCACAGATATGCTATTTGGGTAAATTAAAAAATAGACCGCTGTTCCCAAAGTGTATTGCATTCACTACTACAATCATCTCCCCTAATGAACTGCCTACATCATTTACCTTGTTGAAGTCTAGTTATTTGAAAACTCTCTCAATTCTTTACATCACCACAAATATCATTTTGGAAAATAATCCTACTTACAGTTCATGAGCATTTAAAGAAAAAAAAATGTTAACTTATAAAATAGATCTTTGAGTTTACTGTCATTTCAGAAATACTCTACATGCAAATGGAGGGAATAATTGAACTGATATTTTTTTAGCTCTTTCGTGCAGTTATACGATTGACATTGATATTGATTCTCTTGAATGATACAGAAGGAAAACAGACAAAATCTGGAGAGTTTGCATTAAACATAGAAAAGTAATAATTTGCCTTTTCTTTTTACTATGTGTATATAGCACAGGGGATCTCAGGAAAAATATCCAGACATGTCCTAAAGAAACATCAACCTAAGCAATTAGAGCACTTTTCATCATTGATAATCTGTATTGTGAGCTACCAGTTTGTTACCTGAGTTTTCACACTCATATAGTCAGTTCATTAAACTCACATTTATTTGGGATTTGAAAAGTTATCTGACTCAGGCTTTATGTCACTTTACTGGGGGAGTAGTTATCCACAGTCCCACTCTCCACTGTCGAGGAGATATAGACTAAGAATTTTAAGTTATCAGCTATATGCCTTACAGTCAGAATATTATTTAAAATGAAGTTTTTTTTTTATTTTTAACTGTAATACAGCTTTTATGCATCCAGCAAGATGAGAGCCACCAAACACAAAAAAAGATATTAGAGAAGGCATATTTTCACCTCTGAAGTTGTACTTTTCTTTCTTTTTTTAAAGATTTATTTATTTGTGCATACAGAGCTGGGGTACAGGCCAGAGGCTCAGGGGCGGTGAGAGGCTTCCCCAGAGACAAAGAGAAGAGCAGAACAGGCAGACAGACGAGGTACACTGCTGAGGGAGCAGCTGGTGGGTCAGGAGAGGTCCGCCCGCCCTGTGGTCACCTGAGGCGCAGGCGGGAATCAAACTCATGCAGAAGTGGCTTTAGTTTCTCAGTACTGTGTTTTAACCCGCTGCGCCACCAGGGAGGGCCCAGCTGTACTTTTCTTTCTTTTTTTTTTTTTAAGATTTATTTATTTGTGCATACAGAACTGGGGTACAGGCCAGAGGCTCAGGGGCGGTGAGAGGCTTCACCAGAGACAGAGTGGGGAGCAGAACAGGCAGATCTATAAAGTACACTGTTGAGGGGAGCAGCGGGCAGGTCAGGAGAGGTCTGCAACACAAGTGGGTCACCTCCGGGGCAGGCAGGGATCAAACTCATGCAGAAGTGGCTTTAGCTTCTCAGTGCTGTGCTTTAACCCGCTGCGCCACCAGGGAGGGCCCAGCTGTACTTTTCTTAAGCATTATGCAACCTTTTTTACAATTTTAAGATTTTTCACCTTGGCTGTTCATTAGGAAAAATTAAATCCTAAGACTGAGAGTATATTTTCTGCAATATCCAAGGGGATGAAAAACTCTTGCCTGTTAGTAATTGTCTTAAAGCTAATGGTTTCTTTTCCATATGTATTCAGAATTGACATATGCGTTTCTATACGCTGTTTCATCCCATAATAGCTTGGAGTTTAAAAAAAGGTTGGAATCCTAATTGTATAATATTATAAAACACAAAAAGATGACAAAAAAAATTCATTTCTGACCTCCGCTGGTCAGCTTATTGTTTATCATTTTTCTTTTAATTCAGGAGCTACTCAGATACTGTTTTCCATGTGGCTTATTTTGAGTCATGTTCAGTAATTTACTGCCATAATTTATAATCACATAGAGGTCCATAGGTTAATTACAGGATCTTCTGTGTAAAAACTGTATTTTCTTTTCATTCATTTCAATGACACAGCCTTTATTTCATTTAACATCCTCTAATTTTTCTACTATAGAAATGGTAAGTAGACTGACTTGGGATGACCTATCTGTAATTTTATAAACTTATTTTCTAACCCTTACCTAATTCTTTCCAAACTTATGAAACTAGTTCTCATACCTTTTGTATTACATTGCAGTCTCACTGACCATAAATTGTACTGCTGTTGATAAGGGAAAAAAAAAAAAAAAACTAACATTTTTAGATTCACAAAAAATGAGCTCAGTAGGAAATATGCACAGTTTATAATTACTCCAATAACATGCACATATATACACATAATCATTGCTTTCTAATAAAAATATAATCATAGTCTTATTAAATGGAATTTGGCCATAAAAATATTTTTCATTATTAGTACTAGATAATAGTTGAATAGCTATTCTTATAATAGTTGAAAATAAAGTGTTTTAATAGCAAATCTCTGGGAAAAAAACATTCTTTACTTAATACAGGTACTTCTCAGACAGAATACATTTTTATAACAAATTGTCATAATGTAATTAATTCTGAATTGTTTGCATAATGCATGCCATTTTATTTATACTTCATTGAGTAAATTGAGATCAATATGGAAGTTAAGATTAGGAACTATTATCTCTAATATAGCTAAAATATACAGTGTATAGGAAATGCCTATTTTGAACTAATTTATGTTTTAATATGCTAAAGAACATGTGATAGTGGATTTTTAATAATAGCTTTGAGAATCAGAAAAGAGCCCACTTTCTCTTCAAATAAAATTAGAAGCAAATGTTATGTTTGCTTAGTGATATTTAAGTTTTATAAATTTCATTGTAGGCTATTAAAAATAAAAGGAAATTCCATTATTGTAATAATTCTTCCAAAGTAAAATATTATTGCTTTGTAAGTTTGAATCTAGACCTTAACAAGCCCCACCTTTAATTTTTTTCACTGAAAAATTGAGCGATTTCCTAGAAAACAACCTTCATATTATCATTAGTACTGACTGCATAACTCATCTTAAGACTCAATAATTGAAGATAAAAACTATGAAATTAAATCAGCTGGGTTTTATGTCCTAGCTTCCTTATATACAAACTATTCAGCTGTGGAGAAGTTACTTGACCTCACTAAACCTGTGAAGTGGAGACAACAATAATCCAGATCTGAGAGGTCTGTTCTGAATTATTAGGTGGGTACTAGTATAATAGTGAGTCTACCATATAAATATACAACAAATTTTATTTATTACATATATTACAAAATTAAGAAATCACCATCTTAAGTGTTGCTCCCCATGTCTACAATATCTAATTATCACACATTTACCCAAAAATTTTTAATTAAAAATTTTCAACTACAAATTCAAACAAAATCTAAAACTACCTCTTCATAGTTATTCAACTACTATTTATTTCCTCTCTTTCACCTCTCTCACTTTATTCCCTAAAACTAACTAATAGCTTAAAGGTCTCCACTGATGTTAATATAAAATATGAGGTCATCCCTGGTGGTGCAACAGATTAAAGCACAGCACAGTAAAGCGATAACCAGCTTTTGCAGCACGAGTTCAACCCCCAGCAAGGTGACCCACGTGGCATGGTAGACCTTTCCTGACCTACCAGCTTTTCCCCTCAGCAGTGTACTTCAGTCAATCTACCTGTTCTGCTCCTTACTCTGTGGCTGGTGAATCCTCTCAACTACCGGCACCTCTGGTCTATACCCCAGTTCTTGTATGCACAGATAAATGTCTTTACAAAAATATATAAAATATGATGTCAGTAGAGAGAACAAAATGCATTACTATTAAAAATCCACTGTGGCCACTATGGGGTAGAAATTAACTACTCCCATATCCTTAAAATTTGGCTTAGATTTGAAATTGACTTTGTACCAAGAAATGTATGTTGAAATACACGTAAATCCAGAAAGAATGAAAGACAACAGCACCTTCTGGGAATAACACAGTAGCCTTCTAAAACTGGTTTTAAAATGTCTACACAGCACAGGGAAAAGATACCAGCAAGGTAATTTTGGGTGCTTTACAGGTGGGATTAATAAGGGTTCCCACCCCACATGCATTATCTGATTTTCCCCAGAGTTCTAAAGGTGGGAACACCAGACTCTCTTAACAAATTTTTCAGATGATGTACAAAAGGAAAGGTAACAGTGGGACTTTAAATCCTTAGCAGTGAAATACTGGAAATGGAGTCAACCTCTCTTTTTCATCAATATAATAGCATTTAATTTGCAGGAGAGAAAATCTATTGAGTAAAATAGTTTCAATTTTATCTTTAGTCCATGATTTACTGACTTCATTTACCTATATTAAAATCTAATCTATTTTTTTAAATTTAGAACAAAGTTGCATATTTGGCTAATATAAACGTGATGTTAAGATTGATGAGGTTTTATAAGGCATACCATACTTATTGCATGCTCTGTCAGTTAAACAAGGTTGAGAATCATCAAATCAGGTAAACTAATAAGAAATCTCTTCTAAGTTATTTATTCAATCACTTGCTTAAATTAAAAATTGAAGCAAAGTGGCTAAATACTTAAAATAATGGAGCACAAGTCCAAATCAAGTCCAAATAAGACTTGGTATATTTTTTAATTTTTAAAGTATTGTCATCATTCTTTATCCTGAAATGTATGGAGCTGGGGATAAGTTTGAGTAGAATAATGAATCTAGACCAGTGTATTTTCTTTCTGTATTAAAATATGGAGAAAATCTGACTAATTTAGAGTTCTATATACTCATATATTAAGCAATGTTTAGCAAAAAGTAAGAATTCATGTTATTTTGCACCAACAGCACCACAATGGAAGCCCACACATTTCCACAGTTTTAGGAACAGCTGATCACTGAGATGATAGTTAGAATATACCCAATGAATAAAACTAGTGCCACAGAGTAGAATGAAATGGGAGATGGAGAAATTGAGTTTGTGATTTAACAGACATTTATGAATGAATTCATGAGAAAATAAAGGAATACTATAAAATTACCAATCTTTATGTAAATTCACATAAAATCTAAGGGTTCTAAAAGTATACAATTGTAGACAATTCTATTTTGATAATTTGGAAGAATGGTTCTCCCAACATTCTAACTTTATTCTTTTTAAAAGACTTCCAGTAAGGTTTATTTGGGATTAGTTCATAAGTAAGATTGGAGTCAGGCAAAAACTAAATAAATAATAAATGAATAGTCAAGCCTGAAAAGACTGTTTTTCTCCTTGCCTAGATTGATCTAAGCTATCTGGACTTCCCACTACCAATTCAACATGTGCCATTACAATAGTCCTATGCGCTATTCCCACCCCCATTTTGATCTTGTTCCCTTCTCCTCCCCCTAAATGTTTCTGGTCTATGGTTGTTTGTTGATGTTACTTATTACTTTATTACAATTGATAAATATATATACATATATATATTTTCCCCTGGTATTTTTTTTTCTGGCGTATTTTACTAAGCAGAATCTTTTCCAGTTCCATCCATGTTGTCACAAGTGGCATGAGTTTATCTTTTTTGATTGCTGAGTAATATTCCACGGTGTATATATACAACATCTTCTTGATCCAGTTATCTATTTTGGGCATTTAGATTGATTCAACATTTTCTGTATTATAAATAGGGAAGCAATAAATACAGGAGTACACGTGCCCTTTTGAATTATTGTTTGTGTGTCCTTTGGGCAGACACCTAGGAGTGTAATTGCTGGATCATATGGAAACTCCGTTTTCAGCAGTTTGAGAAACCTCCACATAGCTTTCCATAGAGGTTGCACCAGTTTGCATTCCCACCAGCAGTATAGCAGAGTTCCTTTTTCTCCATACCCTCACCAACATTTATTGTTGCTTTTTTTTTTAATATGTGCCATTCTCACTTGTGTGAGGTGGTATCTCACTGTGGTTTTGATTTTCATTTCCCTTATTACAAATGGTGAACATTTTTTTATATGCCTCTTTGCCATCTGTATTTCCTCTTTGGAGAAGTGTCGTTGTAGTTTTTGGCCTATATTTTGATTGGGTTGTTCACTTTATATTTTTTGAGTTTCATCAGCTCTTTGTATAGCTTTGTGATCAGCCCTTTATCATTCATATTATGTGTGAAAATTTTCTCCTAGTCAGTGGGGTGTCTGTTTGTTTTATGTAGTGTTTAATTTTAATCCAAGAAACAGCTATGAAATAAATTCCATATGTGTAACCTTTTGTGTTCTATTTGAGCCTATAACCAACTAAACAGAGGAACCAAGTTCTTGATTTAAGAGCAGACTTCATATGTTTGAAGAAGCAATGTTTGAGGATGCCAAAGAAAAAGAAAAAAGAGATGGAATCACCCAGAGAAGAACAAACTATTGAAAAGACATGAAGAAACTATCTTACCCATCATGAAATGCCTACACATAATATTCAATAAATGTCACAGAAAAAACTGCATTCAATAAATATCACAGGAAAAAAAATGAGGGAATAAAATAGGAGAACTAATCTAGGCAGCAGTAGATATGAATGTAAGACTTATTTTTTGTAATGTATCTTGATTCATGTGAAAAAAGAATCTGAATGAGTCTCTCTTCACATTCTGGAGCCAATGTTTGCATTTTTGCCTAAGTTATTACTACTGACAATTTTAAGAATGATCATCTATGTTTATTCTTTTTAATTTTATTTATGCTAACATATCTGATGATTCATTATATCTACCAAGTTAGAACGAATTCCAGGATTTTCAACCCAAATACAAGATGCATACCTGGTAATTGGGCTTTCTCTTCCCCTTTTATATACTTTTTATTTTTATTTATTTATTTTTTAAAGATTTATTTATACAGAACTGGGGTACGGGCGAGAGATGCAGAGGGTGTGAGGATTCACCAGAAACAGAGTGGGGAGCAGAACAGGCAGAT
>NW_004567111.1:33555754-33559140 GCF_000260355.1 Condylura cristata
CCATGTGGATCTCCTCCAGGGCAGGCGGGAATTGAACTCATGCAGAAGTGGCTTAAGCTTCTTAGTGCAGTGCTTTAACCCACTGCACCACCAGGGAGGGCCTATATATTTTTTATTTTATGTTGCATTCTGAATGACATCTGAAATTCTGAAGCCCTAAACAGGCTGGTGGACAATTAAGTAGTAGAAGTGTATTATAGATACAATAATAATATCCAACATTAAAAGAGAAGAAATTGCAACTTAGAGTATACTAGTCAATATTTACATGGAGGAAAAAAGTGAACTAAGAGTTAAGGGGGAACAAGAAACATAGTCAAAACAGATGACAGAGTGTTAATTGTCAAGGCACAATACTTAGACATTAAATTTTCTTGAGTGATGAAGAAAAACAACAATGCCAAGTCAAAATGTTTGCTGAATCTTTTCTGAGTTCTTGACTAAGACATTCTATAGGCAGCAATAAGGCATACTGTGGGTGGTGGGGAGGAGAAGAATTAAAATGGTTAGGAAGATCCTGACACAACTACCACAGTATTGATTATGTAAGTAAAACGAGAGGTTAGCATTTATAAAAGTCACTTTAAAAATACCAAGATGGCCCTCCCTGATGGCACAGTGGGTTAAAGCATAGCATTAAGAAGCTAAAGCCACTTCAATATGAGATCAATCCCACCTCAGAGGTGGCCCATATGGAGCCACAGACCTCTCTTGACCCGCACACTGCTCCCCTTAGCAGTGTACTTCGTCAGTCTGCCTGTTCAGCTCCCCACTCTGTCTCTGGTGAATCCTCTCACTGTCCTTGCACCTCTGGCCTATACCCCAGTTCTGTGTGCATAAATGACTAAATCTTTAAAATAATAATAATATCTAGACTTTCCTGGAGTATAAGAAAAAAGGCAACTTAGTGTTTTACTTGATACTAGTTATGTCATTGTGACATAGATATCAATTACCTTAAAAATGAAAACAGTCAACCCATGGAAGCCAGAAAGTAGAATTGTGTTTACTAGTATCTGGGGAAAGGAAACAGAAGAGTTGCTATTCAACAGATATTAAATTTCACTTATGTGAAAATAGTAAATTCTAGAGAGCTGCTATGCACTGTGCAGGTACAGTTAGTGATATTGTAGTATATGTTTAAAAGGCGCTTAAAAGAGCAGATGTTATGTTATCACTTTTAATCATATTTTGAAATTGGAGGACTTCTGCCAGTAATTTTACTTCTAGGAATTTCTACTGAGAAATTATGACAAATGGCAAGGTGATTTATCTACCAGAATGATCACCAAGCACCATATGTAATAGTGAAAAACAGATTACAACATAAATATTGACTGAAAAGTGACTAATTCAATAAATTCTGACATATAATCATGCACCATTATGGCACATAATTCATTTGTGTATTAATAAAATGAACTACTATGAAACAATTAAAAACAATACTAAAGGAAATCATTTAAACATATAAAAAATTCCAGATAAAAGTGAAATTATAATACAAAATGATCCACAATTATTTCTAAAATATTGGATTACTTTTTTTTTTCATTTTTATTCTCCAGATGTTATAATGCTGAAATAAGTATATATGAGTTTTATATCACATTTTTAATTAACATAAATAGAAGTAATAGCACACTACTGCATAACTCTACTCGTAAGAGTTATCAAAAATTGTCAACCCATAGCAGCATTGAAATGTTTAGCAGGGTTTGTGGAAAGGAGAAAGAATAGTTGCTATTCAACAGGTATTGTTTCAGATATGCAAAATAGTAAATTCTATAGAACTGTTTTAAGATAGTATGCTTATATTTAATAATATTGTACATGCCTAAAAAAGGGTATTAAAAATGTAGATTTCATATTTATTTTTATCATATGATTCAAAAATTTTTTGGACTTCTACTTCTAGCAAATATAGAGTAACAGAATCATTCTGCAAAATAAATAAAATGGGTAGCATATAATACAATAGTTCTCAAGATATTTGACTTCAGATATAAAAATCACTGATTCCTGAAAGAAGGAAAACAAATAAAATGAGCCCACCAATTGTTTCAGATTACTACTTAGGAAATTTTCTAAGTCATGATATAGAGCGGAACAATCCACACAGAATATAGCAGATATCCAGAGTTGAAGAAATGAAGCTAAGAACACAGAGATAAGACAGCTAGCTTCCTGAGATTAATACTGGAGAGATGATGGTTGCAAAAAGAATTCCTAAGATCACTCAGTTGAATGCTGTTCCACCCATATATGGAAAAAAATGCAAAAGATTTAGAAGAAATACTCTATAGTATTCATGGAAAGATAGAATCAATTCCTATTCCTACAAACAAAGAAGAAAAGTTCATAATTCATGGAGAACCAGGAAAGGCTCTCAGAAATATTTTGTGTATCAGTAGTTGAATAAATGTTACTGTGTTTCTATCTAATAAAGTTTGAAAGCAAAATCCAAAAGGACCAATTTGTTTTCAAGTAATCAAATGTGTTCTGAACAAAACTCAAGAATATTTACAGGAATACAAAATCTTCTCACCTAACTATGTATAAGCTGTAACATTAAGCATTTACTCAAAAGTTGTCAGGTGTGCAAACATATGTTCTGTATGTTTAACGAGTTGTAGGAAAGGAAACAGAGATGCAGCAAATGTAAAAAGAACCTAAACCAAACCAATAACAAGTCCTAGAAATCTGTTCGTAGAATTAAGATTAGCAAGTGGGGAGAGGAAAGGGCAGAGAGTACAGGTCTAGAGAAATAGCTCAGAAATAATAGAAGAATGAATATGCTCATTAACTTAAGAAAAGAGACTAGAAAATATCTGAAGTTAAGCAACAAGAGAATACTATAGAACCATAAGCAACTAAGGTAAGAGTAATTAGAATCTCCCAAAGAGAGTAAAGGGAAAAAAATAAATTTGAAGACATAATGGCTTAAATGAATTCAGTTTGATGAATCTGTAAGTCATTATATGAAAGGAGTTCAACCAACACCAAATACAAAGAAAACAATACTAAATCACATCAACGTAAAGCTACTTAAGCTCTGTGATAAAGCCCAAATCTTAAAGGCATCATGGATAAAAAGACACATCACTTACATGTGGTATTTATTATATATGCAGCAGCAATGTTTATCATAACTGTAAGAATAAACAATAGAATAAGAAAATATCTTATTATAGTAATAATATAAAGGCTCAGAAAGGATAAATAAAACTATGTATTGGAAAGGGTCTTAAAATAGAATTGTAATGACATAAAATCACAAACTAAAATAAATCAAAGGAACCACTAAAGTCAGATATACAGATATAAAAGTTCTAGTGAATAATCAAATTGGTGGTTAATGAGATCACAGAAAAGACTAACCTGTA
>NW_004567111.1:33559240-33581009 GCF_000260355.1 Condylura cristata
TTAAAATAGAATTGTAATGACATAAAATCACAAACTAAAATAAATCAAAGGAACCACTAAAGTCAGATATACAGATATAAAAGTTCTAGTGAATACTCTAGCTGATGTTTGCAGAGATCACAGAAAAGACTAACCTGTAAAAAAAAAAAAAAAAAAAAAGAAGAAGAAGAAGAAGAAAAGAAGAAGAAAGAAAGAAAAGAAAAAAAGAATTAGAGGGGGAAATGAAGAACAGATAGGACAGTATAAAGTAAATTGAAGTAGTAAACGAAATCTCCCAAATAATAAAGGTCCAGGGCCAGATAGTTTCACTTGTGCATTTAACTCAAATCTTCAAAGATAAAGTAATACCAATCTTCAAACTCATCCAGAAAAATAGAGGACGATGGCAAATCCCAAACACATCCAATGAGGCTAGCATTACTCTGTTACTAAAGTATATGAGAACATAAAAAAAGAAAGCTACAGACCAATGCACTTGATGAACACAATGTAAAATCTAAACAAAATATTAGCCAAATAAATTCAACAATAAATTAAAAGGATCTTACATCATGATCAAATGGGATTTATTTTGGTATGCAAGGATAATCCATCTTATGCAAATCAATTATTATAATTCAACATATTAACAAAAGACAAAAATGATGTGATCATATTGTAACAGGTCAAAGACTGTGACAGGTGGCACCCCTGGAGGGTTGCTGGTAAAGATGGATAGACCCAGGAAGAATGCAAAGAGTCAGTGGAGGGTAGAGACCCTGGTAAGAAAAATAAGGGACAGCAGAATGAACTTCCAGGAATCTGTATTCAGGACTGAGTGATCCAGATCCAGTATTAGGGATTCAGTGTTTGGGATTTCAGCATTTTCAGATCTTCAGTGGTTCCAGGGTCAGCCACTTATGTTCCCAGTGTGCTGATCTTCTGGAATTCTGTTCTGTGTCTCTAAAGATGTGGAGAGGCTTCCATCAGCCAATCTCAGAGAAACTAAGTTTGGAGGCTTTGTAGGTAGCTGTATGACTAAAACTGTTCCCAGCTTTACTGCTACTATAGTCTGGAAGGAAAAGGCAAAGATGCAGATCTGGGTGCCTCACTGAGCTGCATAAGTGTGGGTCATTCAACTGCTGTTTTTGAATGTTACTTTTCCAATGCTATGCTGGCACATTTTCATAGCTCCAGTGAGCATCTCCTGTTGTGTCTTCTGCTACCTTTATGAGCTGGATCCTGGCCTATAGTTTGGCTGCCACATGCCCCAGGCCCTCAGTTACATAAAAACACCATCTTGGGAGTCTTTGTGTAAAGGACTTTAAAACACTGGATGTAGCTTTAGGTGAGATAAACAGCCATTTGTGGCTCAGTGACTATTTTCCCTTGTTTGTTAAAAAAAAATCTCATTATTATTATTCTCTGAACCTGAAAAATCTTGCAATTATGTGTGTGGGTGAAGAATTCACACAGTGGCTGGTAAACAATTTGGGCACTGTCCTTAGTAAGTTTTAGTTTCCCTTGCTGCCCTGTGTCAGTATCAGTAGAGACAGAGAACACATTTGATAATTTTTAGAACTCAATTATAAAAAAAAAGGCTTAGTGATATGGGGTTAGAAGAAACATACCTTAAAATATCAATAATAAAGGCCATACATGATAAACTCACAGTTAACATCATAATAACAGTTAACATCATAATAAATGCTGAGAAATTGAAATATTTTCCACTTAGATCAGGTATACAAAAGGATCTCTAAGCTCACCACTAATGTCAAACACAGCATTGGAAATTTTAGCTGGAATAATTAGGCAAGAGAATGATACAAAGGGAGTTCAGATCAGAAGAGAAGTAAAATCATCACTATTTGCAGATAACCAGATTTACATGTAGGACTAAAGACTCTCTTATAAAACAATGTTAAAAACAATACCATAAGTGACACAGGTCAAGTAAAGACACACAATGTATGAGAGCAATGTAGACAGCAGCTAGAAAGGAAATAAGACTAGATATAATATAGTCAATTGAACAGTGCTATATAGCCTAAGCAAAAGATGGTGAATTTGTCGACCAAGTAAGAGTATGGAGATAATTTGTATTGCATCCACATTAGTAATATGGGTGCTTACGTGGTAAGTGTGGGGTCTTGATATACATCTTAAGATGTGTAAAGCTGTGCCTCTGAATCACAGCCAGTGTTGTAAATCAATGTTATACCAATTAAACTATATAACTTAAAAAAAAAAAAAAAAACATCTGGAGGTAGAGTCTATAACTAATCAGTTAGTGAAGGAAATGAAGGATGTTTTCCTAAAACCAGGTGCTTGATTTGACAGTAAAGTGAATGCTAGTACCTTTCAATTAATTAGGGAAATGAGGACAAATAGGTTTGGAAGGAAATTAGGGCCTCTCTGGTAGTATAGGGGTTGAGTCTCAATGCTATCAAATTCTCACTACCACATCCTTAATTCTATCCCCAGCTAGACCTACATATGGAGCAGTACACCTCCTCTGTCTGGTCCACTGCTTCCCTCAGCAGTGTATTTCAGTGGATCTGCTTGTCCTGCTCTCCATTCTATCTCATGAATCCTCCTGCGCCCAGCCCCCCATACCTTTGGACTATCCCCCAGTTCTTCTATGTACAAATAAAATAAATATTTTTAAAATAGAAAGAAATTAAGTGAATTCAATTTTGGAAATGTTGAGCTTGATGTGTCTTTGGGATATCCATAAGGACTTATTTTAGTAAGCAAAATTTTACATACCTAGAGCATCTAGAACTCAGTGAAACGGTGATGTATTAGAAACATCACTTATTCTCACTTATTGTGTTCACACCCTAGTAAAATAATCACTACCACTTATTAGAGCCCTTCTTCATGCACTACTTATAGAAGGACTTCATGTGCATTATTCTATGTAATCCCTACAGAAAACCTCTCAGTATTTTATATAACGCCATTTTGGGGGAAAGTGAAATGACACTGATAATATAACCAAACTTAGACAGGGTATGCAACTTTCCCAGTGACATTTTCTGGTATACTGGGTTTCAGTAAACAGGTACTCTTCAAGATTATACAATGCAAGGACTCTATATTTTATATATTTTCCTGAGCACCATGGTTTCAGTAAATAAGGATAAACATAGTGAGCAATAACCATTAGATGAATCCAATATCCAAATATAAGTCACTGGAAAGTAAATGGCTTTTCCCTGAGTCCTGTTGGTTTTCCCTTTCTTCTACATATATTCTCAGATACGATTTCTTTGCTTGATTAATTTTACTTCTAAATCCAACTGCTTTTCCTGTGCTGAATTGTGAACTGATGAAAATTAATGACTTATTAATTCAGCACTTAAAAAAGAAAAAAAAAAGAATGGGTACAGCAGCAATAACCCTAAATCTGCCTCTTTCAGGATGTATGTATGATCTTAGGCAAGTCCTAGTATTTTCATAATTTAATGAGCATAATACATCCAAATTATCTATTCCAGCATTTAGAAAATATAAAATACATCAACAGTGTACAGCACCACAGAATTATAAGAAAGCACCTTAAACTTTTATTTGCTTATTTCTTCCTCTATATTGTCTTGGTGGCCTTCTACGTATAGGTTTCAAGGACAGACACAAGACTCAAAAATATCTGGTGCAATTTATTCCCTAAATTCTATCTTGTGTTGAAGAGACTCTGATAAATTGCCTATACTTTACAAAACAAAGAAAATACTATTTTCTTTTATCTACTAAATTGCATAACTTCCATCTTTCAAAGTATTGCTCAAAATACAGTTATCAGTCTGTCTTTTAAGTTTCTTGCATAAAAATGAATTTGATATATTGCCCCCTAAAACAAATGCTTATGTCTCTATATGCTTTATTACTATTTTTGATAATAAAATGGTAATGTTACATTCTTGAGTAACAACTCCATTCATTGTTAGAATAATACTGGCCAAAAGCTCTCCCTTTTAAGCCTCCATTTTCTTGCCTGTCAAATGGAGCTAACAGTAACCTTGACCAATAAGGTTCTAAAGAACCTTAATTCATTAAACAATTTTTTTATAAAACTTATCACAAGAGATTATTTTCATGAATATCATTAGTATGGGCTTTACAAGTAAACAGCAAAGTGCTATCACAGTTACATGCCTCTATTTTTTTTTCCAAGTTCTCCTTTATGTTGTCCTTCTTTCTCATATCTTCTTTATAGACTATAATCCCATAATCTCACTTAATAATTTCTTCTCATAGCTATACCTACATTTTCAGTTAATAAATAAGTTTCTAATGAGCATATATGTCCAATGATGTATTTTGTAATCAATCAGTAACTCACTGACAAATAGCATTGGGCATCATATCTCTAGTAATACAGAGATATCATGTCTATTTAGCCTTCCCGATAATTCTGAGACAACAGGAAATGAGCTCTAGGTCTTCAAATTTTTAATTGATGTCCTTATGCTCCCCTAATATGCATGATCAGATCATGCTTCCTTATGTTCTCTAATTTGTTGTAGCAACAACATTTGGTGAATGGTTAGAAGATTTAATAAATTTTATGGAATTGTGCCCACATAATTATGCAGCTATATTCCTTGCAATCATGGCATAATTTGATTTTTTATACTTCATTTGCCCATAGTTTAATCTCCACTTTGATCATGTGATCTACTTTACTATTACTTTCTCCTTCAGCTTTGTATACACAGAAATTTTATTTGGTCAGTATACTAAGACTGGATCTTCTCCTTGGGAGCATATTCAATTCAATCAGGCTCACAAAGTCTGTCCACAAAATGGAGTGAGAATATATTAACTTTCAAAGAAAATGGAACTATTGTATAAGTCAGGATATTGGCCTTAACATGATGATCACATTCTTTGGTTGGCACTATGGGAAGAGAAAATCAGATGCTTAGAGGAGTTATCTTCACAGGTACATTTATTTTCACAGAACAAGCTTGAAGTTTCATAAGCAGGACATATCTCCCTCAACAGACTTACATGGGCAGCAACACTGCAGTCAAATATGGTTCAACACGCAAAGGATTGGAGCACTGGAAGTCAGAGAAATCACATGATTAACAAGACCAGCGAAAAGTTCTGATTAGTGGAGACTGAGTTTCTAAGACTTTTGGATTAAGGTTTCCTTTTCTATGAATAGTTCTTTCATGAACTCTGTTCAAATATCCTGTCTATCTCCCTTCTTAGCTGAACTTCCAATTACACTTGTAAACATATTCTTTTTTTAATTTCTATTGAACTATTCAACTCAGATTATTGTTGTCTATTATGACAATTTTTCATCTTTCTACTCTGATGTGATATTTATTGATTGTATTGCCAGTTTTACTTCCATCTTATAAATTCCTAGGGAAAGTCTCACTTGAAATTTGGTAAAGATTCCAAACTTGTAAGAGTTTAAACTATAGGTGCCCCTCTCTGGTGGTGCAACAGGTTAAAGTGCAGCACTGTGAGGCTACTTGCAGGTAGGTGATCCACATGGCATAACACATCTCTCCTGACCAATCTGCTTCTCCCCTCAGCAGTGTGTTTCAATCAATATGCCTATTCTGCTACCCACTCTGTCTCAGGTGAATCTTCTCTCACCCCGTACCTCTGGCCGGTACCCCAGTTCTTATGTGCATAAATAAATAAATCTTAAAAAAAAAGAGTTTAAGCCTTAAAAATGACCATTTCACAGGAATGTTTTCTTTCATACAAAAAAATGACACATATACAAATATTTTCATATACAGAGAGTAACTCAAACACTGAATTGCAAAAGGAATCCACTTTGGTTTTGGAACATTTCTCTAAGCACATTCCTGTCCTCCCTTTTTCCTAGATTCATTCTATACCTAAGAAAGTAGACTGACTTTTAGACTGGTAATTACTTAGGCATATTCAGTTCAGTGATACCTTTATTCATTCTGTAAATATCCTTGCCTCCATGACTAAGTCTTTGCACCAGTTGTCCAAGAGTTTGGGGGTGGAGGATATGACTAATTCTGGGATTTAGTACTAGAATGTCCACTTTACAAACAGAACCAGAGACCTGCCTTCAAACCAGGCCATTTATCCTTCTATTTATCAAGATGTTCCTCAACTGGGTGGGAGATGAATATAAAGTTTGTCAGGGTAGCCTTAGAAATATCATGTCCAATTCCTGCTAAGTAATTTGTAACTTTAACCCAGTATTATTTTTACCATTTAATTTTAATCTGGCCTTCAGTTTATGTAAGTACAAATTTTCAAATGTGACCACAAAAATTAATGTTAAACTTCATGAATTAATCTGAAAACTTGTGGAAACCCACAGAAAAGCATTTATCCTATTTGAAGGTAATATTTACAACATTGAAATAAAGAGAGTTCAGTTTGATAGTATTTGAATCTTAAAGTCTATACAAGTCTATGAACTTCAGACAACTTAATATCCACCTTTGGATCAACACTTTACTTTTGAAACTAAGAAGATATTGAACTACCTGCTTAAAAATCTTTTATAGGCCAGTGCACACATTTTTCTAAAATGAAGCAGCACAAATCTCTCCATGTCCCATTTTAAGCACTAATATGCTTCTGAGACCACACAGATCTGAAAGGATGCCCATTCCCTTCCCCAAGACATCCTTAAATCAGACACTGTAATTAATTCTTTGGGGGCAATGTAGTTCTGGAAGACTCCTGGGACCATTTTCACTTATACCACCAGCTTTTGTGTAAAACTGAGATGTGTTTAGCTCCGAGTCTCAATTACTCCTGCCTTTTCTCTGGTTGCCACATCAGGTCATGCTGCTGGTAACAAGATCTTTTCAGAACTTCCTGCAGTTGTGAAGATAAAGTCCAACAGACTTCTCCTCTTTTTAATGAGAAAGCTTTTCCAAACAGTACTGTATGACCACTTGATTTTAGTCTTTATGAAGTAAATTTATTCCCAATCAATTCCCTCTGTTCACAGGTAGATTTAGCTTTTCATTAAAATCTGTTAGAATAGTGATATTCAGTATTTGCTGAGTCTCTCAGTAAGACACTGAATTTATTGGTTACCTTTTCATCTTCTTTCAAGACTGTTCAGCTTCAGCAAACAAATTTTGAAAAGTCATTTTTTCACTGGAAGAATTATGTTGACTCCTTGTTAGAATTCTGATTACATAGTACACTCTTTAAATGTAAATTTTAGAAATAGATACAGTTGGCAAAATCTCTTTCTCATTTAATTTGATTAAAGTATTCACTTTGAAAAATACTAGTTCTTTCTCTTCAGATCTCTTTGACATTCAGTCTACCATATAACTGGTCAAGTGGCTGAATGAATACATTGAGGCAAACTCATCAAAAGAACATAATCAGGAAAATAATCATTGATTATTCTACTTCAGAACATTCTGGAAATGCAGTCATACATGTAGACTTGCCAAATGGCAATGAGGACCTTGTTCATTGTTAATCTCAATCAGGCATGTAGTAACTTATTAAATTTCCTTAAAATGGAAAAATATCTTTTTATTCCCAAGTACTGGTGCATCTTTTACAACATATATATATATACATATATATATATATATATATATATATATATATATATATATATATATATATATATATATATTTCCATTTAGAATCAGACTGTAGAAGATGTGGCTAAATTTTTCTCTGCATTGCTATCCACTAGAGTCCAGCTTGCATGAGGGAAAATAAGTAACAACATGCTGTGAATTCATCTATTATCACTCCAGTATCCCAATACATAATTGTGGTATTACTTGAATCAAGTTCACTTAGAGCTGGGGCTATGTGGGTAAACTGGAGTGTAGGAAGTGACAGGTCAATGAGCTACAACTTCAAGGCATTCCTTAATTGTCATCATTCCATGTCTTTGGTTCCCATAATTTGGGGGAACAAACTAGTCTTAAAAACACAACAACAGTAAACTATTGTGTGCAATATGTAACTTTATACTTATCTTTATAAAAGAACAGGTAGACCATGTATAGGGTAGTAAGACTCCCAAGTAAAAATAAGTAAAGAAAATCTATGGGGAAAGAGGACATCGGGATCTGAAGATAAAGTGAGTAGTAGACAATATTCAAAATGTCTGTACCTCCTGGGAAGTACTACCTCTATGTTACCTAGGTTGACCCTAAGAAAGTTGGGTTTTTTTGTTTGTTTGTTTGTTTTTTCACACTCAGGAACCTATTTCTTTCAGGCTCTTTGACATTTTTGAGATAGCACTGTCAGCAGATGAGATGAAAATTTACAGCTGTAATCAGTAGCATATTAGTGCCTCTGTGGTCTGTCATGTCTTATGAGTTTCCACATAAATTTTGATTAAAGACATAAAAGGATAGAGTAGTCTTTTGGGTCAGAGGATAAAAGGTATCTAAATTAATGGTGCAGGGAAGGAAAGGGGGAAAAAAAGGAGAGAGTTCCCACTGTGGTTAAGGTTTGAAGGCAGGTTAATATAAAAGATTGCACGTTACACACTATCCTCTAAAGCAGGGTTTCTTAACAGCTGCACATTTTCTTTCTCAGCTGCATAATTCTTTGTTATGCAGGTTGTCCTTTGCAATGTACAAGTTTTAAAATAACTCCTAGATTTTACCACTAGAGGACAGTAGGCCCGCCCCTTCAGTTATGACAAACAAAAATGTCAGCAGACATTTAGACATTGTCAAATGTTCCCAGGTACAAAATCACTCCCAGTGGAGAAGCACTAAACACCACAAGAACATTCCAATAAATTCACAGAATTTTCCCCATTAAAAAATGTATACATTCTATATTCGTGTAGATAAACTGCTTTTAAATGCTTCCCATGATTTTTTTAAATGTGTTTTATCAGATTAAAAAAATTGTCAAAGTGCAAATTTTGTTGTTTAATTTTTGAGTGCAAATGACATAGAGAGCCAACAGACATGCTTATACCTTTGGATTCAAAATAATTATTGGATAGAAAACTTAGGTGTTTTTCAATTACTTTTTTTTTAACCAAGTTATAGGAAATATAATTCACATATCTATGCCACAGAACAATTTTAAAATGACTTCTGATTTCCTCATTTTATTTAAACTTCAAAAGATACATATCACTGAAGAAAATATTATGGACAATTATATCAAAATGTATTGGACAGTCTAGGAGAAATGGACAACTTCTCAAAGCACATAACTCTCCATGAGTTAATCAGGAGAAATAATAGAAAATCTGAACAGATCCATCAAAAGTGAGGAAATAGAAACAATAGTCAAATGTCCCTCAGGATCAGATGGGCTTTGAATTCTATTAAAATTTCAAAGAAGAATTAAAACCAATACCTATCCTTAAACTTTTCTAGAACATTGAAAAGAAAAGGACACTTTCAAACACATCCTATGAAGTCATTATTACCTTGATTCTGAAATCAGACAAAGACATCACCAAAAAACAAAACAATAGACTAGTATCTCCAATGAACAAAATCATAACAAAATTTAAAACAGATTCTATGGAAGCTTTTAACCCATTCTCGGTTTTTATATATTGCTATACAATGATTCAAACTCATTTAGCATGTTTATATCCAAGTTCTCTAACACAATTCATTGAGGAGATGATTTGTTCCTATTGTATTACCTTAGAACATTTGTCAAAAATCACGGAACATATCAAATAATTTATTTCTTTGCTATCTAGATTGTTTCATTGGTAGTATATATGTTTATCTTCATGCCAGTAACGTATCATTTTGATTGCTATAATTTTATATGTTTTGAAATCAGAAATCTACAAATTCTCTAATTTTTATTTTCTTTTTCAAGATTGTTTTGGCTATGAGGAGTCACTTCAGGTTCCATATAAATTTTAAGACATTTTTTCTATTTCTGAAGAAAATGTCATTGATACTTTGATAAGGATTTTAATAAATTGTAGATCACTTTAGGTAATGTGAGATATTAAAATTTAGTTTCCAATCCATGAACATGGGATATATTTCTATTTATTTGTGTCTCTAATTTCTTTCAATGATGTTATGTAGTTTTTAGTACACAAGATTATCATCTCCTTAATTAAGTATATTTATAAGAATTTTATCATTTTTGATGCTACTGTTGATGCAACTGTTTTCTTAATTTCCTCCTCAAATTGCTAGTGCACAATCGACCTTTTGTGTGTTTATTTTATATCCTGCAATTTCCATCATTTATACCATGATAAAGGTCATAGTTTCTAATAGTTCAGTTCTCCTTCTTTGTACTCATTTGCATGATTATGCATCCTATCTCAGGTTTATGCTAGTTATTAGATGTTTATATAAATTACTAATCTGGAAATTCTGCTCAGTAAAGCCTCTACCTTTTAAATACTTTCTTTTGTATTTTATTCCAAAACATTAGTGATAGTAACATCCCTTTTAATACCTTTTATATAATCTTTATAATTATCACTGACAACTGCTGCTTTTTTTATATAAATTAAAGGGGAAAATAAACGGATCCTGGATTATATAGCCTCTTATACTTAAGTCATACTAATGTGAAGGGAGAATTTGATTAGTATTAAAGTTAACTTAATTAACAAAAAATAGTGAGTTGTATTAAAAAGAACAGCTTCAGGTCCTCCCTGGTGGCACAGTGGGTTAAAGCACAGAATTAAGAAGCTAAAGCTTCAGCATCAGTTCAATTCCCACCCTGGAGGTGACCCACATGGCACAGCAGACCTCTCCTGACGCTCCTGCTGCTTGCCTCAGCAGTGTACTTCATCAGTTGACCTGTTCTGCTCCCCACTCTGTGGGGAATCCTCTCACCACTCCTGCAACTATGGCCTGTACCCCAGTTATGTATACATAAATAAATAAATATAAAAAAAAGAAAGAACAGCTTCATTGAAGCTAAGTAATGTAGTCTATTAAATTTATTAAATTAACTGGGTAATGAATCCTAATTATCTAGACAAAGTCTAATCCTAGACCAACCAATATGAAATCTCCTAATCAGTGTTCGTGAGTTAATCTGCATGATAAGGCCTATCCACCCTCATACATTCTCCCTGTGGAAAAGTAACTTTACCTGAAATAATCTTATCTTTTGCTAATAATTTTGTCCTACCTTCTTTTTGTCTATAAATACCCTCCATTCTGTATCAACTATTGCAGTTTCTAAGTGAGATATTTGCAGATTAATTAATTGTTTAACAAAGCAAACTTAGTCTCTTAGCTTGTGGATTTTGTGTTTTAACAAAGTAAGAACAAGCCTGTTCATTATATTATAGAATGAATTATAGTTATCTTACTGCTAAAGAAGTAATTAACCCCAAAATTAGCAGCATATAAACCAAGTATTTATTATCTCACAGTTTCTGTTGCTGAAAATTCAAACACAGCTTAGCTGCATCCCTTGGCTCAGGATATCTCTCAAGACTAACATCCAGGTGTTGAGTGAGCTACAGACACCAGATTCTTACTAAGGGGCAGGAAATATTCTTGAACTCCCTCATGAGAGTAAAATTTTGCTGGATATTGGCTAAAAATACCAGTTCCGTGCTATATCAACCTCTCCATGTACAGCTCAGAATGCAGCAGCTGGCTTCCCACAAAGTGTGTCAGCAAAAAAAAGGAGAGCAGGTGCTCAGGATGGGAACCAGAGCCCTTTTGTAACCTAATCTTAGCAGTGGCATACCATCACTTTTGCCACACCTGTTTTTACTGGAAAAGTGTCACACCCTACACACTGGAGTAGAGAATAACTGAAAGGTGTTTCTACCGAGAGGCCGGATCACTGGAGCACATCGAAAAGAACCTATCACAAGATCAATAAAAAAATTAGTAGGAAAAAAACAATTAAAAACTGAAGGTAAGGTAAATTAGTTTCTGTGCTTTCTTTAGTCTTAAAGTCAGTCAGACAGTAAGAGAACATAAATTGTTTTCAAGTGAAGAGTTCCCACTACCTTTTATGATGCCAAGTTTAGAAGTGCAGGATTTTAAGAGGGATTCTTCAAGAGGAACAGCTCAGCACCAGCCAAGGCTAATGAGCGAACACCATGATACTATTTCTAAAAGTGTCACCTTTCTGGTGATCTTTTTCTTTAAAATCCCCCTGGAGGTCTACATTTATGTCCTTTGACTAGGGAATGTGCAGTAGCTCACTGCTGAAAGATGGAGTCCCGCAGGAGGAAACCTTCTACAAGATATTATTTATTCTCTTCCTCCTTACTTATTCTAAAAGGAAGGGAAACTGAAATAGAGGAAGCTTTTGAACACAGCATGAATGCAGAGCTTGTAACTGTCGTGTACTTTTAGTTTAAACTTAAGTATCCCTTACTCTTCCAGTAGATCCTTTGAAACTGCAGCTGCCAATGCAGAGGAGACCATGTTATTTCGAAGTGACTATTTTTCAAGCAAACACTGCATCTAAGTTAATTAAAATGCCTACATTGTTTTCTTTCTCAAGCCTTAACAGCTTTAAGGAAAAAGCAGACAATTCAACTGCCAGGGGAAAAAAAGGCAAGTCAAACAAATTGACAAAAAAATCATGGGCTGAATGTAATCATCACCACATCGTTCAAGTTGGACATTTCTTTTATTAGACCATTGTTTTCTACTTGTTCCTTCTTCACTTGTAGCATGCTGATGACCTACTATCCATTTACCTCTGAATAGTAATGACTGTGTCATTATTTATTACAATGGTTTGGGGCCCACTGCCCTTCAAGAGTCCAATGGGTGTCTGCCATAAGCTTTGTCAGGTCTGGAGGAGAAAAGAATATGTCCTACAGGCTTAGCCCCATTTGTGTGGGTAGTGAGGGGGTGGTGAAGGCCACAAGCTGTGATAGGAACAGATAACTAGTTTTTAAAATACTCAAATTGGGATATTCAGGATTCCTCCTTTCTGTCTGCTAGTCTCCCACTTTATAAACACTATAGAGAAGAGGAGTAATGCATGTAGGACAAGTAATTTCATAAGAGTTTGATAATCAGGTTGCTTTTCTTTGGGATTGCAATGATGCAGAAAACAGATCACAGACTATTTATAAAGAATATACCATTAATTCCAATCCTCATCTCCTTTCCTTTAATCCACAGGACAATTCATAAGCATCAATTATAAAGGATAACATAACATAGTGACCCCAAGTTGCTCAAAACTGTGTTGAAAACTGGTAAACTATTCTCATTAACAATGACTAATTTTAAATGTCACCTTCTTTGTTAGGCTATAAAATACCCAGTTACTTAATCAAATACTATTGTAGGTGGTGCTCCAGAAGGTATCTTGCTAATATAATTAATATCTGCAATCAGTTGACTTTACATATAGGAAATTATACTCAAAAATGTGGGTGGGACTAATACATACAATTGAAAAGTCAGAAGAGCAAAAATTGGTATTTTTCAGAAAAAAAGTTCTGCCTCAAGACTGAAAAAACAATGCAGATTGTGTGTATGTGTATGTTCAAAGATATCTTGGAAATGTTTCTTTTCCTAAATTGTCAAATTCGATTAATTCTAAATATTTCTGAAATGGGGGTAAGAGGGAAAGACGAAAGGTAATGAGCTTGAGTCTTTAGGACTTGATCAATTAGATGTGCTGGAAAAGGGAGGAAAAACAAGATGGCCAGATTTTTGTATTTGATAACTGAATTTGTGGAGATGTTTTTGATTGAGACACAAAGTAGAGAATGTTTTTCAGAAGGGATGGCATTAACACAAAATTTTGGATTTTAAGATATCTGTGAGGCTGCCAAGAGAAAATGTACCATACTTGTTAGACTTAAGAATTTAGTACTTAGAATAGATTTAGAAATAGAGATATGAGAAGCCATTTCCTATATGCATTCACCCAGGAAATAGAGGAAACAAAAAATGATGATGAGAGCAGGAAATAAGGCATCACGATTATAAGACATATAAAGCAAATTATAAAGGGGCAATAGAAAATATTTTCTTTTGTTTTCCCCCTCCACAGAAAGGGCCAATGTTTAAGAAAGATAAAAGATAAGTATTTCGGGCCCTCCCTGATGGCGCAGCGGGTTAAAGCACAACACTGAGAATCTAAAGCCGCTTCCACATGAGTTCGATTCCCGCCTGCCCCGGAGGTGACCACATGGCGTGGCAGACCTCTCCTGACCCGCCCGCTGCTCCCCTCAGCAGTGTACTTCGTCGATCTGCCTGTTCTGCTCCCCACTCTGTCTCTGGTGAATCCTCTCACCCTCGCATCTCTGGCCTGTACCCCAGTTCTGTATGAATAAAAAAAAAAAAAAAAAAGATAAATATTTCAAGAATGCCCATTGATATAAAAAGCCAGTAAATTTGATGATCTCACCAAGAACAACTTCAAAGAGAAACTAGAAGGTAGAAGACTTCAGAATGGCTAAGTTTTAAGGTAACAAGAAAATGATTAAACTGGTAAAGGAAAAGAGTCGAGTAGTAGCTAGAAGACAATGCATATACAGAGAGGAATGCTGCTTTAACTATGAGAACAAGGAGGGAGTCTAGAATATTCAGCTTAAAGAGGTATTTCTGTGTTTTTTACTTGTCTAAACAAGTGAAGTCACTCCAGAACATGTTTACATGCCAAGAAGAAAGAAGAAATAGAAACAATGTTCTTAATTTGAGGAGTATCTGGATGATCTAGACAAATATTATGGGCATACTTTTGCAAGCAAGTTGATTTTTCTGGCTAAAAGAAAATCAGTTTTCAAAGACCTGGATAACATGTTGAATGAATGGATTAATCAAATAATCCTATGACTCAAAAACAATTAAAACTTTAAAATCAAGAGGTTAGTAAGTAGGTAATACTGGGTGAAATAATATTAACATTAAATAATAGAAACTTTGGAAGACCCAAAAGAATAATGTATAGAACATGCTCAAACAAATTTCACTTAGCTCTCAGAGGCCTAGATTACAATGGGGTATGGCCAAAACAAACCTAGCTTACTAGTGTACCTGTCAGCTCCTACACTACTGCGTAAATGTATGTGCTAGAAGAAAATCCCTTTTTCGTAAACATAGGACTTTATTAATATTCTCTTTCTCTCCCCTCTCTGTCAACATGACTTTGGATCCCAACAAAACATACTCCATTAAGCACAAACCTTATTAGTTGTCTTGCCCTGGGAATGGCTTGAGAGAGGACAGCTCAGCTAGCCCTGTGGGGCCCTCAGTCTCTGAGCAGGCCTGAGAAGATACGGTGAGCTGCACTTACTTTTAAGGAAATGCTCCCACGCATTCTTTATAAAGAGAGTCTAGAGAAATAGCTGAGAAGAAACATAAATGGGAGGTGTTCCATCTTCAAACATCAACTTACAAACAGATACTAAACCAAACAAACCACAAATATTTAAGCTATAAAATGAAAGGAAAGAAAAAATATATTCTAAATCTGTATTAAAAGTAATGCCATGTAGCTGTATAAAACTCGAGTGAGGGTTGCGGAATGAATCTTTAATGGTATCATTTACGCTTGTCCCAGTGCACTGTGTTCACAATGAGAACTGCCTACAAATCTTGATGTACCATTTTATTGCACAGAAAACTGGCCACCATCTCACAGAGCAGCAATTGTAAATTAGAAATATATTCTGTTTGGTTTGAGCACAACACATTTGGAAATTTATGAAGTTGCATAAAAGCACACAAAAGCCTTTTTGAGACAGTTTAGCTCTGTGGCTTTCTTCTGATCTTGGGACTTAAACAAGAGGGAGCTGGGAGGACTGGCAATGTGCTGCTTTACCAGGAGGTTCAGACAAAGTTTACCAGAGTGTGGCCTCCCACTCCTCATTTCCAGCTGGTAATGACCCCCTCCCCGACATATTCCCCATCAGGACCTAGTAGATTACTCATTCACCCTAAAACCTCCTGACATCTGAGACCAGTTAAGTTATACTGTAAGCACCAGCACAGTTAGGTGTGCTCTGGTCCTTCATGTTAATTGGTTACATTTTAGTAAACAGGACCTTATTACAGGTGATGATAACACTGGTCAGAGCTATTTCTGAATCCAAGTTTTCTTAACAATGTTCACTTGTACAAAAGCTGTATTTTTAGAGTTTGTTTTTTTTTTTTAAAGACTTATTTATTTATACACAGAGCTGGGGTACAGGCCAAGCGTTGCAGAGGCCAGCACCAGAGACAGAGTAGGAAGCAGAATAGGCAGATGTATTGAAATACACTGCTGAGGGGAGCAGTGGGCAGGTCAGGAGAGGTCTGCCGTGCCATGTGTGCCACCCACCTAGCCAAGTATCCATCTTGTATTGCAGTGGTTGCAATAGCTTCATAATGCTATGCTTCATAGTGCTGTGCTCCAACCCATTGCACCACCAGGGAGGGCCCCAGAGATATTTTAGACCATGTTTTAAACATCTTGGGCTTTCTTAAAATTGGGTTCTCCCCGCGTTTAGGATTCAGCACTGTAAGCTAGCTGTAGCTGCTTCAGTGTGAGTTTGCCCAGGAGCTGACCCACATGGCACAGCACACCTCTCCTGTCTCACCTACTGCTCCCCTCAGCAGTGTACTTCATAGATTTGTCTGTTCTGCTCCCCTCTCTGTCTTCTGGTGAAGCCTGTCACCACCCTTGCACCTCTGGCTTGTACCCCAGTTCTGTATGCATAAATAAATAAATCTTAAAATTAGTATAACAGGAGCTTCCTTTTTCCCTGGCTCCATTTCAGTGAACCTGTTTTCAGTTCCAAATTAACTATTGATGAAAATCTTGAAGAATAGGCTTAACTTTTATTTGTTTTTTTTTAATATAGTCTTTGGATTAAAATTGTTTCATATCCAAATCAAATACCAAATTTAGCAGTACATGTTTATGTTTATGGTGATCACAAAAACAAAGTTTCAAAAAACACTAAGTAGACTGAAATTACATTTCTCTTTTATAAAGTTAAAGTCAAATTACACATGAAGATATATGTAAATTGAAATAGACTCAAGTCTTTACTTTCATCTAATAGAAAATACTTTCAAATAAATAACTAGAAAATTGAGGAGCACAGAAAAATTATTAGCAATAAAAAGTATTCAGGATAGTTAAAAGGTAGGATAGGAAACTGGTAAATTTTAGCAGATAATAAGAGTGGTTTGGAGAAATTCATTTCTGCATACATATAGCCTATACTTTGAAACTTATAACAAAATAATATGAAATGATACAGAACATATCAACTGACTGATAAGTAGAAATATACTAATAAATTCTCACTCTATGTAGAAAAAAAATATGTACTAAATGCAAATAACACAGCTAATAGATGCCTGGTCACTACGATGAGCTTATGGACATTGGAGAACAACTCATCAAGGACATCTCAGGGAGAATTTGCTTGACATTAAATGAAAGATGTCTGATTATATAAAATAGAATATGTAACACTAATGGGTTCTAAAAAGGCATTGACTCTTTGAAGACCATAATGATTGTCACCACCAGATATCCAGTAGAGATCTTTGAACAAAATCTTAGATATATTTGGATGTGTTACTAAATAATGGCTGGGAAAGCATGTCTCCTTTGTAATGTAGTATAAACACTCTTGTCCTATGATATAATATGATTCCTCATTTTAGGGAACATCCATTTTCAAAATATGGGAGTTTTGATGTCAAACATTTATTTACCATTGTCTATACTTTCAGAATTATTATAGTTACTCAATATTTTTTGCATAAATTCAAAAAATATTTATTTTGAGCAATTTTATTCTAAATTCAGAAATTGCTTAAGAATAAAAAAAAGGCAGGAAATAAGTTTCTTTCTAAGGGACTGAGCAAATAGAAAAAGAAAGAGGAAAACTATTTTGGAACACGTTGTAAAGTGAAGCTAACTGACAGAAAAAAAAAAGCTCATGTTACTTTACTTTAAAGAATCTGTTGTAAAACACCTAATCCTAAAAACTGTTTTCTTCTGAACAAAAATTTCAGAACTAATCATCTTTCTTCTATTAATAAGAGCCCATTTAACAATATTTTAAGAAAAATTATTTAATTTTTCTCTATTTTATGCTTTGAAAAATATTTCCTGTATAATTATTGATTAGTTAATACTCCTGCCCAAATACTTCAATTAGCATTAATAAACAAACCAAAAAATGACGATTAATTCTCCAAAAAATGTTTAAAAATATTATCTACCAACACAAAAAACAAAAGTAAATTGCTGGGTTCCTTAGTGACATAGGGGTTAATTCAGAGCACTACCAAGCTATTACAAGCTACAGTGGCATCAATTTGATCCCAGGCCAGGGAGCTGACTCACATGGCACAGCAGACCTCTCCTGTCTTGTCTGCTGCTTCCCTCAGCAGTGTATTTCAGTAAATTAGCCCGTTTTGCTCCCCAAACCGTCTCTGGTGAATCCACTTAACCCCCAACCCCCACATATCTGGCCTAGGCCCTAATTCTCCTATGCATAAATAAATAAAAATAAACATTTTAAAACATAAATTGCTGTTTTGAAAGGTATTATTATCTATCATCTGTGATAGACAACTTCTATGATGGTTTTAATTAACCCATTCGTGTTCTATGGTATCCTCTACTTTTGAATATAGGCTGGAACTAGTGACCCTTCTAATGAATATAATAAAGTAAAAATAATTGGAGGTACTTCTGGAATTACATTTTGAGAAGACTCCCCCTTTTTGTTTGTCCTTCTTACTCTCTTGCTACACTGCTCTGAGGGAAGTCAACTGCCATATTGTAACAGCTGTATGAAGAGGCTCACATGGCAAGATGCTAGCCACCAGCCAACTATGAACCCTATCATTAATTACTAAGTGAACATGAAAGATTTTTCCCCAACTGAGCCCTGAGCTGACAGCAACAAAGGTAACATGAATAAGAAATCTTGAGTTTACCAGATAAGATGTATCTATATTCCTGACACACAGAAATATTGACAAAATAAATATTTGCAATTTTAGGTAACTAAAGTTCGGAGTAATTTGTTATATAGCAATATATAACTAATATAAATCATTTCAGAATTTTCCTCATTCTTGTTCATCCCTAGGAAGTTTGGTAGCTGGCACAAATTACACACTGTAGCCTCAGTGGAAACATTTGGGTAAAATATTTGTGTACAAGTAAAGGCTGCCTAAAGTCAAAATAAAGATATTCTAAAGAAAAGGAGATATAGTCTAGGTGGAACTTAAAGTCTGAATGATACAACAACAAAAGAAGAGTGGAAATATCTTTGCTTGATTCTGATCATGGTGTCATGGCGGTACAAACTTTCGGATCCATGTAGAGGAAGTTCCTAGGAAATTCACATGACTGACTCTTACCACAAGTATGCATAAATCATTGGTTACTCTGCATCTAAATTTATAGCAATCTCCGAAGTTTGTCCATATACCTAAAATCATGAGTAGGCCCTAATCCTAGCACTTTTAGAAGTTCACTGTTAGATTATCAATTACCATTTTAAAAATTATAAGCATAAACTGGCAATTACTTTTTTTTTTAAATCAGAGACATGTTATCTAATTAAGTGATCATTTAATATTGTGACAAATTATCAAGGAAAAATAATATTGCTGGTTTAAATAAAAAGTACTTTAAAATTACTATAATAAAATTACTATATATTTAATGGCACTCCCTGTTGGCACAATGCAACATCCTGTGAGGCTGGCTGCAACTACTTCAGCTCAAGTTCCATCCCCACCAGGGAGGTGACCCACATGGCGTGGCAGACCTCTCCTGACCCAACTGCTGCTCCCCTCAGCAGTGTGCTTTGTCAATTTGCCTTTTCTGCTCCCCAATCTGTCTCTGGTGAATCCTCTCACTGCCCCCTGCACTTCCAGCCTGTACCCCAGTTCTGTATGCACAAATATTTAAAGAAATAAAACAAAAAATCTATCATATATAAAGAAATTCATGCAATTCAAACAGTACTACTGATGATCCCCAGGAACTTTCCATATTGACTCAGCAACATTTCCTATTTTCCTAAACCACACTTTAACAGGTAGCAGTCTAAAAGAATCACTGGGTTAGCAGAAGTCATAGTCAAAGGATTCCACAGTCTCAACTTCACATACCACTCCTGGGCTTGTGATAATAGAAGTGACTCCAGTGAATTTTCAGTATATTAATAATCCTTTATCTTTCGAGTTTGAGACCAAAATAATCTTCCTATTAGAGGCAGACAATAGCATATGTCTTCTAGTCCATATAACAATTCTCAGCTACTGGTATTATCTGTTTAGGAGTATGAAGCACAAAAGGGAAGAAAGTTTGGACTTTATTAACAATAAAGAGAGGATAGTGGACATGAGTAAAACATTTTCATCTATTTATCATCTTTAATGTGTGTTGCCCATTCTAAAATTCTATAGTGATTAAAACACAATAACTTTCAATTTTGTTTGGAGACCAAGAGCTATAAATAATTAGAATAAATCTTTAATGATTAAATCTATTTCACATTCCTGTGTCAAAATATTTGCCTTTTTTCTTCAACTTGGGAACATATAATATATCTAATCATCTAGCCCAGATAAGGGAAAAGTGCATCACACCATGTCCTTAATATAAACTTAACATGGAAATCTCCAGACATAAAGTAAAAAAAATAAAAAGAAAGTAGGCACTTCAAAATTTCCAGTTCCTAACTAAAATATCCTTGTCCTAATTACCTAACAGTTATTATATTCTACAGTTTCATAAGACAAAAAATATAGACACTCACACCTTTGTATGTTTTATAATTTAGTCCCATATTGTCCTACTAGAGAGACAGAGATTGTTTAAAGGTTCTTACCACCTAAATCTGAGTGATGTGGAGAAGTAGCCATTAATTCTAATGATTTTATTTTATTTTAAAATTTATTTATTTACGCATACAGAACTGGGATACAGGCCAGAGGTGCAGGGGTGGTGAGACGATTCACCAGAGACAGAGTGGGGTGCAGAACAGGCAGACTGATGCAGTATAATACTGAGCATAGCATTGGGTGGGCCAGGAGAGGTCTACCGCACCATGTGGGTCACCTCCTAGGTGGGGTTCCAACTCACACTGAGGTGGCTGTAGCTAGTTTACATTGCTGTGTCCTCACCTGTTGTGGCACCAGGGAGGGCCCAATTTTAATGTTTTTCTCTCTTTTTTTTAATAGGATGAATGTCCTTTATTTATTTATTTTTTATAACAGTTTATTTCTTATGCCATTTTGTGCATTTTTCCATCTCGGTTGCAATCCTCTTGGGCTTCCAATCACCAAATCACCCATGTGCCATCACCATAGTCCAGTGCATTTCCCTCCCCCCACTGTTTTTGATCCCATTCCCCACCCCACCCCCACAAATTGTTTCTGGTATATAGCTGTTCATCTTATCATTATTGTCCTGCATGTTCCATTATATTCCTGCTATGAGTGAAACCATCCAGTATTTTTCCTTTTCTTTATGGCTTATTTCACTAAGTATGATCTTTTACAGTTCCATCTATGTTGCTGCAAAAGACTTGTGTTTTTTTTTGGTTGCTGAGTAATATTCCATTTTGTATATGTACCACATCTTTGTAATCCACTCATCCATTTTTGGGCATTTGGGCTGTTTCCATGTCTTTCCAATTGTGAATGAAGCAACAGTAAACATGGGGGTGCAGGTATTTTTTTCAATCAGTGTTTTTGTGTTTTTTGGGTAGATACCTAGGAGTGGGATTGCTGGGTCATAGGGAAGCTCCATGTTTAGCAGTTTGAGGAACTGCCAAATAGTTTTCCATAGTGGTTGTACTAGTTTGCATTCCCACCAGCAGTGCAGGAGAGTTCCTTTTTCTCCA
>NW_004567111.1:33581159-33599819 GCF_000260355.1 Condylura cristata
ATGTTGAACATTTTTTCATATGCTTGTTGGCCATCTGCATTTCCTCTTTGAAAAAGTGTCTTTTTAGGTCTTCTGTTCATTTTTTGATGGAGTTGTTTACTTTTGTTGAGTTTCATCAGTTCTCCGCATATTTTTGTGATCAATCCTTTATTGCTAGTTTTGTGTGAGAAAATTTTTTTTTCCCAATCAGTGGGATGTCTGTTTGTTTTTTTGTAATGTTTCTTTTTCTGTACAGAAGCTCTTTAACTTGATGTAGTCCCATCTATTTATCCTTGCTTTCACGACCATTGCATTGGGTATCCTGAAAGATGTCACTGAAGTGTATGTCATGTAATGTTTGGCCTATCTTTGCTTCCAGGTATTTTATGCTTTCTGTTCTTATGCCTAGGTCTTTAATCCACTTCGAGTTGATTTTTGTGAATGGTGAGAGGTAATGATCTAGTTTCATTTTTTTTTGCATGTAGCTTCCCAGTTTTCCCAGCACCATTTGCTGAACAAATTTTCTTTCTTCCATTGTATCTTCTTTGATCCTTTGTCAAAGATTAGCTGTCCATAAATCTGTGGGTTTATATCTGGCTTTTCTGTCTGAATCCAGTGGTCTGTATGTCTGTTCTTGTTCCAGTACCATGCAGTTTTGATTAATATGGCTTTGTAGTATAGCTTGAAGTTTGGGCTTGTAATGCCTCCATTCTCTTTCTTCCTAGTCATGAGAAATTTCACTTTTTTGAGGTCTTTTGTTGTTCCATATGAATCTCATCAATATATTTTCTATTTCTTTGAAGAATGTCATTGAGACTTATTGGGATGGTGTTAAATCTGAATATTGCTTTTCTGAATATTGCTTTTGGTAGGATGGCCATTTTGATGATGTTAATTCTCCCGATCCATGAGCAGGGGATGTCTTTCTATTTCATGGTGTCTTCTTGAATTTCTTTTAACAGTGTTTTGTAATTTTCTTTGTAGAGGTCTTTTACCTCTTTTGTTAGGTTGATTCCCAGGTATTTGATTCTTTTTGCTTTAATTAAAAAGGGAAAAGTTTTTTTTCCTTTTTTTTCTATTTCTTCCTATTGGTTGTTTGTTTATAGAAAGGCCTCTGATTTTTGTGTGTTGAATGTATAACTTGTTTCCTTGCTTAACTGGTTGATGGTTTTGATTAGTTTCTCTGTGGAGTTTTTAGGGTTTTCCATGTAGATATAACATATCATCTGCAAATAAGGACAGTTTTACTTCTTCTTTCCCTATTTGGATTCCTTGTATGTCTTATTCCTGTCTTATTGCTCTGACTAGAACTTCCAATGTTATGTTGAAGAGCCGTGGCAATAATGGACACCCTTGTCTTTCCTGATTTCAAGGGAAAGGCTTTCAGCTTTTCTCCATTGAGGATAATATTGGCTATGGGTTTGTCAGATACGGCTTTATCATGTTGAGGAATGTTCTTTCTATTCCGAGAATTTTGAGGGCCTTAAATATAAATGACTGTTAAGTTTTATTGACTGCCTTCTCCACATCTATTGATATGATTTTGTGATTATTATTTTTCTGTCGGTTGATGTGATGGATTACATTAATTGATTTTCTGATGTTGAACCATCCTTGTGCTCCTGGGATAAAGCCCACTTTGACACAGTGTATTAATGCAATGTTGGAGTCTGTTGGCTAAGAATTTGTTGAGGATTTTTGCATCAGTGTTCATTAGGGAGATTGTTCTGAAGTTTTCTTTTTTTATGTTTTCTTTGTTAGGTTTTGGTATTAGTGTGATGTTGGCTTCATAGAAAGTATATGGTAGTTTCCTTCTTTTTTGATTTTTTGGATGAGTCTGTGTAGAATAGGCACTAGTTCTTTTCTGTACGTTCGGTAAAATTCATTTGTAAATCCATCTGGTCCTGGGCTTTTATTTTTGGGGAGGGTTTTGATTATTCATTCAATTCCCTTGCTTGTAATTGGCCTGTTTCGTTGTTCTATTTCTTCTTTACCTAGCTTTGGATGGTTGTAGAGTTGTAGGAATTTGTCCAATTTGTTTGCATATAGTTGTTCATAGTATTCTCTTATTATTCTTTTGATTTCTGCTGGATCTGTTGTTATTTCTCCTCTTTTGTTTGTGATTCTGTTTATTTGTGCTTCTCTTTTTTTTTTTTTTTTTAATTTGTGAGCCTGGCTAGTGGCCTGTCTATCTTGTTTATTTTTTCAAAGAACCAACTTTTGGTTTCATTGATTTTTTTGGACTGTTTTTCTAACATCCATTTCACTTATTTCTGATCCGATTTTTATTATGTCCTGTCTTATATTGGCTTTTGGGTTATTTTGTTGTTCTTTTTCCAGTTTTTTAGGGTGGGACATTAGGTTGCTTCATTGAGTTATTTCTTGTTTCTTTATGTGAGCCTGTATTGCTATATATTTTCCCCTTATAACTGCTTTTAATCTGTCCCATAAGTTTTGGAAACTTGTGTCATCACTTGTGTTCTTCTCCAGGTATTTTTTGATTTCTTCTTTGATCTCATTGATCCAATGGTCCTCCAGTAGTGTTTCTTGTCTTCCTCATATGGTTTATTTCTAGTTTGACTTTATGGCACAGAAAATAGTTGGTATGATGTCAATCTTAGTGTATCTATTGATATTTATCTTGTGACCCAGTATGTGGTCAATCCTAGAGAATGATCCATGTGGTGTTGAGAAAAATGTATACTCAGATTTTTTGTGGTGCAGTATTCTGTAGATGTCTGTTAGACCCTTGTTTTCCAGGTCCTTGTTTTAGAGCTTTAGTGTCTTGGCTTATTTTTTGTCCTGTTGATTTGTCCATTGTGGAGAGTGGTGTGTTGAAGTCTCATAGTACGTAGTATTTTCTCTGATACATTTTCATAGATGACAGTAGTTTCCTGATATATTTTGGTGCTCCTTCATTTGGTGCATATATGTTGATGATTGTTATGTCTTCTTGTTGTATTGTCCCCTTAATCATAATGTAGTGGCCTTCTGTGTCTTTTAACCTTTTTTAGTTTGAAGTCTATTTGATCTGGTATAAGTATAGGTGTTCCTGACTTCTTCTTTGGTCCATTTGCTTGTAGAACTGTTTTCCATCCTTTTATTTTCAATCTGTTTTTATCTTTTGCAGTTAGATGTGTTTCCTGCAGACAGCAGAATATTGGGTTCTGTTTTTTAATCCATCCTACAATTCTGTGTCTTTTTATTGATGACTTTAAGCCACTTGCATTTAGAGATAATATTGACATACTGGCACCTACATTTGCCATTTTGGTTGCCCAGCGCACAGGTGCTCCAGATCAGATCTGCAGTCTTTCCTTAGCCTGGCCTCCACTCACCAAGCTGAGCCATTCCCCATCACCTCCAGGTCTGTAGTGAGGGGCAAAGTGGCTCCTGCAGCCCACCAAACTTCCAGGTGTCTGAGTGCTCCCGGGAGGGAGTTCTCTTATCAGCACTCCCCAATCACTGATTCTCCCTCAGTTATCTTCTTCTAGCGAGTCTAGGGTGTTCCCATTTGGGTTGAAACTCATAGTATGTAGGTCTATATTCCGTTTTCCGTCCTAAATTCCTGTATGAGCCTGGACGCAGTGATCTTGGCATCTTTACTCTGTTGCCATCTTACCCAATGTCTCAAGTCCAAATTCTAATGATTTTATATTAACACATTAAGTCAAAGAAACTGACAGGTTTGAACTAACAGATACTACACATTGTGTTTTCCTAAAATATGTCAACATATAGTGCATTTCCAAAGTAATATTCAAAAGTTGTTTTTGTAATCCATATTGAATATATGAAGCTTAAGAAAAGTTTATCACTTAAAATACACAATAAAAAATTCACAAAATCTGTTATTTTAAACTTCAAGTTAATTACGTATCTGCCACCACAGAGACTAATTTTACTTTCTTTCAATATTATAAAGCTCATAAACTTCTCTGTCATTATGATTTTCTGGGCGTTTCATTTATCTACATTACATTCATTACATTTTTTTAAAGATTTATTTATTTATACATACAGAACTGGGGTACAAACCAGAAGTATACGGGTGGTGAGAGAATTCACCAGAGACAAAGTGAGGAGTAGAACAGGCAGACTGACTAAGTATACTGCTGAAGGGAGCAGCGGGCAGGTCAGGAGAGGTCTGCCATACCATGTGGATCACTTCTGGGGCTGGGGATTGAACCCACACTGAAGCAGCTTTGCTAGCTTGCAGCACTGCATCCTAACCCATTGTGCCACCAGGGAGAGCCTATCTACACTATTTTTAAAATATTTTTTAAAGTTTTCTTTCCTAAGATTTACACAAGACAGCCCTCCCTGGTGATGCAGTGGGTTAAAGCACAGCAGTAAGAAGCTAAACCACTTCAGCATGAGTTTGATTCCTGCCCCAGAGGTGACCCACATGGCACAGCAGACCTCTCCTGAACTCTCCTGCTGCTCCCCTCAGCAGTGTACTTAGTCAATCTGCCTATTCTGCTCCACACTCTGTCTCTGGTGAATCCTCTCACCACCCCTGCACCTCTGCCCTGTACCCCAAGTCTGCATGCATAAATAAATAAATCTTTAACAACAACAACAAAAAAGATTTACACAATACTTTCTGCTGACTCTTAGTCTCAATATCTCTTTTGAGATAGAACAACACAGATATTTTAAAAATAAAGTTTTGGCAATTTTCTCAGTGCTTGTAACACAACACTGCTGAGAGACAAAACACCAACATTTTCAATAATCCTTCTCTAGTACCACCACCAATCTCAGAGTTCTGGAGCTCAGGTTCACCCCTTTGCAATCCATGACAGGCAAGGAAACTTAGCAACCAATGTTATCTTGCCCAGCATCCCTGCAGTCAGTTATCCCAGCCCCTAAAAGAGGGGAGGGGGTTTATTTCACTTCTGTGAAGGTAGTGATTAAGAACAAAACCTCAGAAATCAATACAAAAAGCTACCAAAAAAGAAAAAAAAAACTCAGAAAAAGGAGATGTGAACAAACTGTTCCGCTGTATCTTTCTTTCTCATTGGGATGTGTCTCTGAATGTCACAGACTTATATGTGATTAAAAACAACACGCTATTGCTTTGCAAATTCATAAATGAGAAGATCGGATTATTCAGGAAACAAAATAATTCCTCATCTTACAAAAAGTAAAATCTGTGTTCCCTATATTATTTATTTATAGATTATTAGGAATCGTCTACACAGAGAACTCACTACCAAAGTGTTTCAAGTTATTTTATTAAATATCAGAAATTACAATGAGAAAAAAATTGAATAATAGTCACATGTGCTTTTCTAGACTTTTACAAATGGTTGTTATGGATTTATCAGTTACTTGCAAATCTATATAAATGGTTTCGTACCCATATCACCCACTGTCCACCAAATCTCTTAATCAAGGCCCTATCTCCTTTCTTCCACTATTCCCTCCTCCTCCCCATCTATTTTAGCTTTAACTTTACCAAATAAAAATAACTGCTTTGTCAAAATGCTGACTCCTCCTTTATCTATCTTTATCACTTAGACTATCGTTGCCTCATGCAGGGTTGGGGAAAGAGAGCATCTTTCTCCAAATGGCTTTTCACCATTTCTAATGCCAAGTTCTATGACAGTCCCATCTTTTGCCATAACCTTACGACAGACCATTCTCTGATCTGCTCTCCATGACACCCCTTCTTGTAACATCTCATCATGTCCATCACTTTCTTGTTCCCCATGCTCCATTCACCCTCTGCTCCCTGCTTTTTCACAGTTCCCACAGTCACTCCCAATATCAAACCTTTGAAACCTTCCCAAAATCTCTCATATTTTTTCCAATTGCTTTTTTCTAATTTAATACCAATTTTTGAGTTATTAAACTCCATGAGCTTTTCACTATATCCATATTAGTAAATTTTTGGACTTATAACCTAATAACAGTATGTGTAAACATATACCCCATGAAGGGGAAAATATACAATATATATGAAATGTACATAAATATTAAAAGTTTAAACGATTGCTTAAGAGGAAACAAATATTATTTTGGTTATATTTATTAATGATTAAGAAGCTCTTTTCATTAAAAAAGTTTTCAATAATATTTTTGTGAAAAATACAACAAAATGTGCAGTGATTTTGGAAAGACTGCAGCTTGTACATTCTAGTTATTTCACACTTATATTATTTTACATCTATCTATCTATCTATTTATTTATCTATCTATATATCTATTGATAGCTGGTATAGTTGAAATAAGATACCTCACAAAGGTACCTACTTGGAAAGGCAGTGTAGTTCAGGCATTAGCTTCAGAGCCAGACTTACCCACATGAAGGTAGGCAATCTCCAACAGGTAATATTAACTTCTTTTTGCCTTAACTGATCTGGGAAAAAAAAGACATAATAATTCTATCACCCACCACAAAATTTTGATGACAAAATAAATGAATATGTGTAAATCACTAAGAACAGAACCTGGCACAGCAGAAGTGATTATTGTGGCCAGCTAACATAATTTTTCTATTTAAAAGCTCAGAGAGATATGATAGCACTTTGCATAGTTCTGGCTTTAATTTATCTACTTCACTATGAATTGACATGCAGTAAAAATATTTTAAGTATGATGTTAACTTGGTGTCAATACTCCCTAATCATTCTTCTAAATTTTAGTCCTACGGCTATTACAAATGAGTGTACCAACAAAGTTGGTCTGTAAAATGCCAAAATTAAGAAAGTCATAGGCCCAGTAGCTTTTTCTTTATCAAATGGCTCACAAAAATAATTATATTTATATTTATTTATTATTTTTTAAATATTTATTTATTAATCCACAAAGAACTGGGGTGCAGGCCAGAGGTGCAGGGGCAGTGAGAAGATTCACCAGAGACAAAGTAGGGAGCAGAAAAGGAAGATCGATGAAGTACACTGTTGAGGGGGGCAGCAGGCAGGTGAGGAGAGGTCTGCTGCGCCATGTGGATCACCTCCCGGGCTTGGCATTGAACTTGCACTGAAATGGCTTCGGCTTTCTTACAGTGTTGTACTTTAACCGTTTGTGCCACCACTTTTATATTTTATTATAGAAAGCTTGTATCATAAGCTCAACCATGGTAGAAACAGCTGTTCCTTAATGTATCCATTTTACCTCCTGCATTGTAAATATGTTCTAGCAAAATTTTCCTCAAGTATTAAACAGTATTTTCTCTGTGCCACTATTACTGATAAATGAATACAGTTTCATTTTAGGAATATATTTTATTGCTACTTATTTTGGGTTTCAGCCTTTTTTATTACCCATGAACCCAAGTAGCATTTCAAATTCTATTAATAAACAGATACTCTCAAAACAGATACTCTGAAATATAATTATGTCAGAGCATTGGAATGAGTATCACCAAACATGAAACAAGTTGAAAACACTGTCGAACTTCATGCACCTGTTCTGGGTAATTAGACTGCCTAGCATGATCAGCTGATTCCTTGAGGTATTCGATACACTCAATGAGTGAATTACAATGGCTTTAGTTCAGAATCTATCTCACAAAGAGCTCAAACTAGGAACAGGAGCATGAGCTCTCTTAGTCACTTTCCTCACACTCTTGTTTTTCCATGTGGTCACTTTTATCAAGCAAGATAATCATTCTATGAGGTACAACTTAGTGATAATAGAGTATTTTATGTTAGAACCTGGATAAAAGTATATGGTGATATAGCTCAATATACCAAAAGCAAACAGATGAGCACACTATTGTCAGCTTCTCAGTAGAGAACTTCCACTTTGACTTCAGGACATCTCAGTCCTGAATTTGGCTCAGTTCTGACCTAGAAATCAATACTGAGTGTCCACAGGGCATCACAATTTGTTAAAGAAGGGTCAAACATGAACGGGCTCTAACTATACATAAATAGGCTGGAGTCCGATCTTAGTGGCCCCCCCATTAAAACTTTTTTTTTTTTTAGATGTATTTATGCACACAAGAACTGAGGTAAAAGTCACAGGTGCCAGAGGATGAGAGGATTCATCAGAGACTGATTGGGGAGCAGAATAGGCAGATTGACTATACACTGCTGATGGGAGCATCAGGTGAGTCAGGGGAGGTCTGCCAAGCCATGTGGGTCACCTCCCTGGGTAAGGATTGAACTCCTGCTGCAGTGGTGCCAACAGGAAAAGTGCTTCACTTTAACCTGTTGTACCACCACAGAGGTCGCCCTAATAGAAAGCTTTGCATATGAATTAAAGAGTGTTATCTCTGCTGTTGAACGTCACTCCTTTATCTCATTTCCAAATCATCATTACTACAGGTGAACTTGTCTGACCAATGAGGATGAATGGACAGCCTTATCTATTGGCTTTCCAGGAAATATTTATTTTCAAGATGTCATCATGTTGCCTTTCAACTCTTAACAGGAATCAAGTGAATAATATACTTTTAAAGGGTTGTGTGAAGTGGTCTAGCAATAAACATTCCATATGTTAAAAAGAAAAAAAAATGTGAATTCATTTTAATATGTCATTCTGGTCACTCAAAAGCTAGAATTTTGAGTTATTGTCAACATATGTTCCATATTTTTAATTTTATTTTCTGAATTGACATTGATGTTTTCCAAATTACATGGCTTTATTCTCTCCTATCCTAAAATTCAGAAGTCTCTCTTATACTGAATAGGAATATGTTCAGAAAATTGGGTCTCAAAAGAGATAGACAGTAATAGAATATAAAACCTAGAAACGAAAGTTTACACAATTCAGTAAAGAAAAGAAAATTATACAAATAGGTTTCATTTACAAATCCCTCTCAGAGAGTGACACAATATATATATACATGTGTGTGTGTGTTTGTGTGTGTGTGTGTGTATGTATGTATACATATAACAGTTTGGCTAAGCAGTGATTAAAGCTGACAGACATGGTAACTATCTACAACTGTTTTAAGGCATTCACATCAAGGAGTGAGAAACACTTTAAGTAGAATTCAAAGCATGAAATCATAAAGTGAAAAGGTGGTAAAATGTATGTTTTGTTTCTGAAAATGCTCTGGAGAGTGGAGACTTTTAGAGTAAGAAATAAAGTTTTCTTAAGAGAAAGGATAAAGAAATAATAATTACCATCTGTTGTTCCTAATTACATGAGATAAAACATTCTTGAAGGTATGTTGTGAAGAATAGTTCTGAAACCCCAAAACAATCTATGCTGGACTGGTTGAATTACTTGATTTTTCCACATCTGATTTTTCAAATTCAATCAATTTCCAACTAGCTTTTCTACTTTGCCATCTGTTTTTAAAGCAAAACTTAACACAAGTCTGTGGAGGATGAGATTTGTTTTGTTTCTTTTTAATCTAGGTTTTAGTGAATCATGTCTAGGCTAACTTCCAGGTTGAATGGACCATCAAAACCAGAATCACACCCACATGTTTCTTGAAGTTAAGAGTAGAGCATGCTGTCTTTCTTGTTACATTACATCTCAACCATAGAAAATAGATTTACTATGCTAAAATGCATCCAAATAGCATGTGCAGTTATACTTCCTCAGTAAAGAGGCAGTTAACAAGCATTTCAATAATGTTCATCTCTACCAAGTACCAAATTCTCCCTTGTGTTAACCCTAAAACATTTTGAAGCTCTGTTTATTCTGAATCTGATCATTCTTATGCAAATTAATTTTACAGACTTTGTGTAGGATACTCTGGCATATGTTGAAACAACCTGCACACATTTAGAATTCTGATTATTGTGTGGGGCACTCGTGAGTTTAAATTTATTCACTGAAGTATAAGAATTCATCATTTTATCACAATAAATTAACAAAAAACACAATTATTTTATCCGATGTATGGATAAATAATGCAAGCCTTTAAAATTGGAAAAAATGAATTGGAAACACAAGCATACCCCTCATGTAATGGTTAGCACTCTGGACTCTTGCAACACTGTGTACACGTAATAAAAAAAAGACCAGTATAACAATTCCTAAAAACTGAGTATAAAGTCCTCAATAAATCTATAAATATTAGTTGCTATTTTACTACACTCTGAACAAGTCTAAAAAGTTTTGATTTTTAGTGTTTAAAGGATGCAGGAACCATGAAATACTGCCCTTTAGCACATTAAATTTATAACTCATTTAAGAAAATCAAATACGGGCCCTCCATGGTGGCGCATGGGGTTAAAGCACAGCACTATGAAGCCATCCATTGTAGCACAAATTCGATCTCAGGCCAGGAAGGTGACCCACATGGCATGGCAGACTTCTGCTGGCCTGCTGCTGCTTTCTTCAGAAGTGTATTTCAGTACATGGGTTTGTTCTGCTTCCCATTATCTCTTTGGTGAATACTCTTACCCACCCTGCCCCCGTCCCCACCACCACACACACACACCTCTGGCTTGTACTCCAGTTCTTGTATGCATAAATAATTTTTAAAAAATCATAGTCAAATACATTTTAAGGATAATAGTGACCATACTGTATGCTCTTAAATCTGATATTAAATAAAAATATGCATGGGAAGGGCAGTTATGTATCAAGGTGCAGAGAAGTATCCTTGAGTGTCAAAGTGTTCACTGAATTGCCACTAAAACATTGTTGCAAATTTTTTAGCTGAGATTGAGAATCTGCAGGTAAGGAGGTTTTGCCATAAGAGGAAAATTTACTTACTCCTAGATAACATTTTTTTCAAGGTTTTTTCCTAGAAAAAACCTGCTTAGTTGATGACTACTAAAACCCACACTCCTTCATATACTGAATTCATTGTGCATTGAATTATTTTATCTACGATTAAACATTTTATCTCTAGAAATGCACTCTAAAATGGCATATGTAAATTGGGTGTTCTCTAATGTTGTAATTTTCCTAAGAATACTGGGTGTTCCTTCTGCATCATTTTTTAAAAAATAAAAACAGTATACGATCTGCCAGATTTTACTCTTGAAAATGATTGCAATAATAACATTGGAAATAAAGCATATGAGGGGAAATACTAAGATTTAATACCATTTTATGCCTTTTGTTTTTATTGTTTTTAATAGCTCTACTGATCTACATTTTACATACAATATATATATATTGAAGATAGACAATTTGATAAATCCTAAACATTTATGTCCTTATGTCCCATGAAACCAAAGGAATCAAGATAATTAACATATTGTTCACCCCAAATAGCTCCTCAAAGTCTCCTGTAAGCCCATCCTCTGGTCTATGACATTCTCACATTTCTAGTCCATAAGCAACAGGTATTTGTTCTGTGAGGGGAGCGGTGGGCAAGACAAGAGAGGTCTGCTGTGTCATGTGGGTCACCTCCCTGGCAGGGATTGAACTTGTGCTGTAATGGCTGTGGGCAGCCTTATAGTGTTGCACTTTAATCCCTGGTGCCACCAGGGAGGACCCCAAGCCTGCAACAACTCTAAAATACCTTTCAGCAGGGTCCCATAGAAAAGGGTCAGAAACAGGTTAAGTTAGGGAGGAAAAAAGCAAAATCAAAATCAACATAAAAGCTGCCATAGTTAACTTCCCTGCAGGTCTCTCATGCACATTTGTTTCAACCAGTCCAGGATTAAGAAGCAAGTGCAGTTTCTTCACATGTCTCTATGCTCCTTGTGTCTTCATCAGGTCTCCTTTTGGCTCTCCAACCCCGCTTCTTTCCCTCAGTCTCTTCTCCAGCTTTTTCTCCCTGCTCAGCTCCACTCTCTTTTGAGGGGGGCATAGACCTGGAAGCTCCCCTTTCCCTGGGGCTGCCTTTTTATACATGTACCCATTCATGGATAGTTATTTCCAGCTTTCAGCTATTACAAACATAGTTACATTTATGTGGATAACATTATATGACACATGTGATCCTTCCTTTTTTTTTTTTGTAAATACCTACGAATGCACTGGGTAGATCAAATGGTAGGTAATGTTCAACTTTTACAACACTACTTAACTCCAACTGCTTCATACTGTTAATAATACTTTACATAGTCAGAGTTTTTGTTTTGTTTTTTTAATTTTTAGCCATCCTAATAGAGACATAGTGGTATTTCATTATGGTTTTACTTTTCATTCCCCTAATAACTAGCAATATTGAAATTTTCATACTGTTTATTTGCCATATGCATTGTTCCTTGAAAAGAGAATATTAAGGTATTTTGCCCATTTCTATTGAACTGTGTGCAATAAGAAATTATTACTAGGTTTTAGGGTTACTAATATATATGTTCATATAAGTAATTTATCATGTGAGTTTCAAGTACTTTCCTAGGTTGGTAAGTTGTAGTTTTTTATTCCTAAGTACATTTCTTTTTGGAAAAGCACAATTCTCAATTTTGATGAAGTCAAATTTATCAATTTATACTTTACTATTTCATGTTTTGGAGCTGCATCTAAAACATCTTACTAAGTTAAAGGTTACACAATTTTCTCACCTACTATGATTCTTGATTCCCTGAATATGGGGTTCCTTGGAGCTAAGGACGGACTTAAGCAACCATACTTGGTATAAAACTGAACAGAAGTGGGCTACTGTGCTCTTGGCTTTTCTTGCTTTCAGCACATCCTCAGGGTCTTCGCTTAGATGTGTTACTGGTAGGAAGTACTAACCAATTAATCTCTCCCTCTTCTTATTTCCCCTGTAAATAAGCCATTCATTAACTTTTTCCTGTGTGCATGCTCTTGAGTTTTGTCTTCAGTTGTTAAGGCAGGGGTGAGTACTCATACCCATTTCACCATGTTTCTGCTTGGGGTTGCCCTGTAGCAGAAACACATACCACAGATAAACTTATTTTCAACAAGTGTACAACAACATTTCATTGGAAAAAGGATATTTTTGGTGATAAATTGTATTACAAAACTGGGTATCTATATGGAAAAAAATGAATTGTGACAAAAGTACAAACCACTTACCATTTGCAAAAAAAAAAAAATAACTCAAGAAAGGATCACAAAAAATAATTATTCTAAACATGAAACAAATTTAAAGTATTCTAGAGAAAAACATAACAATCTTACATTAGGCAAAAATTATATTAGCATGGCACCTAAAGCACAATCTTACATTAGGCAAAATAAAATAAGTAGTAAGTTAAGCTTTGCCAAAATAAAAAAAAAAAAGAGAGAGAGAGAGAGAAAATGAAAAGATAAACAGACTGGGAGCACACTTTCTTAGGAAAAAATATATCATATAGTGTATCACCTTCTGAAAAATTTATATAAATGGTGATGAGAGGTGAAATATATTATAGAATGTATATATAAAGACCTAACCTATATTAAGCATCAGAAAACAATCCACTATCTATTCAAAGTTGTTCAGTTAGCACTACTGACATTTCCTTCAACTTTGTGAGAAAAGTACCTACCTTGGCCTAATAGTAGAGCAGGGAATTTAGAGCAAGATAATCAGAATCTACATTTTGAAAGAATAACCCGGTGATTCACATTCACACTAACTTTGAACAAATCCTGGGGTCTTTTACCAAACCAGAATCTTCTCAGACTGCCCAAAATTTCATTCATGAATATTTTTAATTCTAAGAGTGATAATAGTAGCCTTCCTTGAATTTTTGGCTCATTGTATTTTCAGGAATCTGTATTTCTCTCCTTGACTTATTGTTACAGGGCAGGGAGACAGCCCTGAGTCCCCAAACCTGACTGTTCTAAATCAGTTCTGCCATCTGTCATATCAAGGCAAAACACATAAGAACTTTAATGAAAAGAATTTTAATACAATCAGTGTACAATACAGCAAACATAAAGAATATAGTTTCTAAAACAAACACCCAAAGTGACCCATCCCCTCATGGGTAAAAGCTCACACAAAAGGTATTGCCCCCAAGCAAGGCCTGAAAGCCTGCCACAAGTCTAAAGCACCTCGGGGGTGGACATATAGAAAAGGGACAGAAATGGCCAGACAAGTCTGGGAGGAAAAGAGTAAAATCAAAATCAAGATAAACTCTACCATAGTCAAACCTCTCCACAGCTATCTCACCCCCATCAATTTCAACCAGTCCAGGGCCAAGAAGAAGCAAGCATAGTTTCTTCACATGTCTCTCTGTTCCATGTGCCTCTCTCAGACCAAAATGTCTGGTTTTATATCTAAAATCCAAAATAGCAGCTTAACTCCTAGCAGTCTTCCCTTTGGTGCTGCTGGGATTTGTAGTTTCAGTGTCTGGAGTGGGGGTGGTGTCCAACAAATCGGTATCTCTAAAGTTTGTTCAAGACGTCCTTTTCCTCTAACATGACCTTAAAGTCATGTCAAGAACAGAAATATATCAAAATCCTAATTACCCACTAGATACCATTATTACCCCTATGAGTATCCTTTCTCTAAATCCAATGGAAACCACTTTGTTACCTGCCTGTTTGCCTTCACCTATATTTTTTGCTCTTTGAAGCTATGCTTTTTTCATGTGTATAATCTTCAGTGAATAATTACCATTTGCACATTAAAAACTTCCTTTCAAAGCTCAGCCAGTTGCATTAATTTTGAATTTTTTTTCATTTTTAAAGCAATTCTTTTTCTGGTCCCTGAATACACAAGTTCAATATCATTTAGATAGTCCATAAACACACTTTGATTAAAAACTGCAAAGTGGTTTAATCAAAGAATAGTACTTCAGTTGTCCTTTAGAGAAAGCATATATCCTCAATTTAAAATATGTTGTTGTTGTTTTTTTAATTGTCAATATGCTATCTACATGCCATGTAACTGAAGATAAGAGAGTAATAGTTAGGGAATTTCTGTATTTTTTTTTTCTTTGAAGCTATCTGATGTTGAAATGAAGGAATTAGGGAAACAAGCAAACCAGAGACAGAATACATTTAACTCTGGGAAACACTGAATTGAAAAGTAGATGAGACAGTAACTCATTTCTCTCCAAAGACATAAACTCCTAATGTTATATATGTAGCATCTCTATGAAAGCAAACTATAGAGTAAAAGATCACTTTGGATTGAGACACTGGTCAATAAATATGTTTTATTCATACCTAGGCAAGAGGTTACCTTCGACTTACAATGGAAATGTAAACATAATGCATTTAGACAGTCTTCTGATTCTTTATTAAAAATATATTCTTGGGGATTTCCTGGTAATGCAGCAGGTTAAAGCACAGCACTAAGAAGCAAAAGTCGCTTCAGCATGAATTCGATCCCTGCCCCGGAAGTGACCCACATGGTGTGGCAGACTTCTCCTGGCCTGCCCACAGCTCCCCTTAGCAGTGTACTTCGTCACTCGGCCTGTTCTGCTCCCCACTCTGTCTCTGGTGAATCCTCTCACTGCCCCTGCGTCTCTGGCCTGAACCCCAGTTCTGTATGCGTAAATAAAGAAATCTTTAAAAATATACATATATAATCTCTAGTTCTTACTATATTTTGAAAATGAAACATTCAACTTGTATATATTTTTCAAAATGACGATCAAAGTTTTGACAGTGTAACTAACTATCCCTTTTAACATATTTCAGATGAGATGATAAAAGTTCCTTACCATATAGCTAGAGTTGTATGTGCTTTTTGTAGGTATTACCAATTCCCACAGAAAAGTAAATTTAAGTGGTATGTAAAGACTTTTCCTCCTATTTCAGGTCAAAATTTGACATGGCTCAAGTATAATGAGCTCTTATGCCAATGACTGAATTTAAAAAGAATCTATTTCCTCATTTAAGACCTAAGCTATTTTGCCAAACCCTGCATTTAAATGAATTCATTTAAAACAGCAGTATGATATAAAGTTTGCTGAAATAAGAAAACCAAGTTTCTAAGTAAAAACAAATAATTAAGAAGTAGTGAGAAATGCTTCACAAATATAAATGTAATAAAGAGACATCAGTAGCTCACTTCTGATTTCTTAGAAATATCACATCATGACCTTTTCTTGATTCTCTAAAGTTCTTTCTAAATACATTTTGCATTGATAGAATTCAGTTCTCTTTTAACCCTTTGGTTTACACTATTTTTTTTAACCTATCCTTGGTTTTGTCTTTTTTCTACAGATTTCTGTATCAACTATGAATAAGCAGGGCTTGGAAAATAAGAAGAAGGAGATCAGATTGGTTGAATAACAAGCTTTTGCTTTCATTTCTGTGTTGCTTATAGAGGATTTAGCCGGTCTTGTCATTTTCCCCTGTGTGCTATAGACCATGAAAACAAAACCTTTAAAGTTCAAATGCCCAAAATTGGCCAGAGAAACAACAAATTGACTAGTCTCAGCAATGTAAAATTAATTGGCATCTCAGATGTTCAGTTTCTATAAGAAGGACCCTTAGCACAGTTTCTTTCCAAAATAAAAATTTGATTAGGATATTAGTTAAGAGAGAGAAAGGATATAAGCAGACTGACTAGATAGTGAAAAGTTCAAATATATTTTTTTTCATTGTTAATTCAAAGCCAGATGATTCCTTGGGTTTTCTTTAGTTGAGAGAGAATTCTGTCCAAATTGTTTACATTTCTATACATTTTCCAAGTAGATGCACGAACAAGTGCTATATATCTTGTAGCGGACATTCTCATGTCTTCCAAAATAGAAGGTGGATTTGTTTGCTATCTTGCTTAATATAGATAATGTGCTCTCTCTGTGGCAAAGGTTGTGCAGATGTTGTGTGGCTTGTGGGAAGAGACTGGGGTTCTTAAGTTTGGAGTTCCCCAGTAATATACAAACAAACTTCCTGCACAGTATTCCTTTATATTGATCAATGTTGTCCCAGGAATTGGGAGGCATGAGGAACCTTTGGGATGCCAGTTGCATCACTAGTCAATAAAGTCCTTTACATCTCTCAGAAATTTCATGTTTGCTACCAGCATCTAGGAAACTGTGGCAGGTTAACTTGATAACATGCAAGCAGGGTGCACTTCACACCCTTTATACCTGTGATGCCGTCTTTCAGCCACTTATGAACAGCCAATGAGCCTACCTTCTTCAAGATTCACCAACCATATGGAGGTGCTTAATCAAAATTTCAGAACAAAGTTCTGAAATGTTCTTTAGAGGTTTGTGTTATTTAGACAAAATCTGGAGCACTGAGGGCAGCATCTTTGTGGAGAAGGTTTTACATAATGGCCTCTTTTAGTTTCAAGAAGAAACTTGAACTGACATATTATAGTAATCAGCAAGCTCCATTAGGAAAAGAATCTGAGTAGGAGTTACAGTTGTCAATGAATCTGGCCCATTTATAAAAAGGCCAGAGAGAAGTAAAGAGGTGACAGGTCACCAGGCTGGCCTCAGCTGGCACAAGCCAGATGCTCGGACAGCTACCTACAGGCTGTAGTGGCTGCACTTATGGGTACCAGTTCTTTATGGCTCTGATTGGGCATACATCCTTACTCTATTTTCTTGCACAATATATTTATCTTGTTTTGAGAAGTACAGTCAAATTTAAGTATCCTTAAAGTTGGGGTCATTTGCAACAATATTATTCTTAAAACAAACTCTCACCACTGCTTTGAAAGACAAGATACCTAAATACTAGCCAGATTCTGGGTAGAATGAGCAATGCACAATAATCATAATAGCTTCTGTTAAGGTTTAATTATAAATTATTCTAAAATTGAGGTTATATGTAATAGATACAAAATAATTAAAAGTTTCCAAATTAGCCCACTACCATGATACTAGTAGGCTAACGTATTTAATTTCTTTCTCTATATCAAACTAACAAATTACTTATACTACTAATTGATTCAAAGAATAAAATAATCTTAAACAAAGAAGTAATAATTAAAGGGTGCAAGCTGCATGATAGGCAGCGATCAGTCTTATTCACAGCATTCTTTGAGAAAGTTATTATGAACCTAATCTTGGTTTGTAAATTAAGATTGAAGTGTCACACAGACTGCTTAATCTCAAAGAATTATCAAGGTACAGAAGACAAATTGGAGCAGCCATTTTTATGATTCCAAAGCCACTTTAGTTTGATCACTTTTAGCCCAAATACACAAAGAATTGTCACAAAATGTCCTCAAATCAGTGTCAGATATATAATTAACAATTGAACATCATTATTATTGTTACTAATATGAAAAAAAATCAGCTGATTTGAGTCAAATTTTTGCTTTAACATAGTTTAATTCACTAATTCAATAAATATTTTCAAATACATATACCCATTCAATATTAGAATGCTGTATCCTGAGTGAATAAAATTGAGATCTTACTTGCAGGCAACTTATGGTTTAATTAGAAACCAGCAAATGCATTTGCAATTTTTTTTAGCTTTTTTAAAAAAGATTTATTTATTTTTACATAGAAAGGGGGTATGGGCCATAGGTGCAGGGGCGGTGAGAGGACCTACCAGAGACAGAGTGGGGAGCAGAATAGGCAGATCCATGAAGAACACTGCTGAGGGGAGCAGCAGGCAAGATAGGAGAGGTGCAGTGCCATGCAGCTAATCTCTGGGGCCAGGGACTGAACTCACACTGAAGTAACTGTGACTAGCTTGCAGTGCTGTGTCCTAACCCATTGGGTCAACAGGGAGGGCCCTGCATTTGCAATTTTAAGGCCATTTTTATGAAAGTTTAGTGAGGTTAGGCATAAGTGCAGTAGAACATGAAAGTAAGACCTTCTAGGTAGAGGGGATTTTAGGATGGAGACATTTTCCCCTGTGGTTTCAAATTAGACACACTACCTTGAAAAGAGTTGGTTGATTCTGACATACAGCACCCTGCTCCACAGAAGTCTCTACTTATCCAGACACAATAAGAGACATTTAAATATATATATATATATA
>NW_004567111.1:33600044-33671659 GCF_000260355.1 Condylura cristata
ATATATATATATATATATATATATATATATTAGCATGAGCAACATGAGCCTTTATTTGGAGTCTTGTTATCTGACACACCAAAGTCAAAAGTAACTTGCAGCTGATCTATGTACTTGCTTACACAAATCTCCAGCAACTAGTCGCATATGATAGCTTCTTCCCTCTAATTGTCAAACCTCAGGAATGAAAAGCCAAGTCATATCATAATTCCTAAATGGTTATATGTATCTCCAAAATGAACTAAAACTGACTAAGTTCCCTGTACAATCAAATTTGAAATAAAGCAATTTTTTTTTTTACTTAGAAAACTTGCTAGTTCTTCAGAACTTGGTAAATATGCTATAATAAAAATAGTTTAAGGTACTTTTTTAGTTATTTTTTTACATTTAAGGTACTTATTGTGCCTGAAGTCACATCCCTTGAGCTTTTCTGCCTGTAATACCTGTCTATAGTTTGGAAAGAATCCAAACACAGAACAAATTCCCCAGAGATCAATGAATTTGAACAGAATATTAATTATCTCACAGAAAGAAATGTTCCAAAGCCATATTTCATCCTTTCTGATTCCCTACAGTCTCTCTGAAAACGAGGGATTTGAAAAAAGAACATTGTGCTAGCCTTTGTCCACTTTTGGAACTGGAATAGTTGCCAGAGTTTGCTAAGGATTGAAATAGTGAGAAACAGAAAGGGGATAAGCAGACTGTTAAGCCCTTTATTGCCACAAAAGCCACTCCAGGAAAGCCCATCTCACATCTCTGCAGAGCACAGTGCAAGTACAGGAAAGAAAACACACAGGTAAACTAAATCCGAGCCACTGTGGATACACAGCACCGGGCCCATCCTTCTGCAAACAATTAAGTCCCCAATTCTGTAAACACATCACAGCCCTGGAGCTGGGGCCGGCATTTACGTTGCCCTGAGGATTCCTGAAACTTCTACCAACAAAGAGATAACCAAAGAAAGTAGGACCACAAATGTTTGAATTCAGCCAGAAATTATTTTATAAGTTCAGAAGTAATGTTCTTATTACTCTAGGATATCAATGAAAGAACATTTGCAGATGTAGCAAAACTGAGTGCCCACCTGGTGCTATCACTCCATGCATCTGATTGCTTCCCTTTCTTAAAAAAATCAAATCAAAAATTTTACTATCTTACAAGCAGCAAAACTATCAATGTCCACTCATTTGCCCTGATATCTTGGAGGAAAGCATTTTCTCTTCTGATCTTGGAGGAGGTCGAGGAAACTCTGTGCATTTAGACAGAGAAGATCTTTAGTGCCCAAATCAGAGCAGACCCATCACTGCCAATGATTTACATCCCTGAACATTTGGCTCTTCAAAACAGGTGAGTAGATGAATATTTGTGTTTACCTTTGAGGTTTATACCATAGGATTCCTGAAGGGAAACACGACAGTGAAAATGAAGTCTGATTAATTCTGATGTGAAAGGCAATCTATGCAATAGAAATTAAATCTTGGAGCCTTGGGGACTGCTAGTTTCTTTAGCTCTTCAATAAATTTGGAGGCTGCAGACACTTTTGTGAAGTGCTTTAAACTTTTCCAGGAAAAAGGTTAAGCGTTGGTTTCTTTTCTCCTCAACATCTATACTTTTAATAATCTTAGACTTTTCACAGAAATTTTCTTGAAAAAAATTATTTCCTTGATAAGTATGGAAATGTGTTCTTTTAAAAAAGTGAAATGTTCTCTCCATGATTGTCTATGTAAAAGGAACACACCCTTGTACAAAAGAGTAGGGTAGATTTTCTTTGTGTGTAAGAAAAAGAATTAGCAACATAGAGAAGACATTATATGTTCTAGATAGATACACATTGAAATTGTGTTCTAGGTAAACATGTTGTTAATTACCTCCATAAGGTAATATTGAGAGTGTAAATATTAAGTAGAATACACTGGCATAACAATATCAAAAAGTCATGCTGTTAGAACCAGCTCCAGTGTCATCCTCATGTTTATTATTATAATTAGTTATTGTAGCAGGAGAAGTGGTAGAAGTGGGGCATTTATGGTGTTTGAATCCTGAAAGATAGCCATCTTTTTTTTGGAGGCAAATTATTCCAGATATTCAATATGACCACTATATTATTATTATTTTTTTTAACTTTATAGATGGTGGCACAGAGTTTAAGCAAGGGCTTGGTGTCACTGAAAAGTTCAAACTGAGAAATCAAGGCTCACAAGAGAACACAAATTCAGTGAAGTATAAATAGGAAGACTAGAGTTAAGACTGTATCCCAAGATGGCATAGCAGTTGTACATCTATAATTATAAAATCTATAAACTTAAATATGCCATAATTATTTCCATAATTAAGGTGGGTTTATATTAAAATTATGGAGAAATACTGCATTTCATGGGTGCCAAATACCTAGTCTCTGTCCATTGTATAAAGTTCCATTTAATGTTAGGGAAGAAGCTTCTACAGTAACTAGATCTAAAGGGAAGGAAAGTCCCTGAGCCCTGGTGGATCTTTCACCCAAGTTGTATTCACTAAAACATGCCCATTCCATTTGGTCTTCAATAAGTGGATCACATAGGTAAATGTTTTAACCTACTGGTGTAGGCAGCCATGTTTGCTGGCTTTCCGCCATATCCATTTCTGCTCTTGGGTCAATATTAATTATTCCTTCTGCTTTTCTCAAGCTGCAAAGACTCTGTGAGGCACTCTTAGGTCTGCTTCCACTTCTTTCACACAAGATATTTCATCTAACTTTCACAATGAGAATGATTCTGGACTTTTCAGTTTCTCTAGGCAACATGGTTAAGGAAAGAAAAGCTGCAATGGGTATATAGCTGGCCTGTTTTTATCATCTGTGAATCTGATATGAACTTAAGATACCATCTGATGATGGAAAAGCACATCCTCCCACAGCACCACCATCATAACAAACTATATGCTCTGATAAGAGTTGGTTTTGAAAATTGAACAAGATTAAGAATGTAGGCATAACCCTTTATGCTGATTTTTTTTTCCTAGAAAATGAAGAAAAATCATAAAGATGTATGGGGCTAACTAGCCTATGGAATACTATATCATACACCATCTTTAAGGTCAGAATAAAGACCAAATCCTACACTATTACCTTCTAGCTGGCCAACCTATAAAATATTTCTTAATCTCTTCGTAATTTAATGTCTTCATTTGCACTCACCAGCCATACTGGGGATATGCCTCAGTATCTTAGCAAAGCACATATCTAATCTACCTAGAGAGAAATCAATCCAGGTTTTCACTTGAAATAGAAAGCATTTGCTAAATATTTTCCCATTGAAGGCTTTTCTTTGTGCCTCACCCCCACCCTGTCCCCCTGACAGCATGATTCATCTTCCAGTAGGAAAGCTCCTCCTTCTCTGTGGCAGGTGGAACCGTGAAGTTGCACAGAGACTCAATGGTTTTCTGTGGCCCTCACTGCTGAATTGCTACTTTTCCAGGCATGACTCACATTTATTTAAGCTCTATTGCAACAATGATGATTCACAGTCTGTCCAGCATTCAAAATCAATCAACCAACATAAATCAATGCACGTATATCGAACACCTATTTTAAGTGCACAGGGAGTCTGACCTTCGTTTCACCATAGCCAATTATTCCCCATTGTAATGATAAAAGGGTTTACATTTCCTTACAAGGCCCAATACCTCTCCTTGCCCTCATTGACCCTCATTTGAGTTGTCTTGACTTCCTGCCCAGATCAAGAAGGGCACTTCAATTTCTGACCCAGACAGACTGGATGATGGCTATTATATTCTGATGCAAATAGAAAATTGCAAACAGAAATGGGATGAAAATTTCCATGTTTGCTCCCTGTCTCTCCATTTAACATTCATAATTTCAAATTCAGTAATGGAGAGTGCAGAGCAATGAGCTTTACATGACACAGATCATGGATTATCTATTGCTGGGAAATTCTCTGAAAAATAGTGTCTTAAAAATAATAAACATTTGTTATCTCAGGTAGATTCTATGGATCAGAAATCTGGGAGTTCCTTACAGCTCAGACTCTCATGCTGTTGCAGTGATGATATCCAGAGTTTCAGTAGACTGAAAAGACTGAAGAGTCTATTTCTAAGATGACTCATGGGGCTATAAGCTGAAGAGCTCAGGCTTTATCATTAGAACTTCTTTTTTATAGTTCTGTTTGAATGTCTTCAAGACATTTCTCCCCTAGAGAGAGTGATATAAGATGGGAAAATAAAAAAAGGAAGCCAGATGGTGACTGAAACAGGTGGAGGAGGTCAAGTATATGGTGATAGATAGACACTGGATTTTTGGTGGTGATCATGACACAGAGTTTACAGATTCAGAATTACATCTCTGCACTCTGACTTATAGAATGCTATAAAATAATGTTACCTCAATAAAAACATATTAAAAAGAAAAAATGAAAGCCATGGCATCTTTTATAATCTTGCCAGATACTGTTACTTCTACTATATTCTATTTGTTTGGAGCAAGTCACTAAAGTCTAGCACATACTCAAGAGAGAGGAAAAGTAAGTTGTAACTATTTTAAGGAAGAATGAAAACAAAATGTGAACATATTTCAAAATCACCTCAAAAAGGATTTTAGTTCTTCAGAGAAAAACATCCAATAGCATTTGTGTCTGTCTGTCTATCTGTCTTTCTACCTACCCACCTACCTGTCTATCATTTATCATAAGAAATTGATTTGATTACTTCAAAGTCTTTTGGCTAAGCTCAAGTAAAGCAATTGGTTCAAATAATTATAGGCTGGTAAGTTCAAAATCTCAAATCTAGTTTCTAAGCCAGATACTGCCATGGAACCAGGAAAGATGACAGGCTAGTTGAAAACCTATCAGGCAAAAGATTTCTCATTGCTCAATCTTTAGCTCTGTTTAGACATTCAACTGATCAGACAAGGCCCACCCACAGTATGAGTGCAATCTGCTTTATTCGAGTCCATCAATTTAAATGTTAACCTCATCCTAACAAACCTTCCCAGAAACAGTGGAATAGTATTTGATCAGATACCTTGGCACGTCCTTAGACAGATTGACAGAAAACTTCATGATAAGCATTTTTTAAAAGTTTATCAGCAATAACATCTACAGTATTCCTCTATAATTTCATTAATTGATTGACTCAGTCTCTGGAAAAATAATAACTCTTTTTTGAACAGGTTTCAACTACCTCAAAAGCCAAAGAAGTATATTTAAATTGCACAAATTCATAACAAGAAAACTAAGTTTCTGGGAAGTTAACAACTTGTTCAAGACCTCACATGTAATTAGAAAAATAAAAGGAAAGGAAAGGCTCTCTGAGACTAGATCCATGGACTTTAACTTCACACAGCCTTTTCTGCAACCACTTTATTCTCTGGTGATTTGTAGAAACCAGGTAAGTGCTTTTTCACAATATTTACATGTCAATTCCTTTTGCAAATAAGGTTCTGCAGAGACTAATTTATATTTTAAAGGATAAGAGTGTCTCCCTACTGGCCTAAGGCTTAAGTCTCAACACTACCACCACTAATACCTGAGTTTGATCCCCAACCAAGGAGGTGACCCACATGGTGTAGCTCTGCTGTTCCCCTCAGCAGTATATTTCAATAGATCTGTCTCTTCTGCTCCCCACTCTGTCTCCGTTGAATCCTTTCACCCCAACCCCACATCTCTGGCATGCTACCTGTTTCTTCTATGTAAAAATAAATAAAATCTTCAAAGAAAAAATATAAAAGCATAAGTGTGAGTCCACTGATGATGAAGATGAATGTGGCAGGGCAGATGGAGCGCTCTCCTCATGTTGGTGGACTTTACACATCAAGAATCTATAGAACCTAGTTTAAATCCTTTGGCCTACATCATATTGGTCTCTGTCTTCGAATGACACTTTGTGGGAGGAACAGAAAATCCATTTTTCAAGACAGGAAGGACTACTGGGTTATAACTATTATTTTATGTTCAGGCAGGCAGGCACCTAACTCGAGTTCTAGAGGGACTCCTGAAAAAAACTAGTTTCAATTTGGCAGGCAGAGTATTAGATTGTGATTTATCTTGGACCATTTGCACTCACACCTTTAAATTTGTTCTAAGTTATATTGTTTCTGAAGTTAGTCTCCTCAGTTTTCTTTCTTGTAAAATGAAAATTACAAAGAAAAAACATAGAATGCCAGAGCAAAAAGGTTTTGAAAAGGCACTTGGCAAAGTGAATGGGAACATAATTTAGAATGCCTGACTACATTACCTTTTATAATTAGAACAGTTCATGATTATAAATGGTTGATTATAAAACCTCAGCCAGCCTATCAGCCAGACACCTTTGGAAGCTCTAAAATGGAAACTTTTTAATTGCAAAAGAAGCCCTTCCTCAACAATAAGTCAGATAAAACAACACTTGCTCACATCCCAAAGTATGAAAAGAACAGTTGGATACTGAAAAGACAGGCTAAAATCAATATGCTCAGCTCCTATCGAGCACTACAAACATGGAGTCATATCCACAATGGCCTTCTCTAACTTCCACCTTTGACTCACTAAATTACATCTTGTTACTGAAAGTCTTCCAAAGTACCAACTCCCCACTCCCTGCCGGGTTAACATTTCATTTCCAGATCCAGCATATTATATTCATTAAAACATAGCATAGTTATATATCTTTGCAAATATCAAGACAATTTAAATAAGTTTGACAGATATTAGTTGAGAATTAATAGTTTCTGTGTTTTTTTGAGAGGATATAAACAAAAAGGCAGTTTTAGGAAGATTTAATTAAATAGGGCAGTTAAACAAGTACACAAATAGTTGATATATACTGTGACACATGCAATAGCAGATACAGTATAAGGGAAAGAGAAGTAAAGGATAAAGTTGGAGACTTTCAGTATAACAATGTTATTCTAGATATTGAAATGTAGACTTTTTTGTTTTTCTTTTTTATGTAAATTGAAAAGCTAGCTAAGGGGGGGGGCAGGGAAATGACAGGTAGAAGGAAGACAAGAGATACCAGGTGCAGGAACAGTGGCCCCTGGCTAATGGCTGCAGGATTCTTAACTTTCATTCAAAGGAAGGCAGCAGTTCTAATATTGGAAGAACTTTGTTTTTTCTCCTTTGCTGTTTTGACCCTTCCGATATATTTTAACTTATTTCCTGTGCTGAATTCTCTCTACTTGAAATGCCTGCAATAACTCATGTTACCATAACTGGACATTAACACGAACACTAAACACAGTGTCAGTGATGAATAATGAAAAAATCTGTAAATGAATGAATGACTAGATGGACAAATAAATGATAAACTAATGAGGATATTCTTATTCTTAAATTAAGACCTACTTTTGGTCAAGAAATGACATTGTTCTTGTAAAGGACACTGTGATCAAAGAGAATTTCCTAAGGTTCTTCAACAGACAAGGAAATGACTGAAACTTCATGGTAAGCATGTTAAGCTTTGCTGGGAATAAATTATCCTCCATCACCAATCTCCATCAAAGTAAGGGAGAGCAAATTAGAACCAAGTTTGAACTTGGATATTAAGAATTATAAAGTACATTCTATTTTCTGTTGAAAAATTAAATTGCCAATGGAAAGATTTTTAAGACTTATTTATGCATACAGAAGTGGGATAAAGGCCAGAGATGCAGGGGTGGTAAGAGAATTCACCAGAGATAGAGTGGGGAGCAGAACAGGCAGATCAACAAAATATACTGCTGAGTGGAGCAGCAGGTGAGACAGGAGAGGTCTGCTGTGCCATGTGGCTCACCTCCAGCGCAGGGTGAAACTCACACTGAAGTGGCTGTGGCTAGCTTTCAGTGTCACACTTTCACCCATTGCACCACCAGGGAGGGCCCGCCAATGGAAAGATTTTATAGTTTTCTTTGTAAGTTCCCTGAATCTATCTGTTTAGTTGTAATTTCATACAGCTTTTGGAGGTCAAATCAGAATTATTTGCAAACAGTTTTCATTTTCAATGAGGCCATAAACTTTAAAATGTACAGGAAATCATGTACTGACTACACAGCATTTGAGGCTATTACAGCTAAAGTGAATGGACTATATACTTTTCTTTTGTGAGGGGACAATTTTGTCAGTAAGGTCTGTCAAGTAAAGATCAGACAGGGGAATTGGAGACACAGTTTGATTTCTTAGGAAGATCAATGAATATGACAGGTTAATAGATGGCACAGAGTCGGTGTCAGGTTCAGGAGAAGAGATGACAAGGGACAAAGGAGAGGACAAGATGAGCATTTATAGAACCAAAGTCCAGTTCTGTGTGGAAAATCAGAATGCCCTGGGGAAGCCAGGAGTTAGTGGTTATCGTTCCTGGAATAAGCAAAGCAATCAAAACATCTTTGACATTCAGAGGGTCCCATAGGACCCTGCAGTTACTCCTCAAAGCTACAGGGACTTCTCTGAACAGTGGTCTGTGCAGTGAAAACATCAGCAGTAGTTTCTGGAATAGTTTCCACTGTGTGACACTCACCCTCAGGGAGAACTGGAAGTTGTTCCCGCCTGGTAAAGGTCAGAAGCAGGGAAACATTTTTTTCTTGCGGTCACTGCCACCTAAGGGACACAGTATAGCAGAGCAGGAGGAAAATGGTCTCTGAAGTGAAATACATCCCACTGAATTCACTCTCTAACCCTTTATTTATTAGGTAAATAATTCAGCTTCAATTAACTTCAGTTTCCTTAACTACAAAATGATAATAAATCCTGCATCAAGTGACCACTGAAGACTTTCAATGAAACGACGATGAAGATAATGAAAATGATAAAAGCAAAACTGTGTGTTAAATTTACTAGCAGACACTGTGAGTACTTATACATGCCAAGTCAAATATATATTTAAGATACATGATGTTCAAAGTGTGATACTTTGTACATTAAAGGGATCGAATAAATGATATCTATCTTTGTGATGTAAGTTGTTAGTGTTAGTGGTGGTGTTATTAGCATTCCCCTTCTGGAGAGACAACCATTAAGACCACTGGTGTATGAAACTGAATATGTCTTCCTAGGTTTACTTAAAGTCATCAATAAGAATTCTTGTATTAGGTCAAAGCGATCTAAGCAGAATTTAGACTACTAGCAAGGGAGCAAATAGCTTCCTTTATATTATTCTTAATATACTCATTTTCATCTATGCAATTAAAAAATTAAGAGTACCATCAGGAGGGCAATTTGGGGCATATATACTTATGGAATAAAAAAAATGCTTAAAAACTATCATACAAGATTTTTTCCTGTGTTTGCTTAGGGAATGTATACTTAGAAATAAGGGTAAAAATAGATGCTAAGGCCCTCCCTGGTGGCGCAGCGGGTTAAAGCACAGCACTGAGAATCTGAAGCCACTTCCGCATGAGTTCGATTCCCGCCTGCCGCCTGCCGGGAGGACACCACAGGGCGAGCCACTCCTCTCCTGACCCGCCCGCTGCTCCCCTCAGCAGTGTACTTCGTCAATCTGCCTGTTCTGCTCCCCACTCTGTCTCTGGTGAAGCCTCTCACCATCCCTGAGCCTCTGGCCTGTACCCCAGTTCTGTATGAATAAATAAATAAATCTTTAAAAAAAATAGATGCTAAAGGGGAAAAGCAAGTATGAATAGTAGGATGCAAATATAGTTAAGAGAGAGCATTGATATGATTGGCAGTAAACTTGGGTGGGTGCTAGCTGAATGCATTCAATAAGACTCAGAGGTTCACACTATATGTCAACATGTTAACAAGCCATACAATATGAAGACAAAGTATCTGTACTGGAGAATAAATGTTCTCATCTTTTTGCAAGTAATTTTAAAAATCAGATCTACAAATATTTATAAAAAAAAGTGAAAGAAAATCAGCATGTGTATTGACATCTATCAGACTCTTCACCTGGCAAGGTGACACAGCTCAAGTTTCTTTTCTGGCTACTGAATGGACAGAGTAACTAACAGAACTGGGTCCATGTAACACAAGAATGTATGTGAACTACAACAGTAGCCTCTCATTAAATGTTAGCTATTTTTCTAATTTAAAAGCTATAAATTCCACATAATAGTTGATCCCAATTAACTGGATTGAAAGTACAAAGTTTTTGGCCCTTACTGATATCATGTAAGATCAATTCTACAGCATTTGGAGGAAATGTTTAGGATTTTGTATATATATATATTATTAATGGCTTATATGACCATACATCTTAATATGAATAGTAAGTATTTATAATTACCTTTATTCATTGAAGTTTTATAGAGTTCTGGGTACTTTAAGTGAGCATCTTTAATAGGATTGATAGGAAAAACAGAAAATGATGCTAAAGGGGAAAAGTCATGACCTGTTTTTTTTCTGGTTTTCTATGCAAAATTCAGCATGACTTTTCCAACAATCCAACATTTTGAGAATAATCCTTAGTGAGTAATGACTGCCCTAGGAATACAAAGGAAAAAGACTTTAGAAGGGGACTTTGTACATGGGTAATAAAACATGTAATTTTGTTGTAGCCACAAAACTGAAACAGACACAGGCTTTAGAAAATAATCTTCTGTAAAAATAAGATTATAAATGAAAATAAAACTCATGAATGTATTGTACGAATATTTTCATTAGATAAAAGATTGCACACTATTCTTTTTTTATTTTTCACACTTTGTAAGGACTGGTTTATTAAGAAAAGGAAATGAGAAGATGTTTACACAGACAGCAGTGTGCAGAAAGAGCTTGGTTATGTACTATTCAAATAGGATTTCAAATATTGCTGAATTACAGTGGGTGGGAACTCGGGGAGAGGACAGAACACTGGCCTAATGAAGTGATGTTTCATGAGATCTTGGTTCAATTTCCAGTCACCACTTAGTTTCTTCTGGAATCATTCACTGGTATCTACACTTCAAATATTTTGCTAGGGAGAAATTAGAAAGGTGGTCTGTTAGCCTCTCTAGCGGCAGAAATATTTTTCTAATGCTTCTCTGCAACTATTAAGAACAAATTTTCTATATAATAGAAGAAACTGGGATTTGCTTCTCTACTCTTAGCACCTTTGATCAACGTGCTGCAAGGCTACAGTTAATATGCCAGGTCAAATGTGCACTTATTTCCAAATATTCCAAGTTTTTGCTTTTTTGAGTTGCCTTATTTGAAAATGCTCAGTCATAGAAGTGCCACCACCTACTTCCTGTTTTTAAGGATTTATTTATGTATGCATACAGAACTGAGGTACAGGCCAGAGGTGCAGGGGTGGTGAAAGGATCCACTAGAGACAAAGTGGGGAGCAGAACAGGCTGACTGCAGAAGTACACTGCTGAGGGGAGCAGCGGGTGGGTCAGGAGAGGTCTGCCATGCCATGTGGGTCACCTCTCTCCTGGCTGGGGATCGAACTCATGCTGCAGTGTCTGCTATAGCTTCTCAGTGCTGTGCTTTAACCTGCTGTGCCACCAGGGAGGGCCTACTTACTGTTTTTATGGGAAAAAGTTTCATTTTACTGTCGGATTGTTGTGTGTGTGTGTGTGTGTGCATGTTTGTGTATGTGTATGTATGTATCTTCATGTGTGTGGTATTCTAACAAAATATTTCCTATTTTTCTAACCTGTTTGCAATGAATCATTTTAAATAGTACTTTCTTTAGATACTTTCCATGTAGCAATAGCATTATATTAAAAATTATTATATATTGCATTTTCAATGAAGATGAAATGATTGAACTGACCCATTGCTATTTATACCTCATAAATTAGTTAGAAAGTCAAAATCCCCCTATAGTTTCCTGCACTTTTTTCTCATATAAGATATTTATTGAGCATTTACTATGTGCTCAGACTGCAAAGTATAAAAAGATTGAAAAAAATTAAATTCAAGCCCATTTCCAAATATATGAAAGCAGCAAATGAAATTATTAGGCACTTTAATAAAATGATTAAGTGTTAAATATGACTTTTCTATCATAAATCAACCAACCAACACTTTATTGATCACATATTCTATGAGCAACATAGTATATTTATTATAAGGCAACCTAATGCAATTTATCTCTCCTACAATGCTATACACAGATATTAACACTACACAGAAACACAAACACAGAATTCAGGCCAAAGAAAGATTTAAATCTATACTCTGCCCATGTACTAGCTGTGGATTTGAAAATATCATTAATTTCTCTCCTCTTTATTTTCTTATTTGTAAAATGAGGAAAACTATCATGTGATATTTTATGTGAATGAGATAATGTGCCAGTTGATTACCAATTGCTTAGAAAACACTTTTTCCTTTCCACTGTATGCCAAAATCTGTTCTGACAGCAAGATAGGGATGTGACAATTGAAGAGAATTATAAAGCACAATATGTTTGCCCTCAAGGAACTACCACTTCATTAGAGCATAAAAGATACTCATTCATGAAAAGCTAATTCATAATATTTTAGTATTCATAGATTTATACTGACATGCTAACAGAATTTAAGGACAGATTTAACATCTTAAATTAAAGTAGCAAAGGTGTAACCCTAGTGAATGAGATGTACAACTTGTTGAAAGGAGCCAATACTAACAAGTTTTACAAGTTTTAGCACATGCCATCTTGAGATGGTTTGGGAAACCATAAATCTGATCAAACATGCCAGCCAGGATTTGTGGCTGTATGAGACAGATGTCCAGGAATCCCTGAATAGCGTACACTCATGTTCTGGTCAGCCAACTCAACAGTTAGGACAACTGAGGTTCACAAAACAACATTTTCATCATAACTTCCCATGTAGGGTTTCACTTGGAGAAGGGATTTACCAATCCAAAACTAAATACACTCCCTGGAAGTGATTTTTGCTTTAAACTTTTTATTGTAAATTAAGAACTACACAAATTTGCCATGAATTTGATTAACCAGAGTCATCTCCCTCGAGCTCTGTCATCTCTGGGCACAAAGACAAAACCAAATGAGAGTTTGGACTGCCAAGCTGTGACCAGATCCTGGATTATGTAAAGTAGCATGCTTTCTCCACTCTACAAATACTAAGCAGAGTGGTTCATGTTTCAGATTTGTAATACAAATGAAAATCCAGAAGCAGACAGAACTAGAAAGAAATATTAAATGTTAGAGCATTGAAAATTTTAAATAACAGATAAAAACTGAAAAATTAGAGCAATGGTTCTCTAACATACTTTTTACATAGTAAAACCACTATTTTTTGTTTAGATTAGTTTAATTTGCTTGTGGGATGACAGATAAATAGAAAGGTAGATAGGTAGATAGATAAAAGAATGACCACATCCTATTGCACAAAATGTAACTGGAACCCAGAATATGAGCAGTCTGGGTTTCTATACCTTTTTAAAAAGATTTATTTACTTATGCATACAAGAACTGGGATACAGGTCAGAGGTATGGGGGTGGGGGTAATAGGGTTCACCAGAGACAAAGTAGAGAACAGAACAGGAAGACTGACTGAAATACACTGCTGAAGAGAACAGCAAGTGAGTCAGGAGAGGTTTGCTATGCCATGTGGGTCACTTCCCTGGCCATGGATAGAATTCATGCCACAGTGGCTATGGAGAGCTTCATAGTGCTGCACATCAACCCTTTGCAACCCCAGGGAGAGCCCTGGGTTTCTCTACTATTAAAACTTCTCTACACAATTCTATTATATACCCAAAGTTTGTGAGTTCATAGCCTGTAGGCAATTAACATAAACTAGTAAAAAAAGACCAGGTAGGAATTGGAAACAATCAACCCAACTGAAAATGTCAGCCCTTTATCCTCTGTAACTATTTCTTAATGGAATTACAGACTCATTGTCGATAAATCTTCAATATGTAAGATATAATAAAGAAATGTAGATTTTTTTTACCAATTTTCTAATTTTAACTGTTAACTTTCAATTCAAAGCCTTAAATATTATTCTATAAATCCCCAAAGTATATCTTTAAAATTTCAGAATCTGTGTCTACTGACTATAAACTAAGAAGGGCCATGTACCAAGAAGGGCCGTGTAACATGCTTAACCAAAACAAAGATTTGAACAAATCAAGTACTTGAAAACAAAACAAAAAAATTATCATATTACCCTATTGTTTGGCATCCCATTGATAATATAACCAGTGTAATGTTTTGTTTCACTTGTCACTATTTTATCTTGACTTCAGTCAAGTATATAAGTGCCCTGAAGGCAAGAATTATATTTTAGGGCTTCTGCATTGATTTTTCTTAGCTATGAAAACACTTGAACACTTGTAAAGTCTTAAGCATATAATAAATGAACTTCCTTGAACAGATATTAAACCAGTTTTCTTTCTCATGTTTACTTAGAAAAATAATGCAATGAATTGAGTAAGTATCCAGAGAATATAACTACTGGTAAAAACCAGTCTATTTTTCTTTCTCTGTCCCTACCTTCTTTTTCTTTCCCTCTCCCCTATTCCTCTTGTCTCTCAAAATTCTAGATTCAGTTTATCATGAAAATGACACTTTTTATGTCAAAACAACCTGTAGAAACTAAGGGAGTAACTTTTCTTTAGAGAACAATGAACAATTATAGAAGGACAGGAATATCGACCATGAAAGATTTTAATTACACTGATATTGATTGGGACAATGGCAATTTAATTATAGAAAGGAGTAAAAGATCTCTCTCAAATCACATTGTTTTTTGTTTCTAAGAGTTTCTTTGGCTTGTCTTTGTCGAGAGAAGTTTTTGGGTTTTGTTTTTTTATTTTTTAATTTTTTTCCTGGAACCTTTCCTAAAAATTCAGCCAAGTATGATAAATCAGTTTGAAGCTGGGGAGCATTTCAAATCTAGTTATCAACTTATTATTTGATTTGAAATGCTCAAGAGAATATGCTGCTTATGAAGAGAAACAATGCAAGCATTTCTGACTTTGGAAAAGAAGACTTTGAAAGAATGCAAAGTGCCCTCAGGAATGTTGATTGGAATTCTATAAGGTATGAGAAATCCACTGCACATAAGTAAGGAATTGAGCATTTAGGAAACAATTGGAAAGGCTAGCATTGAAATTCAACTGAGACTTTGGTAATCACAGCACTGAGTTTAGAATGAAAGAGTTGAATATGAAATAAAGTATAAGAATACTCACTAAAAGACCATTAAAGCAGTGATTGTAGTTAAAAGCAGTGATTGTCTTGTTCATGACAGAGTTTATCTTAAAACACCTGAAATATCATGTGTTTCAAAGTTGCAATAAGGTAATACTTTACTATGTTACAGTATTTAAAGATTGTAAATATACTGCCTCTGTTTAAATACTGCTTTTTTGTGAAATGTATTTATTCATGAGAAATAGGTGTAAAAATCTTAGATTTCTATAACACTTAACATTTTCCAGAAACTTTCCATAAGTACAAATAACAATGTTGATTATGTGAATTTTTTGAAACTAGTTGATTTAATTAGTAGTCAATAAATGGAAGAGAATTTGTTTCATTATCGATTTTTTAATAGTTTCTTTTTACAAATTTTTGTGCATTTTTCCATCTCAGTTGCAACCCCCTTGGGTTTCCCATCACCAAATCACCCATGTGCCATCACCATAATCCTGTGCATTTCCCTCCCCCTGCTGTTTTTGATCCTATTCTCCACTCCACCCCCACAAAATGTCTCTGGTATATAGCTGATCATAATTATCATTATTTTCTCACTAGTTCCGTTATATTTCTGCCATAATAGAAACCATCTGGTATTTTTCCTTTTCGTTCTGGCTTATTTCACTAAGCATCTTTCCGGTTCCATCCACCCATGCTGCAAAAGACATGTGTTTCCTTTTTTTTGGCTGCTGAGTAATATTCCATTTTGTATGTGTACCACATCTTTGTAATCCACTCATCCATTCTGGGGCATTTGGGCTGTTTCCATGTCTTTCCAATTGTGAATAAAGCAGCAGTAAACATGGGGATGCAAGTATCTTTTTGAATCAGTGTTTTTGTGTTTTTTGGGTAGATACCTAGGAGTGGGATTGCTGGGTCGTAGGGAAGCTCCATGTTTAGCAGGTTAAGGAACCACCAAACAGTTTTCCATAGTGGTTGTACTAGTTTGCATCCCCACCAGCAGTGCAGGAGAGTTCCTTTTTTTCCATATCCTTGCCAACATTTGTTGTTGCTAGTTGTTTGAAGATGTGCCATTCTCACTGGGGTGAGGTGGTACCTCATTGTGGTTTTAATTTGCAACTCCCTTATAACAAGTGATGTTGAACATTTTTTCATATGCTTGTTGGCCATCTGCATTTCTTCTTTGGAGAAGTGTCTTTTTAGCTCTTCTGCTCATTCATTTTTTGATGGGGTTGTTTATTTTTGTTGAGTTTCATCAATTCTCCGCGTATTTTTGTGATCAATCCTTTATTGCTAGTATTGTGTGAGAATTTTTTTTTTTAATGTCTCTGCTGTACAGAAGCACTTTAACTTGATGTAGTCCCAAGTACTTATCCTTACCTTCATTATCAGTACACTGGGTGTTCTATCTTTAAAAATGTCACTGAAGTGTATGTCGTATAGTGTATGGCCCATCTTTGCTTCCAGGTATTTTATGGTTTCTGTTCTTATGCCTAGGTCTTTAATCCACTTTGAGTTGATTTTTGTGTATGGTGAGAGGTAGTGATCTAGTTTCAGTTTTTTGCATGTAGCTTCCCAGTTTTCCCAGCATTTGCTGAACAAATTTTCTTCCTTCCATTGTATCTTCTTTGCTCCTTTGTCAAGGATTATCTGTCCATAAACCTGAGGGTTTATACCTGGGTTTTCTATCTGAATCCAGTGGTCTGTATGTCTGTTCTTGTTCCAGTACCATGTAGTTTTGATTTACTATGGCTTTGTAGTATAGCTTGAAGTTTGGGATTGTAATACTTCCATTTTTTCTTCCTAGGCATCAGAGTTTTGGCTATTTGAGGTCTTTGTTGTTCCATATGAATCTCATCAATTTTTTTTTCTATTTCTTTGAAGAATGTCATTGAGACTTTTATTGGAATGGCGTTAAATCTGTACATCGCTTTTGGTAGGATGGTCATTTTTTAAATTTTTTAAATTTAACTGTGTTCTGTTATTCTATTTTGATTGTTGTCTTGTCCCTTCATCCCTTAAATCATTTCATTAATATATATTTTACAATATGGATCAGATCTCACCCCCAAGTTCTTTGTATGTAACTTCTGGCTCTAGAAAGTAGTCTATTATAGATCATTTCCTCTTACAATATATGTTTTTTTACCAGGATTGTTTTGATTCTATTATTTCTATATAGCATGCATTATAGAAGAGTCCCTACAATTGGTTTTGTATTTGCTTCTACAGAAAGAGCCTCGGGCTTTACCACTATGAAACTAACTTTGATAATTAATTTCTACATTGAAGATGTCTACATCAAGCCAAAATATCAGTTTGGTTAAATAGTTCAAACATGACATGATTTGTATCCTTGATTCTTCACAGAAGTTTTCATTGATACCCTCCAGTGGCTTATGTTAAATCAATCCCTTATGTTGTAGAAATCTGAATTCTCTCCTCCAATTCTTTGGTAGGGGAGATTTTCATGGAAAAAAGAAAATTGTCAAAAAGAAATGAGAAATTCCCCAAGATTTTATTTAAACTTCATGGGGTAAGCATTTAAACCCTTTAAAATTATAGAAAAATGTGAGCACAAGAAAATCTTATCTAAACAGATTATTTAGATGTAATGTATATATTTATATGTGTCTGTATAGTGGACATTTTTTTTTCTTCTGCCAAGTAGGTGAGGAAATTGGTGCTATGGGAATGTACCAAATAAGAATGGTTGGTGTAACTTAAACTAATTGAACAAAACCTGGATGATATTATTATTATGCATATATCATAAATTACTTAAATTACTCAAAAGAGGCCAGAATGACAAGTTGAAATGATAGTGTTAGGACATTGGATTGGGATCTGGCCTCTCCTTTATAGATGCTTATAGGGACCAGATAACAGCAACCAACTACCACTAAATATATCAAAGAAGCATCCCATCTATGCCAGAGCCACACAAAGATAATCGCAAAAAACCAAAGAAGCAGGCAGGGAAGAGAAAGACAGTCTGAACCAGATATGAGTGACAAATCAGAGTTTAGCAAGGCACCATGCATGCATCCAGAAGGCAAATCTATTCAGATAGTATATCTGCAGTAACGAATAATGCCAAGAGTCCCGATCCAGTCATTGGCCCTCTAACAATGTTTATTGTGGGAACTGTATGTTCCTTGGGCATTGTAATTATTTACCTAAACAATGTGAGTTCTGTTGATTCCACAAGAAAACCATCAAATCACAGGCACACAAATTATACATCAGTAGCTGTAGTAGAGGATAGGAAACTTCCTTTCCTAATATTGATTAAAAGAGAAACAGGCTGCTGTCGACAATTTTATAATTATGTGTATAATCCCTGGTAGCCATATATATGAGTATCTGTATTATTAATAGGTGAACATGTTTATAAAGCTTAAAACTATAAGAAATCTAATGAGCATAATATCAAACACCTGCACTTAATAGAAAGGAAATTCAGATTCAAAGTTAATATGGCTTAAGAAATTTGTACTGCTAGCCAGTAACATAGAAAATATGGTAAAGATATATTAGAATCAAGTTTTCTGAGTCTCAGTTCAGTAGTCTTCATAGATAAGTAAAAATGTGGTGCTAAGCTTTGAGTTCATTGTAATTCTCACAATTTTTACTGCTTTTATTTTTCCTTTTCGTAATTGACTCCTACTCTAATTTCACTATTCCAATCAGGAATCCATTCAAGTGTGGCCAATATATGATCCTGAATACATAATTTTTCTCTGCACAGTTTATGTATGTTTAAGTTCATACAAATGTGTGTTTAAGTTCCCCACATGATAAAGACATAATTCTAGTTCTAACCCCTTAAAATCTACATTTTTAAGAACTAAGCATGGTGCGGTATGTACATCCAATTCATTATTTACAACTACTACGTAGTATTACACAGTAAATATTGATACCATTTTAGTTGTCCATTCTCCTTGACAAAAGAACCTAAGCTTTTAGTGCTATTGATTCATTTTTTATTAATTTTTTTTATCTGAAACTCAATCATTAAAATCAGGTTCTGTTATCCAGTAAGGAAAGTTGCTTGTTTGTTATTGTTGGTTTGACTGATCCAAAAGATGTAAGTCTTATGAGCTTTTTTCCCCACAACTTATGAATTTTTTTTTGTTCAATATGTCATTTCTTAAATATACTACTAACAGCTAGCTACAAGAAAAAAAAATGTCAGTGATTTTTTTATAAAAATTTCAAAATTTGGGCCCTCAATGGTAGCACAAAAGGTTAAAGCACAGCACTATGAAGCTATCACAGCCATTGCAGCATGAGTTCAATCCTGGCCAGGGATGTGACCCACATGGCATGACAGGCCTCTCCTGACCTGCCTACTGCTTCCCTCAGCAATGTATTTCAGTCAGTCTGCCTAGTCTGCTCCCTACTTTGTCTCTGATGAATCCTCTCACCCCAGACACACCTCTGACCTGTTCCCAGTTCTGCATGCATAAATAAATAAATCTTTGAAAAAAAAAGTCAATATTTGGGCTATATATACATCATATCCAAGATGGGTTGGTGGGGCATAGAATTTCTGTAAGATTAGAATTCTGCTTTGGAATAAATTAATTTGTGGCAATTAGCACTAAATTTATTAGTTCACAATAGAAAATAACTTTATGATTTGTGAGAATATCATTTGCCAATTAAAATTCTAAAAATATAAGTCAATTATTCCCTTGATGACTTCAGTCACAAGTAAATAATGAGAGAATATTCACAGTACAATGTGTGGGAGAAAACATTCAAAGTAAACAACAAATTAGTGAGTCAGTATCACAAAGACTGAATATTGCTAAATGCAACCACAGACCCCAACATGGAGAGGAAAAAAAAAAAAAGCTTAATTCTATTACTGAGAATACTTACTTACTTACTCAAATACAACCATATATTCTGTCAAATATGCATAATCCATTTTTTTTTTTTACTTATAATTTTAAAATGAAGCTAAGAAAGGAAGGATGGGACATCATAAATGCAACAGATTGAGATGAATGGAAATTCTGGACAAGCAACACAGCATGACAAGCTAAGAATTATATCATACATATTTAAGAGCTATATTAGAATGTAGCATGATCCCCAAACAGTAACTACCAGAAAAGGTGAGTTCTCAGTGAAGCACCTTGTTTCAGTGATGAATTACTTTAGGGTAGTCATCCAACTTCTCAAGAATACCCTGTTCCTCTACAAGAGAGAAAGAACATGTTACACCCTATGTCACGTGACTGCAAAATCCAGTGGCACTGAAGCACTTAGAGCAAAAATGCAATAATAAATTTCAGTAATTTTTTTGAAGATTTATTTAGTATTTATGCATACAGAACCTAGGTAAAGGCCAGAGATGCAGGGGCTATGAAAGGATTCACCAGAAAGGATTCACCAGGGGAACAGAAGAGGCAGGTCAACAAAGTACACTGCTAAGGGGAACAGCAGGAGAGACAGGAGAAGTTTGCTGCACCATGTGGGTCACCTCCAGAGCGGGGAACAACTCGCACTGAAGCGGCTGCTGCTAGCATCACAGTGCTGCACTTTAACCCACTGTGCCACCAGGGAGGGCCAACTTCAGTATTTTAATGTTGATATACAATGATTTATAGCTGCAGCTTACTATATTGCCCATCAAGAAAGAAAAATGAATAAAATGGAAACCCATACATAAGCCTTTGAGAATGTTTCCTCTCAGCTATTGATAAATTTCTTTTTATTGAAACTGATGTTTTTTGGTTTGAGAGTAAATTAGAATAGAAAAACATAAGATAACAGAAAGTTATTTAACATGATTATTAGGCTAATACCACTGGGGTATCAACCAAGAAGTGCTGTTGGGTATCTTTGGAAGGTAGAATGCTATGGAAGTAGTTACAGGCTTAGGAGAAGCTTTAAAAAGGTGCAGGGAAAGCTGAGGTTATTTACATAATAAATACATTTTCATATTAAAAACCACTCAAGCCATGCATACACACACACACTCATAAGCACACACACACACAAATATCGAAAGCCCAGATCAAAAATTATCATAAAAGAATTAATAAGAAAATAATAGCAATAAAGATAATCTGAAAAAAAGGTTAAGAGTCTTAGAGGAAAGATCCAAGTAAATAACATGTATATAAATAAATGAAAAATTTTAACAATAAAAGAAATAATTGAGTTTGAAAATTTAAAATGATCTTTCCTATCTTAATTTTTAAATAGGTATATCTAGACCTATCTTGGTAATATATTTAAATTGTAAAACTCCGTTAAGATAAAATAGGAGTAAAAACTCCAATGACGATGAAAACAGGAAGAGATAAGTCACTAACCCAAAAAAATTTAAGTGGCAGATCATCAAAAGTAAGCGAAAGAGGACAGCATAATAATTTCTTCTCAGATACAATGTATATAAAATAGTACATTTAGCATTTGTATTGGGAAATGTCAGAGAAGCTTTTATTTAAAGAAAAATTGATAAAAAGAGTGCCTATGGGCCCTCCTTGGTGGTCCAGTGGGTTAAAGCACAGCACTGAGAAGCTAAAGCCACTTCAGCATGAGTTCCATCCCTACCCCGGAGGTGGACCCACATGGCATGGCAGACTTATCCTGACCCGCCCGCTGCTCCCCTCAGCAGTGTACATGTCAGTCAGCAGTTCTGCTTCCCACTCTGTCTCTGGTAAATCCTCTCACCGCCCTTGCACCTCTGGCCTATCCCCCAGTTCTGTATGCATAAATAAATAAATCTTAAAAAAAAAATAGTGTGTATGTATGCCCTCATTAGAAAAATAAAAGTCAAAATGGGCGAAATGAAAAGAAAATATCAGAGTATCAGTTTGTTTCCCTATAGCTCTAGAATCTAGGCAATCATAAGTACAACTTAAGAAAAAGACTGCAACTCAAGGATCCTTTATCCAGATAAATTCACCTGCATAACAAAACCTATTCACCAGTAGATGGATTAGATCAAAGGATGGATGGGCAGATATATCGACATTAGATTATTAACACAGAGGTATATTAATGTATAGGGAGAGAGGAATAAGAAAGTAAAAAATAGATGACATCTTTTTTTTTAAAATGCATGCATGATTACACTTATTAATATGATTATATTTTTTTACTTAAATATAAGTCAAAATGCAGAATCCTCAATCAAAGGCTGTTTTTCTGGAAAGCAATTTTTAAAATTGATTCAAGAAATAGAAAATAAGAACTAATCAATAACCAAGAAGTTAAAAGATGTTTTAGAAATGTTACCTAGAAAGATGTTCGCAAAACAAAAAAGCTAAATTCCCAGAAAATACTATAATAGACAAAATGCAAAAAAATAAAAACTAAACAGAAAAATACATAGAATTTTTCAATTTAAAAGCTTCAACTTATCAAAAAGCAGTATCAAGAAAGCAAAAATGTAGACAAGAGTTAAATTTGAATAAATATCTAAGAACTTGTATCCAGAGTATATAAAGGATGCCATTAAGTCAATGATAATAAGAAATAATAAAATGTGAAAATTCACTTAACAAAAAAGGATAGATGAATCTCCAATACGCATATGAAAGGTGATCAGCATCATTAATTATCAGAGAAATATAAATTGAAACTGCAATGGATGGCAAAAATTTTATTTATCACATGTTGGTAATGATGTATAATAACTATCATTCTTAGTCATTGCTGATGGAAATGTAAAGTGTTACAATGACTTTGGAAAATGGCTTGGGAGTTTCTTCTAAAACTTCACCAACAAGTCAGTAACTGTAATTTTAGGTATATAAAATAAAAATGAAAGTACCTTTCTAAAAGATGGCTGATACAAATTTGCACAATCACTTCATTCATAATAAAGCAAAAACTGAAATATTTCAAATATCTACTAACATCAATGCACAAAGTGATAGTAACATTCATACAATGGAATGCAACTCAGTAATAAAAGGGGGTGATTGTGGATATCAGCAACAACATGGAAACAATTCAAAATCATTACATCAAGTGAAAAAAGCCAGAAATAAAGATAACATATTGAATAATTTCATGTGCATGAAGTTCAAGAATGCGCTGGAAAGTGACATGAAGTAATGCTTTAGAGTGACAGGACTATTCTTTTGGAGTGTTGGCTGCAAGAATATTTTCATTTGTCTAAATTCATCAAACAGTATACTTAAAATATGAACATTTCACTGTCTTTAAATTATACTCAATAAAATTAAATTTAAGAAAATTATCATATATAAATACTAGAAAAGTGAAATTGGCATATAAAATCAATGGTAGAGAAAACTTTTGCAGTTAAGAAAACTGAATCTATAACAACTGAAATGATAAAATTAACAATGGTTTATAATTTATTAAATGCCTCCTTTGTATCCTTTGTACCAGATGCTGTCCTATTCCCTTTTCAATATAATCACTTTTAATATTTATAATTAGGACACTATCAGTTCTGTATCTCATTTTTCCGGCCAGAATTCTGATTTTCTACAAGTCCCCAGTCCTTAGCCACAAAGCCATGCACTCCACTGGCTGTCCAAGGGTCTGTCTGATTCCACTTGACCATGACTGCCTCAGGTATGGGCAAGTGATCAAATCTGATCAAAACGAAATCAAGATGCTGGGAAATGTCTTAACTATAAAGGAAGCCACATGAAATCATCATCTCTTTTCTTGCTTTTAACACTGCCATGCCTCGGTGTGATGCTAAAACAGATATCTTGAAGATATTGTGCAGTTATTTTCACTTAAAAAAAGTGTTGACAGTTATTCATAGTCTCCTACATAAATGAAGAAATTGATATTCAAAGGTTTGATAGCTTCCTAAGGTGGTAAGTGGTAAAATCAGGTAAGCCTCTACAGACACCACATACTGAAATTAATGCTCTGAAATACTCCTTATTGCCTCTAGGCAAGTGTAAGTTAGAGCTAACATAATCTTTATACACTCACAAAGCTTTATAAATCCTAGTCCATTGTTTATTTCACTACATCATGGTGTAAAATATTTTTGCTATTTGAGTAAGAGTAGGATCTACTTTCAGCTGTTTCCCTTGTCTTTTCAATGTTCCTTCTTTTAATGTTTTCTTTTTGGTGTGATTGGCAAGACTCAGATTGTATGCTTCCTCTGGAGAATTACTCTCGACCTTTGCAGACTTTATTTTTTCTTTTGTTCTCCTTGTACCAAGTACACGTCTGTCCCTGTCTGTTTTTATTCCAACAGTATAGTCACACTGTACTGCTACTGCGTAGGCTGAGGGGCGGACCAAGGCACCCAAACTCAAAAGCTTTAAGTGGGTTCTGTCATCTGCCACATAAAAACAAAGCAGATTCTTAATGTACAACAACTTGAATAGAGTGGTTTGCATAGAAAGACAAGAAGAGAAAGTATAGATAGTTGCCCAATCAAACACCTAAAGTTACCCATCCTTTCATGGGTAATGCCCAGCCAAACATGTTGGTCCAAAACAGGGCTGCTAGACCAGAAAATTTGCCACAAGTCTAAAGACACCTTCTTACAGTGAACCACAGAAAAGACACAAATATGAGACAAAAGGAGCAAAATCAAAGGACAAATAAAGGTAATAGGATATGATTGCCAGCCTTCCCATGAGTCTCTCACCCATGTCTCTTCAAAGTGTCTCTACATGTCGTGACTCCATGTATCTTCTTCCCTCACACCCAAATCCATGGTTCAAGATCAAAACTGAGAAGAAAGTCATCACATCTCTAACCCTTTAAGTCACGCTCACGTCCAGCATAAGTTGGTGGCAGGAACACAGGATCACTACTTTTTATGACGATCCTTCTCTATAACAGTACCATATCTGGTATATCATAGATGATTAATGATAACAAAGAGTTCCTTGAGTGAATCATTGAATGAATGAATGGCATCATCCTATAATCTAACCACATTACAATTTCAAAAAGATAGCCACTACTGTACCCTCATCCTCTAGGTTTTAGACATTTTATTCTTCTCTAATTGTATTCACATTCTATGTTGTCTTAATTTTCTTCTAATCAATAGCCTTCCTGAATTTGAGGTCCCTGTCATCTTTTTTTCAAAAATTTATTTATATATGCATATAAGAACTAGGGTACAGGTCAGAGGTGCAGGGGTTGGGGGGGTGAAAGGATTCACTAGAGATAGGGTGGGGAGCAGAACAGACAGATCTGCTAGAATACAAGCTAAGGGGAGCAGCTGGTGAGACAGGAGTGATCTCACTGCACCATGTAGGTTAGCTCCCTAGCCAGGTATTGAACTCAGGCCCCAGTGGCTGGGGATAGCTTGATAGTACTGAGACTTAACCCCTGCACCACAAGGCAGGCCCAAGATCCTTATTTTCTTTCTGGGTGACCCCACAATATTTTGCATAATATTTTCACTTGATAAAACACATGAATCCATTTAGAAGAATTTTGTCAATAATGGAATAGATTTTAAATAACCAGCTTTCTAAGAAGAGGGACATCTTTAAAATGTATAGAATACTGAGTTCTCTTTATGATAGAGCATGAGTCAGTTTTATATCACTAACATTTTGGGAATTGCCAAAGTCTTTAGCACCATACTTCGGTAGGAACAGCAGGTCTTCAAATAATATTTTTTGTTGTTATTGTTATAACATTAATGAGAAGTCAAAAATAGATCTAAACCAAAGACACCTTACTGGATGACCTAATTCATTGTATGTTGTTTCCCTTAAAGTCACAGTTTCCAAGAACTTATTGACAATATTAAGTGAAGATTTACTGTAATACTTAGAAATAGATTTACATTGTTTACTAACTGCTTAACAACTGTCTAGCTTTCTCAAAAAAAAAAAAAAAAGATGGCATGCAAAGCTAAAATGAGAAATTTGGATACATGATTTCTGGCCTCTTTTCTCTTTGAGCATCTATTCTTGAGAACTAAGAATAGACATGTCCATTTTAATTTATGATAAAAATAAACCAAGGTATTTGGCATAGGAAATATTTTTCTATCATTTGAGCATTTGAAAGAGGAAGTTAATGTTCCTGTTCTTATACCTTGACCTTTTAAATAACTCAGAAAATTCATTCTCTAGTGATGGAAACCATGAAAGGGAAATGATGATTTGTCCAATTAAGTTCAATGCATCAGTATGAAACAGAAATGAAATATATGTGTAAATATAAATCCATGTGTAATCCTCCAGTCATCCAGAAAATAGCAATACTAAGGGCCTCCCTGGTGGCACAAGAGGTTAAGTCTCAGCACTATGAAGCTATCTGCAGCCACTAAAGCACATGTTCGATCCCTGACCAGGGAACTAACCCAGACGGTGCAACACACCTGCTGCTCCCCTTAGCATTGTATTTCAGTCAGTCCACCTGTTCTTCTCCCTACTCTATCTCTGGTGAATCCTCTCACTCACTGCCCCTGCACCTCTGGCCTATATCCGAACTCCTATATGCAATATAAATCTTTTTTTAAAAAATAATAGTGGTATGGGTCCTCCCCAGTGGTGCAACAGGTTAAAGCACAGTACTATGGAGCTACTGCAACACAAGTTTGATCCCCAGCAAGGGAGATGACCCACTTGGTGTGGCAGACCTCTCCTGACCCACCCACTGCTCCCCTCAGCAGTGCATTTCAGTACCTCTGCTTGTTCTGCTCCCCACTCTGTCTCTGGTGAGTCCTCTCACTCCTCACACCTCTGGCCCATACCCCAGTTCTGTATGCATAAATAAATAAATCTTTTTTTAAAAAAAAGAAGTATTGAAAGTATTAATTAGTAAGGGTATAAGGATAAATTTGACTAAAGAATATAGGCAATTTAGACAACATTTAAAAGTCGTAACTTTTTTTTTCCTGTTCCTCAGGCTTCCAAAATTGAGTAAACAGTAGGGCTTGGGAAGTACCCAAAAACTATGTCTCAAAAGTCAGCTCTCTATCTTTGTAAATAAAGATTTACTGAAACATAGAAACGCCCACTTGTTTATATATTGGCCATGGCTACTTTTGGTGGATAGTTTAAACAGAGCTGAACAGTTGAAAGATACCAAAAGACCCTCAGGCTAAAAAATTACTATTTGGTGCTTTAAGAAAAATGTTACAGATTCCTAGTTTAACCTACATACAAGCATCTAATTATCATGGAAGTTTTCCATCACAGTTAAGATACATTCTAAAATATGTGCGCAAGAGTTATGTTTGACATGATTAGGATTAATTGAAAACTTTCTACTAGCTTTGAGGGACATTCTAAAAGTATAAGGAGAGTAGGCAAAGTATAAACATTTATTGAATTACCCGAAATGGAAATCTGTCTTTAAAATGCCAACTGGCCTGTTTTTCTTCATTAGAAAAAAGTCTCTGAAACATGTACAGTATGGATTCATCACAGCAGCAACATTCTAATTGCAGGCTGTGAAGAGTTCTAATTGAAATAAGATTAATGAAGAGCCATGCCAGCCTCCTACAATATCACAATCTGTATGAACACTTAGCTTCTGTGAGTCATTTTCCTCCCCAAAATAACTCAGATTAAACAGCAACTTCCAAACTAATGGCAACATTTCCGTCCAGATTTCTTTTTATGTCTTGCATCATGTTCCAGGATACAGCACACGAAGCAGGGCTCATCTTCTGCCATCAGCTAATGTTGTTAAATGTCAGGAATTTAATAAAGTTAAAGGGCAAAAAAGTTTTAAAGCATTTATTCTTCCTAGCAATCAGCCCTTGAGAAAGCAAGGGAAAACTCATTGCTTTATTGACTGGATCAGAATGAGAAATTTTCATATCAGGTTGGTAAAAACGTAACCTGATAGCCTTAGAAATTCCAAAACTATGAAGGATATTCACACATCTATATAAATGGGTACGTGTATTTGTGTATGTATGACATATGGATATATTTACTTATAAAATATAATAGTGATGTACTCTTCTACACATCAAATGTTGAATTTTCATAGTAGCAAAGTGAGTTAAAGTCAGATTTGAGAGCCAAGGCACAATTCCTAAAAAGAGATTCTGTTGCCATGTTCTAATCCCAAAAAAAATCGCTTCCCAAATTTGCCAGGGGGTAGGTGAAGGCAGAGCACTGCCAATTCTACAAACTGGGATAAAGAGTCTGACATTCATTATTTCTCCAGCTAGACAGGGAATTTCCTCTATCTGCTTCCTTTATTTTACCATTGACCTCAGAGTTTAAAAGATGAAGTTTATCTCCTTTTATTGACTCGATTTCATAATTTAGTATGTTGTGAGGGGAAAGGGGACTGTTCGTCAGAGATTATAGAGAAAACAACAGATTTTAAATTCCACTGGAGAGGATAAGAAATCAAGTTTGCTAAGAAAGGGTCATGGAAGTGTTGACAATGTTGAGACCCTTCTCCTTAATGAAGTCCTGCGCTCAGAAGGACTTGGAGCATTCCATATCGATATGGCTAGTTAGATTTAAGACACTGTGGGAGTACTCCTTGTTTTAGGAATATACCACAAGGACTGGTATCTCAAAATGGTAATTCCACAAGAAAATGATTTTATTTTAATGCAGCATTTATAGTGAACAAAACAGCAGAGGCTGACTATCCTTATGTGCTACCAGCAAATTTAAAATGAAAAAAAAAAAATTAAACATAGAACTATTTTAAAACCTCCAAAGCAAGATGCCTAGCACCTGAGAAATTGTTTCCTCTGATCTCTTAGGTTTTAATGACTAGCTAGCAGCATTCAATTACAAACTGGTCATTAACAAGAAATCTAATTGCTGTTAGCAGACAGGTAAACAACTCACATTGGTATCACAAAGTACATGGAGGGCCATTTTATAGTTAAATGAAGGTTTCCTTTAAAAAAAAGTTATGCTGCTATATTTATAAAGCTTCATTGCCCCTCATCGTCATATACATAGGAGTATAAGAGCTACAAACAACAGTAATAAACTGTTACTTATTTTTTTTAAGTGTAGTGCACATAAAGTTACTAAATAAAACATAAATTACATTGTGTAAGAAATAAATCCCCACCATCATGTGGGGTTTTGAAAATTTAAGCTTGTCATTTTACTAAATGTAGTCAAGAAAGAGCTTATCTATGATTTGCTCTTATTTAAAATACTACATATGTGTAGATGTGTGTATTTACATATACATATATATGTGTGTCCATATAATTGAATTTATAAATATCTGCTTATATATGACTTTATTAAACCAAAAAAAAAAGTATACAGATTTGTAGAAGTAATTGTGAGATTATAGTAGCAAAAGATTGAAAACAAAAGATTTCAGCATGTTTTAAATTATTTCCTTTTTTAAAAATAAATATTGGTTCCTTTGACCAGAGTGCCAAAGTTACTCTTTATCTATGTGGAGTCATCCCAGATGATTTTGCATTACTTTATAGTTTTCCAGTAAAGAGAGTAAACATATACACTTACAAAATCCAGATAACTTTCAGAATTTTTTCCTCTCTAAGTAGAAGATTATAGCTATGTTTTAACTCGAAAATAAAATCTTATTCCAAAAATCATTATGAACCTTAGTAAAACAAAAAAGAGACCTATTATTATAGGAACTTTCTTTATCTGTATATTAACTCTATATTACTAATGTCCAGTAGCAGTATCAACAAACCTATAAGTTCTCTAATAATTCAAGCATCCTATGGCATTATTTTTCAATTGTGAATGTTCAAAATTCCATAGTGAAGAAAAAGATAAATATTAAATTCTGTTACAATACCATGGTAATATTCAGAAAAAAAATTTTTTTTTCTTGGCCTGGAATTTTTTAAGAGACTTGAAGAGAATTAGAAAGGAATCACACAAGTCATGTAGTAACAAAGCCTTCTTAAATATGTTTCTCCCAATTTTGTTTTCAATAACTATCTTTGGCTCAGAGGGAAAGGACTGGACCAGATGACAGTGACCCTAAACCTCAGCTTAGTAGTCTGCAGTGTACCCCACCCACAAATATACAAGTCGCCTCTATGCATTTAACGATCTTCCATGGTTAAGAAAAGCATGTTCTTTCTTGTCTCCACTCTATGTCCTTGCCATTTTGCTAATTCATTTTTTTCTTATGTTTCTCTTGGAGACAGAATACAGCTGGTTGTCATCTTCCAAATACTGTAACAATCCCTCACATGAAGATAGTAATTAAGTCATCCGCTCAGCCTTCTCTTTTTGAGAACTCAAATTCCTTTTTAACACAAATTATAAAAAAATTGCCATAGCCTTGGACATGAAAATTGTTATTACATAGACTTTCTCTGTAAACTCCACATGTTTCTGTAAATTCTCCTTCTCTAGGGGCAACAGCAGATATGCAAAGCCTTGAGAAACTCAAGTTTCTGCTGTCTGGCTTTGTTCTTCTTACAACATAACACCAATAGTGAACTCCAGTTCTCCATTAACCTCCTATGAACACTGTGCAATTCTCAGGTAAACTTGTGTGACTTCTACCTCCCAGTCACCTTTCACTCTCTGTCTCCACCCCCACATATTCTAAAACAAGAAAATTTCATGAAGAGCAGACTCTGGAGCAGCTGCAGTAAGAGGGAAGCTCCATATCTTACACAGTCTAGTTAATCCATATATACCATTCTCAGCTGGATGTGTTTTATCTATAAGGTATTAGTATGAAGGTAAGAATTTACATCAGAGCTTTTCTTTCAGTCAAATAAATGTAAAAATCAACAATGATCACAGGGGATATCAAATAAAAATCAGATTTATCACTGTGATTTTAGTAAATTACTTAATCTCACATTTTCCTCATCTATGTAATGGGAATAGTAACACATACAGTTGTGTTAAAAAATGAGTGAAACAGTATATTAGCATGTTACTCAACACACTGCCTAAAAGCACTGCTTTCTGTGGGAGAAGTATGGTATTTTTAGACCATGAACTGATGAATCAGTTCTCTTGATAATATATTTTTATTTAAAAAGAAGCCTTCTGAAGTTGCAGTCCTCCCCAAAGTGACTCTACTGATAAGTATTTCAAATAACAATTTAAATGTATGAGCAGGGATACCCCCTAACTAAGGCAAGTCAATATTAGATGATTCATCTTATATTCAAGATATTAACATGTTTATTTAATGATAACCTCAATTCAGTGATCCTAAATTGCTTGTAGCAAAATGTTCTCTGCATTGTCCCATATATTTTCACTGGTAAAAAGTCTAACCCTAATCTTGAAAATATTTTACATGCTAATTTTCCATAATATAGATCTACAATAATAATAATGCATCAACATTTTGCCTCCATGTGCTTTGAATAAAGAAAGACAGAATATTTCAAGGTTGAAATTTGAAAATATTTTTATATGAAAACAATTTACTTGTTAATATCCATTCTATCTCAATAGCAACATATATAACCTGAAAAATATATTAATAGGTAGAATGAAGATTTATCCTCCATCAATATTGTAATTCATTAATTACTTGAGGAGGATATGACCACTGACTTAGCTGGGAGTAATGTAAGCATGACTTTTGGAGTTTCATGATTCCATCATTTACCTGTTTCAAAGTATTTATAATGATTGGTAGCATGTTTGGAATAAATTTTATTTAAATCTAGGGACTATTGAGAAATTTAAGGAGGAAAGGTGTCTCATCCAGGGAACAGCCATTTGTACTAAGAAAAAGAGAGTAAAGTTAATTCTTTAAACAAGCTAAAAGGCTCAATGAGATACATGATGAAATACTTCTTTACCTAATTTAAGTTTCTTAAATGGCAACCAGTAAAAGTCACTGCATACCTGGAAAGTTTATCTTTTCTCTATTTAGGGGAAAAAGCTGCCAATTAAAAGGGCTAGAAAATGTAGGGGGGGAAGAGGTGGATAATAAATATTTAGAGCTACTCTAAATACTGCTCTTCTCTAAATGGCAGATTTAACCTGCTATTTTGTGACTCTTCTATAAGGTGATTCATTGTCATCAACAGACACATTTTGATTTTTTTTTTAAAAAAGGTAACAGTAGTATTTTAAAAAATTGTGTTTTGTTTATGAAATAATCTACCCCAAAATGGTTATTGTGGACCACTCATTTATCAGCAAAATCCTGCAACAAATTAACATTGAAGGGTATAGATATCTTGATGTGAAAGAGACAATTCCCTGAATTATTTCAGTAGCATTTACCATTCTTGATCATACTCCTATTTCCTTCCAAAATTTTTTTAAGGAGATAATGTTACGTGAATAGACTTTAATCAATGTGCAATAAAATTCTGCCTTTGAAAGCTTGTGAAATTTTCCCTAGAAAAACATGTATGCCTGCTGTCTCATTTTTCACTGGCATTCCCAGAACTGTGTGGAGAAGGCAGATGACTGGACTAGCCAAGGTGGCTAGACAGAGTATGTTTAGGATTTTGGAAAGCCAGGTTTTCAGACCAGCAAAAGCAAATAAAGAATAACAGCAGAATTATTAAAGTAACTTCTCCCTCGAACGCTTCTAAGTAGCAGTTTGAACATTTAATTTGTTTAGACATCAATCCCATTAGTGTTGTTGAAGATGATCTTACAGCCACCCATACAGGCCCCTCTGCCCTTCAACCCCTCTATGTGTGACTTCTCAAACTTATGATCTTTAAATATTATATATAATTTAGTTATGGTCTCAAAGGTTGCAGTGGCAGGAAAATTATCTCCTGGACTTCCAATATAATCTACTATAACTTATTTAAAAATTAATTTTTGACTGTACTTATCAATCTTCCCCCCCTTTTGTCTTCTAGCCTGTCAGGTTTGCTTTTTCTCAGAAAGGTAATTTTTCACTTTTTTCATGACCCTGAAATTGCTACTTTTCATCCTACCACTTGTTCATTGCTAAATATAGTCACTGAGTTATTAGTAATTTGCTTATTTTAATCTCTGCTTAAAGTTTCAGAATACATATGTATTCCATTCACAATTTCCTGCACCCTAAAAATCATTAAAGCACATCAGAGGTATATGTGCCAGAAGGAAGACACAGTCTTATTTATCAAGGAAGTTCATGAATAATTTCTCTGCATGTACATCAGCTAGAGACCACAGAGTACTACTTCCAGCAGCACAGAACAACCTCCCTCCTGCTCTATGCTAGTATATCATTCATGAAGATGTTCTAATACTAGATTTGACTCAAGATAAAAGGCAAGAGATGGAAGATAGAAACAGTCACTGAATAAGAGGCAATGGTGGAGCAAAATGATGATATTAGATATCAGATCGTAAAGAAGAGAAATTCTGATTGCAATAATCAAGTGCCCACTGCTTGACAGAGGAAAGTAAGAAGCAAGGGCCAGAATGCAGCTAAAGGAGGATGGATGTATATGATTCTATGCATAAAAATCCAGAGAAAGAACTTAACTAGGAATTCAGAATCAATCAGTAATTTGCACTGAAAACTTATGTTAGAGGCAACAGTAGACAAGTATCTTCCTAAGCTTGCAAATTAAAAAGAATTAAGAAGAAATTTTAGTCAGAAAGTAAAAATGGATAAATGTGTAATTTTTAATACCATACTTAATAAGGAAAACAAAATTAAAAAAAAAAGAAAAGAAAAGCAATAACAACAACAAAAAAACCAGAACTATTTTACCAATATATCATGTATACACAGATATGTGTCTGTGTAGAGGAGATAAAAGTATAGAATTTTTATCATTATAAATATAATGAGGACTACTATTTCCATATGTTTTGCAGAATTTGTATATTCAGATTGTAATAAATTCCTGGTTGGAGAAAATGGCGAGCCACTGCTAATGAACTGCTTTTAAACTTTCTTTATATTTAGATAATATTGCAAAAAAAAAATACATGCATGCATACATAAGAAACAAATTAATACATATGAAGAAATCTATCATAACAAGTTCATGCTAGCATATAGGCAAAATCTCATTCCATAAAGCATATTTCCAATTCAGCATAGTGCTTTTCAATCTACAGTTCTCAATTTTTCTATGCAACATTTCTCATAAAGAGCTTTAATTTCTCCAAGAGTTAAATCAGCCAAACTGCTGAACTTGGAAGGGAATGGTGTACAGTTACAAAATAAAGGGATAATTAGGTATAATATTCCAGAATACTTAGAAATATTTACTTCTTGCAGGAAATGGTTTTTCCAAATAAAAGCTCAGGGTGAATTAATTGTTGTAAAATAAGTACACAATCAAGCAAGTAACATTTTATAATTCTGAAACAAGCATATAATAGAAACCATTTCAAAGATGCCTAACCTAAGGGAACTGGCAACTGGAAGGAGATTTGTGAATTAACAAAAGTGATGATCTGGCAGTCAACATCTCTGGTTCCCAGCTTTTGAATGCATGCTATAGAATGAGTGGAAAGCACATAAGAAATTAAATATATACTGTGTATGAAAAATTAAGCAGGTGGAAGAACAGAGAATGAGTGAATTAGTCTAGAGGGGAATAGAGAAGCAGAAAAACTGGAGAAGAAAAAGGAGAGGGAAATGAAAAATATTTGACAATTTTGAAAATCTATTTATCTTCTTTGTTCAACATTTTCTATTGATCACCATCAGTGTTGGCAAGTAGCGTGAAGCTGTGATCCTGAAATGATATTTAATTAAAATCCAGTTCTATTTTAATAATATGGTAAACACATCACAATTCTGTATGTAAATAACATCAGCAGATGAAGGATAAAAGAAGAATCAAAACTAAGTGCTAGGAAGTTTACAAAGAAGGCAAAGAGCGAGTCATGCAGAGAAAAACAATAATTAAACTCTGCTTCCAATTTATTGTTATTGTGGCTTTTATTAAGATTCTACTTTAGTCCAAAAGTTATTTTCTTTCTGCCTTGCCAAGGAAGAAAAGAAGCACAAAGTACATTTTGTTCCTCTTACCCATAAAATCAGAGACAAAATCTGTTCTCAACAACTCATTCCCAACTCTCTATGAACTGGATTATTTTCTTCATTATCACCTTTAAATTAATCTGAGTAAAATTCCTTCCCCAAAATGTTTACCTGGTGTTACACTAAAATACTAGATAGTGGCAGTTGTACAGTTTTACTAGGGAAACATTTGGTATTTGTCATAGATTCCTCTAGTCACCCCAGCCAACATCTTTGAAAAGCTCTTTGATATCTAAATACATTAACAAATTGCTTTATAGGTATTTTTATATTCCTCTGAAAGCCACTCGTATGCATATATATTCATCTTTATTATTTGTTTATTGTGCCTTGTACAGAACAAGAAAATATTCATGAACTGTCTTTGTGATCTGCAAATCTGTAATTTCCAAATTCACAGTAATTTAATTGTTAATATAATGGTTAGTGTCATAAGACTGGGCCCACTTTAAGAAGTGGGTGAAATTATGATTTCTTCATGACCTGGAATAATCACAGTTATAGCAAACCTTGAAAGCCTTAGTTGGCCTGGATTGACACAACAAAAACATACTTGGTGGTGACTCAACAGGGCAAGTGTATTTCTCACATTTCTGGAGGTTGAAAAATTGAAGATCAAGGTGTAGGAAAATTCTCTGCGTGATGAGGAGATGCTTTCTCGAGATACATTTTTTCACTGTTAACTTATATAGCAGAAAGGTCAAGGGACCTCCTGGGGTTCTACTGTACTTCATGAGAACAGAAATTCTCCAAATTCTTATGAAAGTAAGAAAAACTGATAGAAGGCCACCAATTCCACTTAGGAGGACTCCATCCACACAATCTACCTCCCAGAGGCTCCACCTTGACATAACACCACATTAGGCTTTAAAATTTCTTTCTATTTTTTTTTTTTTGAAGATTTATTTGTACATATGAACTGGAGTACAGGAGAGGCTCAGGGGCGGTGAGAGGCTTCACCAGAGACAGAGTGGGGAGCAGAACAAGCAGATCTACGAAGTACACTGCTGAGGGGAGCAGCGGGCGGGTCAGGATAGGTCTGCCACGCCATGTGGTCACCTCCGGGGCAGGCGGGAATCGAACTCATGCTTTAGCTTCTCAGTGCAGTGCTTTAACCCACTGCGCCACTAGGGAGGGCCTAGGCTTTAAAATTTCAAATGAGAATTTGGGAAACCATTCAGTCCATATCAAGAATATTTACTAAAGCCTAGAGTTTTTCTATCTCTTTAAGTAGAATTATTGACAATTGTACTTTATTTCATCTTCCCATTGATCCATTGTGATATAGTTACAAAGTGACAAAATGGTAAACAAATAGAATATCAAAGGTGTCGACTCCTACGGAATTAGGCTTTAAGAGCAGGCTGAATTGTTTCAGTAAAGAGATGAAATAAAAGCCTCCACTGTACTTGCAGAGAAGATAAAGAAAGCATTTATTTCTTCCCTTTTTGGTCCCCCACCTCTTCCAACACCAGAGTATAGTGAACTTGTCTATAACTTTATTATGCTCAAAAGTAAATATCTTAACAATCTAACATTGCCCCAGTGATTCTCAGGATGAGAGGAAACACTCATCATTTACATACATTGTAGAGACATATGTCGTAAAGTGCCCACAAAGTCAGTAGCAAGAGGAAAAACTTGTGCTTAGTTATTGTATTCTTGAAGTTGCCAAAAACTCAGGAAGAGAAATATCAAAAGGGCCAAAGGGGAGGATTTTCTTTTCTCTAAGACTAGCAGAAAGAAAATACAGCCAAGCCTACAACTCCTCAGCACTCAGACACACTCTAATTATTTGAATGGGAAGAGATGTACCAATGCCAGAAATATAAAAACAGAATAAATTCAAAAATTTGAGAAAAGGATGTGATTTGGCTAAGATTATTTCTATCTTTCTCCAATTCCAACCCACTTTAATTCAAGCAGCTCACATCTGGTGTTTTATATGAAGTCAAGAGGAAAATCTCACTGAACCAGTGCTGAGCAGCTCTTGGCTGGGAACAAGGCCCATGTGCTTGTAGAGGTGGAGAAAATCACAGAGCAGACCGACCTGTCAACCTCCAGGCTGCAGAGCCCAGGATTTGCACTAATACCCTCATTTCAGTCAAAGAGAATAGATAAACAAGAGATAAGGCAGTTAAGAAATAGTCAACTGAAGTAAAAAGCATATTGAGTGCACTGTGTTAGAGTGCAACCTCCTCACTGCTCTGCTACTGTCTCTGGGCCATCTAAAAATGGCAGATAAAGATGCTACTTTCTCAAGTCTTACAGAGTATCTCCTCTGGGTATTTTGAATTTAGATTTGCTTATTTGAAGATTGATATTGTACGTCATAATTCTTACAAGGTTTTAATACAAATTTAGAGTTTAGATATTAAAAGTACTACTTATGTCTGTAGGTCAAAACAAAACAGTCAAAGAGACACTTGGACCATGTTACTCACTACATACATTGTGGTAAAAATGAGTTCTGATGACCTGAAGCGTAGTCTGATCTCACGTCCATGATGAAGGTGAGTCACCCTGCTAGAAACACACTCACTGCTTATGTGCCTCATTCAAACAGTGAGAATAATATCCCACTTACAGGATTTCTGCAAAGACTGATAAGAGTCCAGCATGAGCATTTTGCTGGCACATAATAGGTGCTGGGCAAATACTAGTATATTTTACTTTATTTTGTCATCATGAGACTCCTCTATTGCTAAAGCTGCCAATTATTTAAAGCTGGTTAAAATAATTGAGGAAAAAGGACTATATCCCTAATAACAACTTAAAAATGTAGGTGTCTGATTTGAAAATCTAGATTGATGCAAGATCATCCCTCAAAAACTAAAAGGAGGATTTCTCCCCTCAGGACACCCCCTCTCTTAGAAGATTTTCTGGCCATCATCTTGTATTTCTCTGCCCAAGGCTTATTTCCATTTATAAATGAATATTTCAATGTGATTTATCAGAAGTTCTTTAATTCTGGTATGATTAGATATGCACCATAAATTTGTGAGGACTCCTGGGGTATTTCCTAGTTTAGCCTGGCTTCTAGTAGAGATCCTTTTGTGAGTGAGTTCTCATTATTTTGTTCAATTCTCAGGGATCAGTGAGCACTTCAGTTCTTATTGCTTATATTCCCTTTAGAGGAATTTGGAGATATGTCATATTGCTCTCTGTTTTCCCAAATTTAAAAAAAAAAAACACATGCACACATAGATTTTTACTTTCTTTGGGACATTAGTGTTGTCTATACATCAGGACAGTATGGAACACATCTCATCCTTAGTATCACAGAGCTTCAATTCCCTCCCACAAGTCTGAGTAGTATGAGGGGTTGATGCGAAAAATGACAGAAGATCTGGAGGTCAGGGGAATAGTCAGGACTGGTTGGAAGAAGAGCAATCATGGAACAGCATCAAGTGTAGAAAGGAAAGGTGAAACAGCAGCTAGACTAAACTAGGAATGTGTGTTGGGTATGCCGGGGTAGGGAGCATTATACTAATTGCAGGACCTGGGAAAGGGGCTGTGAATAAGCACTAAGGGAGTGAATAAGCACTAAGAGTAACATAATGAGTAGCAAATTACATAGTGCACTGTTCAGATAATTCATGCATTGTGGTATTCCTTTATGAAAAGCAAGACACAAGTTAAACATATCTTTTAAAGACACCATGAATGCCTAGAAATTTATGGGCAAAATATGGATTTCTATTATTCTCAAATTCAGTCTTAAAAACTGCATCTTTATTGTTACCTTCTCTTTAGGAATTTTCAATTCTTAGAATCTTAAATTATTCTTTGAAAACTATGATTTCACAAAAATACATTCACTTCAGCAATTGTCATTAATTCTCTTTATTGAAAGAAAAGCGTCTACGTTGCTTAAAAAAAATGAATTTGACCTTAACTAAATTAACTCAGTGTATTCAACAACATAGGACATACCCCAAGGTCACGAATGTTTGTATCTTCCTTTAAAGATGCATTAGTTTGGACCTGAACTTTGGCCCTTTGAAAATATCAGTCCTACATAGGTTGTAGACATAATCAAATTTTTACCCTTAGTTATTTAATATGACTGTAATCATTGAATTGGTTTATTTAAACTTGATATGAATTAACCAACCATATTTAAAACTGGTTTGAATTTACAACCAAGGGCACTGTATGTCAACACATTTTCAAAAGATACCGATAGACAGAAATGGGGAAAATGTATTACAGATAAATACAATATACCTTGCATTTCTCATGTATCTATCATAGCCATGGACTTTTTGAAAAACATCATGTACATCCTATTAATGAAAAAAGTTTTGGCAGTCTCCTGAAAAATATTACTGAGAACACTTTTAATTGCTTTGCAATCTATAGTGTACATTGTTTATTCTACTCTAGAACTTGTTTGGAGTTTCCTTTAGAAAACAGAATCACCAAAAAGTGACTGTCGAGCCCTAAGATCAAGTGTAAAATCTTAGAGCTTAGAAAAACAGACAGATTTTCATTCTATTCATGGATAGAAAAACTGCAGAGTACCATGCATGGTTTTGCTCAAGTGTTAATTGCATAGAACAGAAATGGAAGTGGGGGGACATCTGAACAGGATATGAAGAAAAGAGAGCAAAGTGTCAACTCAGGGAAAGGAAAAATTAAATACCTGGAAAAGATACATATTATAGAAGCCTAGAAACTGAAACTAAAATGCACAAACTTGAAGTCAGATCACTTTTCCTGTCATTTTTAACACTTCCTTGTTCTGACATGTCTGCAGTGCTATAAAAGCTATCTAACTGTACTTAAATTTTCCAAATGCACAGAGGCTTGAAAACTGTTTGTTTGAATATGAAGCAAAAGTTAAGCAAAACTTTACCAAAAACTGAAGAGATTCCAGTTCAATTTTGAAGAGTACCTAATTCACCCCTGCTGATTTTTCCATTCATGTTGGCGAGGTTAATTTGTGTCTCACATTATTTCACTCTCTTAACTCACTAGTTTTGTAAAGAAATACAAATGAATTTAATCTCACCTTTGAAGATGATAATTATGTTTCCATCACTTATATGAAAGATTTTAGTAACTCTCTCATGCCTGAGGCTTTTTGAGTTATGGATCTTTCAGCATCATAGCAGAAACATAGTAACTATACTTCATAGGTGGGCATTCTGCTATTGTGCATGGCAAGACAGAGTTTCAGTTCCTCTTGACAAATTCTAGTAGAGTTTGGAAGGATCTGCTCTGAACCATTCGAGGTGCTGATTCTTCAGGGAGACAGTCTTATTCCCAGATAACAGAAAAACTTCTGAACACAGAACACATGCATACACAAACATGTCATGTCTGTCTATATATATATAAATATATATGTATATATGTATATGTATATATACATATACATATGCATATATGTGTGTATAATATGGACCTTATAAGTTATATGACATATACATAGATCAATGCATGTATGTGCATCTTACATGTTTATATCAATCATGGTGCTATACAACTGATTATATATGACCACATTCTGCATATTAGCATACCCTTTTTCTTCACGAGTGTATCAAAACACTTTAAAATTATTTGGGGGGACCACATAATTATCTATTACTATAGTCATTTGTCAAAAAAAGTAAGACATAACTATCACTTACTTCCTTTTTAAAGATTTATTTATGTATACATACTGAGGTACAGGCCAGAGGTGTGGGAGGTCAGAGGGGACAGAGTGGGGAGCAGAACAGGCAAAATTGATGAAGAACACTGCTGAGGGAAACAGTGGGCGGGTCAGGAGAAGTCTGCAGCGCCATGTGGATCTCCTCCCAAGGGAGGGATCAAACTCATGCTTAAGTGGCTTTAGCTTCTTCGTACTGTGCTTTAACCCTACTGTGCCACCAGGGAAGGCCCTGTCACTCATCTTTTTTCAATCCTTATGCTTGTGAATATACTTGCCAGAAGTGGAGGAAAAGAATGAATTCATCTGAGTAATAAAACAAAACCTAAAGAAGAATAAACCTGATGTTGGGGTCTAAAGAAGAGTTCTGTAATTTTTTTAAACCTATTTTCCAATTTATTAAGTATTCCATCTCCACACTTCAGTTTCATCATCTCAAAAAATGAGACAAAATAATTTCTGGCCTACCCTGGTTGTGCAATGGGTTAGGATGCAGCACTGTAAGATAGCTGAAGCCACTTCAGGGTGAGTTCAATCTCAGGCCCTGGAGCTGATCCACATGGCACAGCAGACCACTCCTATCTCGTCTGCTGCTCCCCTTAGCAGTGTACTTTGTTGATCTGCCTGTTCTGTTCAGTGTTCTGTCTCTGCTGAAGCCTCTTACCATCCCTGCACCTCTGGCCTGTACCCCAGTTTTGTATGCATAAGTAAACAAATCTTTAAAAAATATAATATATATATATATATTATATATAGTCTGTAAGATTATTTACATAGTACACTTAGCAATATGATGGCATACAATTTCTTGCATACAATGACATAAAATTGTTAATTGGTTTATTATTTCTTAAGACACAAATGACTGTGTTCCACCCCATAGGTTTCATGAATTTGGACTTTTATTCATATTTAAAAAATAACGGACAAGTCATTCACAAGGTCCAAGATGTGTGGCATAAGACAAGTATAAGATATATGATATGAAAGTCTGAACAGTCATGTCTACATGGTAAACAATAAATTTGTGAGCACTTTCATCTTTAACTTTAGGTAAGACTTATTGTAGGAAAGATGGTTATTTACTGTATGGGCAAAACTATTCCCTATTATCAAAGCTAAGTTTAGTTTACAACAGTCATCAGTGGTGGTCTACAACATGGCTATCTAGCCTTCTATGCAAGATAATTATGTGATTAAGGACAACTAATTTAATGTCTTTGAATCTTATTTTCTCCTATAAACAATGAAGAAACTAAGCTGGCTCTCCAAATCTCATGACTTGAAATATATTTAGCTTTATGATAGGATGGATAAACACCATATTTTATTGATTCCAAATGTCATTGAGTTTAAGATGTACTATCTTATTTACCACAAAAGACTGCATTGCCCATTAAACTACAGGACTTTTATTTTAAATTTATTGAAAAAAATTTTAAAGTTTTTTTTTTCATGTTGCATTCTTGTTCATTCATGATGAAAGACAATATAAATGAAATATATTGGTTTAGGTGTTTAAAGACTGTATGTGCAGAAATTGTCTCTTCTAAACTACTTTTTATTCAGTAAGGAGCATAGACTACCAATTTAATTTGCAGAGAACAAGTTCTCTGTTATTATCCTCGGGATTTTGTTCAGTTTACACCCATTCTTCCAGATTTCATATTGGTACTTTCTAGGAAGGGCTTCAGGTTAAAAACTTCGTATACTTTTCTCAATCAGTCCTTAGACATTATTTTGCTTATGATCCCCAACATGATGCTGAGTCTATGTGTACACAGGAGATGACAGCCAGAGCAAAACTGCCCTAATTATGCACCATCTGCAAGATGTTCTTGATTTCAGAGATGATAAAATGTGGGGGGAGAATAACACATTCATCTTAAAATTGGTGTAAGACAACATTAGTAATGAAGAAGTAGTGAAGCACATAGATTACTAACCTGCTACTTTACAGCAGCTGTAATAATTAAACGAAGGCTCCAGACATACACCCAGAGACAGTCTTTGTCTCTCTCAAACACACAAGCACATATATACATGGCCAAGTGCAAGGCCACACCTTCCATAAATAAAGAATATTCTTAACATTACCAGACACCCTTCTCAATGTGTACAGGGTACTTCATCAGGATATTAATGTTTGAGATTATACAGTAAGTCATTCAACTATGCTTATGCTTTGTGTAAGAAAATTTAAAAGGAAAATCACATACACTATCATCTGAATTATGTAATGATTTCTGGCATGCCTCACATGGTATTGAAGCTGATAATATTTAAATACACAATTTCTATTTCTCTCATTATACCTCTTTCACATTCTCACAAGAATGAGTTGGCAGTAATGGAAAAATTGTTTCTTGATCTCTACTTCCCAATGGTCTTTGTCTTTTACCTAGCCAATGGAATTAAATGATATCTCATTGCTTGAAGGGGGTTACTGCCTTGCAGGAGGCAAGAAGACCTATTTCCTCTAAGAATTAGAAAAGCAAAGAATTGCAGAGTCATTAGTATTACTACTGAGGAAGGGTGGGGAAGGCTGTAAAGAGGAAATAAATATACATGGGCCCACATCACTTTTACTGAAAATGAATAGGCAGGAAAAAATACCCAGCTGATCAGTAAGAAAATATGTATTTACTTTTGCTTGCTCAAGCTTGGGAATGAGTGCAGAAGCAAGCTAGCTCTGGGACCAATTTCTGTCTGCCCTTACTGCCCTGCAAATGACATTCTTACCAGACCATTAAGAAAACTGTTATAACTTCTAGTGAGACCACCTGCTAGGTCTCAGTGCTGGGACGATTACATCTATCGGAAATAATGACCCATAACTAGAATAAAACACATTAATAACATCACATTTACCCAGGATAATGCATTTCACCATTTTATATTGCAGAGACCAAGTTAATCAGTAAAAGCATTACCCAAAAACGAGAGCAACTAACAGGCACAGAGTAGATAATGAATATAAAAGCAGAATGTTCAGGCTTTTTTCCCCCCTACAGAACTGAGAAGATATGTAATGGGTAGTAATGGATGGCACACCAGCTTGGGAATGGATAATCCAACCTTCTGTTTGTGGATTCTTATGCTAAGGAAGACCTGGAAGCTCCTTCTCTGGAGACATAAAAAGGCATAGGAGAAAACATAAGGTTGTGAAGTTTAATGGTAAAAGCTCTGGATTAGGAGTTAGAAGACCACAGGTCTTACTCTAGCTGTGCTGTTAATGAGCTGTGTGACCTTGGGCAATTCACTTCACCCTTCTGAGTCTCAATTTCTTATCTGCAAAATGAACAGCTTAGACTAGGTGATCTCTGAAATCCCCTCCAATTCTCATATGTTGTGATTCGAAGCAGAATGTCAACCTGACATGGTAGTGCTGCGAAGTGTAATAAAAATGCCTATAAAACTTTGGAGCTCTGTGATCCTTAGAACTGCAGGCAGAAAGGATCAGCAGCAATGGCATTTAGGAGACTATTTTGACACAATGGACAGAGGCCCTGATAAAAGGCAGTAACTTTAAAGAAATGCTGCATCAGAAGGGAAGTAAAGCAAACTAGTGGTGCTTCTGGCTAAATAAACCGCAACTTAGGATGTATGAGACACTTAAATGGTTAATCTTATCTATTCATTTTAGAGGTTAAGAGGGCATAAAAGTAAGCTATTAGTAAACTGTCTTAAATTTTCAGTGCCTCTTACACTTTTCTACTTTGTTTCTATGGGAGAGAAGTTGGGTAGAAACACATTTCCTAATCCACCACAACAAAGTGACCAGAAACAATTATGGAAAAATGTATATGAAGAAACCTGAAAACCCAGGACCCAGGTTTAGTGTGTGTGTGTGTGTGTGTGTGTGTTATTGCTTTCCTTCTGGTTTTCACTACCTCCAATCTTATGACTGTTGAGAGTATTTCATAGGGAAAAAAAAAAGCATCAAAGTAAACTTTTTATTTTATCAAGGTGCAAAATGTTGATTGTAAGGAAAAAGCAGAAGCAGGTATAGGATGTGCTGGCATTTTACATAAAGAATTCCAGTGACACCAGCACACCAAACTCTCTGGTACATAAATCTAATCTTGATACAAAATATTATTCCATTTTGGTCTTACTTTATTACTTGAATTAGTCCACTTAAAGAACAAATTACATAAAGTTTAATTTTCCTTTTCCAACAAATCCCACTGCAAGCAGCAACCACCTGAAGCCAAAAGAATTGTATGTTTTACCCAAATGCAAGTTAAATAAAGTATTAAGCTAATACTTTCTCAAAACAAATGTGCAGTTTATACTAACAATCTTTAGTCAAACCAGATGTTAGCCAAACATAATCAGAAATGGCCCTTAAGTGAAGCATCCTTCTTGTTAACCAAAAATAAAATGTGGAAGATAATAGAAAGGCTGATAGCCTCTTGTAATGAAGGCAAAAGAGATTCCAAAAAGTTGTAAAAATTAATGATATCTGACTGACATTATTTAAATAGACAATGGCTCTATCAATAAAAAGGAGCCCTAACAAATGTGTTTCATGACAGAAATATATTAACCACTTTTCATCATCTGGAACCTTCATAAATCAATAAAAGATAATATTTACTCTATCCTGCTGGGGTGGGTTTTTGTGTTTCTAATAGAATTCAGTTAAATCTGGTTGCCATAGTTACAACAGAGTTCTAGAATGAGTTTTGTTTCATCATAATTGCTGCATGTTAGTATACAAACAGCAGAATTCTACCTTCACCCAGCAGCACTCACTGTGAATAAAGAAATACCTTATCAAAAAGTAATTGAACTAGAAATCAAAAATATATGATTGAGCCCTTGTTCTCCTTTGAGAGTTGGCATATATTTTCAACTATTTTTTAGCATAGTTATCTCTAAAAAGCACATCAATAGTAAAGATGAATATAGAGGAAGATTAAAAAATGTTTAAAGTTATGGGAAGATTTGAAAAATTAAAATAATTTCTTTTCAGTCTGTACTATAAGTCAGAAGGTAAAATTTGAGATTTTAGGCTATTGATCTAACTTTTTACCAAAGATCAAAGTCAGTTCATGTGATAATGTTTTAAATATGTTATTTCTCAATCATTTCAATGCCAGTTCAGTGAAAGCTGACCAACTAAAAGAACACAAGCCAGATGATTTATTGTTAAGCTAAATGTTTTTAGAATGAATTTCAAAGTTCATAAGGTAAAAGAAGGAACAAATGAAAACCTGTAGCTTCTGTTATTTCTTTAAGGGAATGAATATTCAGAAAATACACAGTCAAAAAGAATTACAGCCCACTACTTTGGAAGTATTTAGAAATCACAAGGAACAACATTTGTGCCTTAAGAAAAACTCCAATTTTCACAGACAAAAGCCTAACAACCTATGCCAGTAGCAATTAAAATGTGAGTGCTATTAAAGGTGTAAACTTTGCAATAAGTTTTTGTCAAAGTTCCACAATGCCGCCTGTGAAATCTGAAGGGAGAACATGTCATGAGAATAAGGAAGGACAAAAAACTTCCACTAAAATTGTCCTTTCCCATATGGCAGCTTAAGACAAATAGTCTTATGCATGCTATTTTGAGGAAAACACAATTTTTAAATGACTGAAGAAACCTCAAGTTATTCTATAAATGAAAATAAAAAGAAATACTCATTTCTTATAAGCTTTATGTTTTCCCTACTTAGAGATTGTCATTCAATATATTTCATTTGAAACCTTTTATTCTACATTTTTAGCATTTATTGTTGGGGGAATTTGTGTGTGTGTGTGTGTGTGTGTGTGTGTGTGCTAGATTTGAATCATGACCATCTCCAAGAAATTTTATTAAAATTTATAGTTTTGAACATGAACAAGGCAAAGTGTTAATAATTCAAGAGATATAAAGATAAATAAGACAGTTCTGCCCAAGGGAACATGTACTAAAAGCATGTAGTAAGAGAGTGAGGGAGAGGAAAATATGACTAATTATACCAAAGATATACAATAATATGAGTTATGATGAATGGTGAAAAGAAAATCAGAGCATAGTGCCATGATGGTCAATGCAGCAGAGAGATATGCCCTTTGCATATCAGGAAAAGTTTAAAGAAGCTGGTGGTATTTGAATGGGGTTGCCTGTTTAGTTTAAAGGTAGTTTAACAAGCTAGCACTGGTGAGGTGGTGAGGGATATTTCCACATTTTGCAAAGAAGAAAACTACTAGCAAAAATGAAAATGATGAGAGTGGAGGCTATTTCGACCACAAGGCAGGAGCTTTGGAAGATGTATCCTATTGTTTGAGCTGTGTAAGACAGCAGCTGGTAGAGTAAAGATAACCAGCATCCTGCGAATACTTAACTACTACTTATCTAATATGGGAATATTAATAGTGCCTAGTTCTCTAGATTATCATAAGTACTGAATAAATTAATATGTATAAAACCAACTGATGGCTCGCAATTTTTAAGCAATCAATGTGCAACTTCTTATTTTTATTATGTGAAGAAGAGCTGAAAATATGGTAATTTGAATATGGATTTTCTTTGAAAACTTTCCTTTGCTTTAAATACCCTCATACTATTCTGGATCACTTAAGAATTTCTGTAATGGGGAGGAAAATAAAATAAATTAAACTTGTCAATTACAGCTAAACTTACTGGTTTAAAAGTCTCTTTCAAGCTTCTTATTCAACATTGCAACAGTGCTAGCATCTTGGCTGCACTTTTTAATCATATCAAGACTTCTTGAACATGTTAATACTGGGATCCCACATCCAGAAAGTCTAATTTAATTGTATTGACCATATGGAGTTATAAAATATTCCCAGGTGATTGCAAAGTGTAGTCAAGATTAAGAACTATTGCTCCATTGGGCAAACCACCTGCCAATTTGAAATTCAGCATCCCTGTAAAAATTGGTTCATCACTTCTCACTGAATTTTCCCTCTCCCCCTCAAATTTCACCCTCACACTGGTACAGGGAGACAGTGTGACTCTTCATAAACTATGAGAGTCTGACTTTGGGCCTCACTGGACTCCCCTATCATGGAGTTGGTCTAGTTTTATTCTGAGAAAATGAACTGCTGTCCACTTAAGATCCTGCCTTTCAGCCCAGATAACACTTCCTCCCAACTGGCCTTTGCAGGCACTCCGTTGGATGACACTGCAGGGTCCTCGAGCTCTTGATCTTGACATCCAGGCCTTTGGTCATTGATCCTCCTGACACTAGCATGTGGAATATGTTCCTCTTCACTTTGACACATGTAGACAGCAGGACCAAGCTGCAACTACAGACATTGCAGGTGGTCACATGTGGGACTGCAAAGTGAGCTGTCCACTTCTACCACAACTTTCTGTCCAGAGGAGCAGAGATAAGACTATTATCCACCTCAGAGTACTGCTTCTTACACCCCTTTTACTGTCCTCCTGTTTTAAGGATATCTTGAGTTAGTATGCAGGAAATGGGGATGAGTCTGAGATGGTGCTATCCAGTTCTGTCTGCATGAAACCTAGTGTGTAGCTTTCTTTAAAAATTTTCTTCAAGCTACTTCAAGAAAAAAAAATAAAACTTCTAATGAATAATATGAATTACGCATATTTACTTTTTTTCTTGCTTTCAAATTTAAGAGAATATATTTAAAGCCAATTTATAGTGATGTAACAACTCATCTTCAGATAAGTTCAAATATAATCCTTCACAAATAGAACAGTCATAGGTTGTGGTTGAATTAGGTTGGGTAATAGCTACATTCTCTACTTCCATTTTTATTCACCAATAATTAACATACACATTTTATTCTCTCCTAGATTTCTGCTTTCAGCTCTTCTACCCTGGCCTCTGACTTGGCCTGCCACTGTGAAGTTTTTCTTGGTTCATTAGTTTCTACATAGGTTTCTGACTCACTTCCAAATCTCAGAGAGCATTGTAGTTCTGAACGGCTCATGGGAACACCTGTTCTGTGAAAGGAGTTGCACAGGAGTCACCCCCAGTATTGGGCTGCCTATTTCCATGAGAAGAGCTGACTCTGGTTTTCTCCTGGATTTCAAAGCATTGCACATGATCCAAGACCTTAAAACTGACAAAGAAAGTGAACCCCTCAGGATTGGCAGAAAGAGTTTAATTAAACCTTTTTACCTTACTTTTCAGCTCTTTTTGGGATAGTAAGAGTTATAGCAAACAAAGACCCTTCATCTCTCCTCCCAGTAGAGATTCTCAACTAATATTGACGCTGCCTTGAAGATGTCTATGCTACAATCAACACTAGATGTGAGCCTGTCAGTTGTGGCTCTGCTTTCCAGATAGTCAGCACAAGCCTGCCCAGACTACCAAGAGATTTCAGTTGGTTCATTCTCAAATTCTACTTGCCAACAGAGTTGGAGATTTCTCTCAATTCTCACCCAGATGTCTCTTAATTTTCTTGTTTCTCTTATGGTTTAATGTAATGAAAAGAAAAAAGTATCCACATATTAGAAATAGATATAAAAGAAAAAAATACATCTGTAACCAATCAAAATGTCTTTATATCATCATCATCATCCCCAACAATTGCATACTTTTTACTATGTGCCAAGTGCAAATATAATTGCTTTACATAGATTCATTTATTTTATCCTTACAGCAACCTAATAAGGGAGGTTATAGTACTATCTTAATTTTACAGATAAGGAATCTGAGGCAGAGCAAGAATAAATTAATTGCACAAGATCACAAAGACAGTGCTAGTGACAGCTTCACAGTGGGTTACCAATTCCTTAATTTTAACCCTTAATCTAGCTTGCTTTCTGATAAACATAGCCACCAGTGGCTTCCTCAAATCACTACTATAACCAACCAGCCTGTATTCTGAATCTGAAATTCACTGCTGAATGTACCATTATGGATATACCCCTAAAGAAATAGATGCTAAGAAATTCTGTAGAGCAGGATTGACTTCATAAAAATTGTGCATGAATATTCCATAAAAATATCAATTTGGACACATAATCTAACCTATATTTAAAAAAAATCTCTTAAGGGCCCTCCCTGGTGGCGCAGCGGGTTAAAGCACAGCACTGAGAATCTAAAGCCTCTTCGGCATATGAGTTCGATCCCCACCTGCCCCGGAGGTGACCACATGGTGTGGCAGACCTCTTCTGACCCGCCCGCTGTTTTTATAGGAATGCTCTACTTTTGGAGAGTAGGGGAATCTGAATCATCTGTTCAAACTTCACAGATTAAGGGCACATTTCTCTCTAAGATTGTCATCCTTCAGACAGGATATCTGACTTAGGAAGACAAGACTGTGTCTTTCCCAAGACTTGCCACTGAGTGACAGTGAAACTTCCTGCAAAGGAAATGGACTGGCTGTGTTTTGAGCAATATTTGTAGTTTTGAACTCTTTCATTTGAGCTAGGGTAATAATCCTGTAGTTTAGAGTGAAGGGTTTTGTTTCTAGGTTGCTTACGGCAATAATCCGTTTGATAAAAATTTACCTAACAGGCCCTTCCTGGTGGCGCAGTAGATTAAAGCACAGCACTGAGAATCTAAAGCCTCTTCGGCATATGAGTTCGATCCCCACCTGCCCCGGAGGTGACCACATGGCATGGCAGACCTCTCCTGACCCACCCGCTGCTCCCCTCAGCAGTGTACTTCGTTGATCTGCCTGTTCTGGTCCCCACTCTGTCTCTAGTGAAGCCTCTCACCGCCCCTGAGCCTCTGGCCTGTACCCCAGTTCTGTATGCACAAATAAATAAATCTTTAAAAAAAAAAAATCTCTTAAACAAAAACATGAAAAGTATTAACCCTATTTTATGGAAGAGGAATCTAGAACTTCACAATCATCACACAGGTCCTAGAAATAAAGATCTAAAAATGATCAGCTATAAAAGAATTAGACAAAGATATAAATGAAACAAGCAAGTGGGAAAAAATAAAATAATAAGGCATAGAGAATCAATCAGTGCAAAGCAACCAGGAAAAATAATAGATAAAAATCAATAAAATAACAAACTAGTTATTTTAAATATATAAAATTAATGAGCATCAATCTATACTAATCAAGAAAATGACTTTAAAATATCAACTTAGAAAGGGAATATATTAATACAGATCTTTCATACAATGAAAGGACAATAGAATTTTATAAATAGCATAATAATATATTTAGTAATCTATAATAGACGAAATGGACAAAGTTCTTACAATACATAAAAAGCAAACTTTGATCCAAGAAGTTACAAGAATTAAATACTCTATATCAATGAAATAACTGAATTTTTAATTTAAAAAGATATTCCCACAAAGAAAACTCCAGGCACAAATAATCCAATGCTGAATTCTATCACACATTATAAATAATACCAATTATATACAAAGTCTATCAGAAAATGGTGGCAAGAATACTTCCAAAAGCTCTTACATGGTGACTATTACTTAGGTACAAAAACAGGAAAAAAACACACAAGATTAGAGAAACACAGCTCAAGATCCATTATGAACAGGAATGGAAAATCCTGAATGAAATTTAATAAATAAAATTAAATATAAAAACATATAGTACATTATAGGTAAGTGGCTATTATTCTAGGAATGGTATAGCATCTGAAAATCAATGTAATTCACCATGTAAATAGCATAAAATACAATAAAAATATACTCATTTCAATAGGTGCACAAAATACATTTGACACAATGATTAAAAACTCCTTTGAAAGTAGGAATAAGAGGTAACTCACTAAACTTATTGAAGAAACCTATGAAAATCTACAGATAATTTCATACTCAACCATGAAAATCTCAATCATTTTTAGGCAAGGTCAGGAATAAAGTAAGGATGTCTCTTCTCCTCACATAAGAATGCAATGGAAAGACTAGACTGCTCAATAAGATAATTAATAGCAAAAAAAAAAAAAAAAAAGGCAGGCAAATGGAAAAAAACAAAGTGAATTATATTCACAGAGTGCATGAATGGGTTATTGGGAAATCCTGAGGAGTCTACAAAAACCTCCAGTTAGCTTAAGTAAAGTCTCAGGATATAAGGTCAATGTAAAGAAATCAAATAAATTTTATGACTAAAAAGAAGCAACTGGAAAAGCATAAAATAAACCTTAGAAATAAAAGTTAACAAAAGATGTACAAGAACACTGAAAACTATGAAACCAAGAAATGGAAAGAAGACTTAAATAAACTTAAAGATTATCATTATGTTTCAGAAGATGAATACTAATATGATAGCAATTTCCCAAAAATCAAATATATAAACTCGATGTAATCTCAATAATATCCTAAAGATTTTTTTGAATACACTGACAAACCAATATAAAGTTTTTTTGAATATGTGAAATGGATAGTCAAAAACAATAAAATTCAAGAACAAGTTTCAATACTTAAATAATTTCCCTTTAGGACTTGTAACAAAATTATAGTAACTATCACAGTGTGGCATTAAATTAGAGACAAAAAACAAACTCAAACATTTATGGTCAATTGATTTTTCACAGAAGTGCAAAGATAACTCAATGAGGATAAAATAATCTTTTGTACAAATAACTTTGGAACAACTGTATATCTGTGAAGGTGTTGGGGAACTCCGACCCTTATGTGTCATAATATATACAAAATTAGCACCAAAAGGATAGCAGACTTAAACATAAGGGAAGAATTACTAAACTTCTAAAATTACACATAAGAGGAAGAAAATATTTATGAAGTTGGGTTACATGAATGTTTTTTCCATAGGATACAAAAATTATAAACTATTAAAACAATGATAAATAGGACCCCCCACACACACCCCAAATGATGAACCTTCTGCTTTGAAAAACAAGTAAAAAAATCATACAATTGGCCCTCCCTGGTGGCGCAGCGGGTTAAAGCACAGCACTGAGAATCTAAAGCCTCTTCCGCATGAGTTCAATTCCCGACCTGCCCCTAGGTGACCACATGGCGTGGCAGACCTCTCCTGACCCGCCCGCTGCTCCCCTCAGCAGTGTACTTCGTCGATCTGCCTGTTCTGTTCCCCGCTCTGTCTCTGGTGAAGCCTCTCACCGCCCCTGAGCCTCTGGCCTGTACCCCAGTTCTGTATGCACAAATAAATAAATCTTTAAAAAAAAATCATACAATTAATAAACTTCTCTTGAGGTATGCCAGGCCCTAAAACCTTTACCATGATTCTGTATTTTTCTGGACATGTCTTTTACGCTTGAGTAAGATCATTTGGTTGTAAACACACAGCATATATCAGGATATGTATGAATATGTAAAGATGGTTCCAAACATTTCTATCACAAGAGATCAAATATCAAGAATAGTAATCAAAATGAGTATTAAGTACACTAAGTATGAGGCAGGGTTTCCTAAAAGCACACACCTATTTTTCTGTAGCAAATTCCTTAAGTAACCAGTAAAATATTTGCCTTAAAATAATAAGTAAAGCACCCAAAATGGAAATAGCAATGACTAGAGATGTGAGTGCCAGATCAGACTCCCCACCAACTACAAGGACTGTAAGGAATCTTAAAGAATCTGTGCCTTAGACTCCCTCTACCTAAAAGACAAAGATTGGCTTAGGAGAACCATTGCTCAAGTCCCTCTAGACTTATAACATTAGCAGTAACATTTTCTCCAGACCTTTAGTCAATAACTTTCATTGCCAAATTCCAACTGATTATGGTTCCTGAGGGGAAGGATGGGGTAGTTAGAATAAACAGAAGCTGAAACCCATACCTCTAGTCAGGACCATGAAGATGGCGGTCCTCACCATTGGCAGCTGAGCCTCACAAACCTTGCTGTGACACCGTCTGTCACAGCTGTGCACAGTCAGTGGAATAGCAGTAGGAAATGCTCACCAATTTCAGTGGGTCATTTTTCACCAGTTGCAGATGACTCTGTGGGAAAACAAACAAACAAACAAACAAACAAAAAAAGCAGTGAGGAGGGTGGTTAGCAATAACTGGCAAAGTACAGCCAACATTCTGAGATGAACGAGCTGTCTGTCTAAATTGGAAACTAGGCCTTCAGATTCACTTTGGGAAGAGTTCAGCCTCCTCTAGGACTTCTAACAATCTCCATCCAAATTCCCTCAGGCCTGTGGTGTTCAGTACTGCACAGTCCCAGACCCTAAGTGCATAGTGATAAGTGAAACAGTAGAGTGACTCAGACTCATCCCCCTTCCAGAAGTGCTATGATCACAAGTGAACACCTGACCTGCACTAGGGGCTTCACAGATACTTATCAAAGTATATGGCACTGAAACGCCATTTTTTTATATTATAGAAAAAAAAGTAGATGGAAGATTGTCCTCTCACCTTTTTATGGTATATTCTGAAAAAATAAAACTTGTAAACAAAATTTCTGATTTAATTCTGAGCTGACTTATATTTACCTCTTTTACTTCCACCAAGCTGGGATGGACACTAAGGATTCATAATGACAGAGTTAGATGTTAGTGTCATCATTAAAAGTGGTGAAATTTGGGACATCCAAAATACTTTCTGCTTCAGTCACAAATACCATTAGTTGCTCTCTCTCACTTTATAATAAAAAGTATTTTCAGAAAAGCCTCTGATATACATCATCTATAGCACAGCACCAAGTTTGTCAATGTGATGGCCATTAGAGACAATTTATACCCTATGACATAATTCTAATTGTTTCATGAAAAGCTTAGTCACCTGTGCAAGCAATTCAGTAACTGGTGGAATTTAGGAGGAGGGCGTGTACGTTCCATCACAGATGTGACATTACCTAAAAGTAAAAATGGTCTGACTTTTCATGCACTTGCCTCCAATACGTCTTTTGATCTTTAGCTAACTACACGCCTGATTTTCTGTGCTACTGCTTTTTCTGTTCAGATGTGAAATGGATGGTTAATGACTTAAAAAAACTACTACCAAGGAGTGATTAACAGTTTGGAAAGAGCAAGCAGAAGGCATCACAAAGTACACCTGTGTATTCAAAGAGTTAATGCATTTCCAAAGTTTTCCTCACTTTTAGGAGGATATCCCTCACTTTGAACTAAAAAAAAGAAAAAGAAAAAAAAATCCAGGTGTGCACCAGAAGATGAATGCAGAAAGGAAGAAGACTGCTTTTAGAAGATACTGAACTCCAGACCTTAAATGATTTAAATGCAATTCCCATGTGCAGCTGCTAAACCAAAGCACCTCACCCCAGGGAAGAGATGAGAAATTTTGAGGGCGATTGAACACTGAGAACTCTCATCATGGCTTAGCAAAAGTGACTTAGCACATGTGTTTCAGTAATTATGAAGCATGGGAGTGCTCGCTGGCTCTGAAACATATTGTCGCTGGTGTGACGATGCTGGTGCTGGTGTAAGAGGCAATCAGATGAGGTAGGGATGAACATCTTTCGGCTTTGCAATCTGCTAATGCTTCAGGCAACTTTTCTTCTGAGAATGGTGTGCATTCACACCAAGATTATTCATTGCTTTTTAAGATTAGGTGTGCAGAGGTAATGGGGGCAGGAAAAAAGGAAGTAGAATGCCTAGTAAGTAGCTACTTTGTATGCAGCACCCAGTGGGGGTTTGGGATTTTATATAAATTCCTCCTTACTATGAAAAAGAGAGGACAGAAACTTTACTGGGGAAGTACACATCATGTCAGAAAAGGTATAAAAGCAAAGAATTCCTCTACATCTCTGCACAGGTCATAGAAGAGATTAGCATGACCTCAGACAGCACTGCTTCCCCCTGCCTTTGTACCACTTCTCCCTCCCTGAAAGTCCAGCACAGTCATGGCAATTCTTTCTTTCTTTGCTTTGCAGGGTTTCCATATAAACATTCATTTCTAAACTTTATAGTTTAGCTGTGTTTGTTCCTGAACTATATATAAATGGAATTATGCAACATGGATCTGTTGGCTTCTGGCCCCTTTCATTGAATACAGTTATAATTATGATGCAGCCTTGGTATACATCAAGATTTCTAGGGAGCTTGCAGTGATAGAAGTGTCTAGCTTTAGGTCTGAGACACCAAAGGACTGAGTTGCTAATGAGTAGCAGTGACAGATGTACCTCCACATTCAGTAGTGTATAAGGGAAGAATTATGGACTGAATTTTGCCCCACCCCTACCAAAAAATATCAGTCTTAACCAAAGTCTTTGTGAATGAGATCTTATTTGGAAATCAAGTCTTTGCTGGTATTCAAATTAAGACTATTAGAGAGATTCCTAATTCAACTTAACTGTGAATCTAGAAAAAAGGTGGAACAGCAGACATAAAGAACGCATAAAACTATAATTTCCGTAAAAAGGTTTCCTACCCCACCTAATAAAGGGAGGAGCTGAGGATAAGCTAGATAAGACTTTGGATAGAACACTAGGATACAGGGAAGACTTGAACAGGTATGTGGAACAGAAAAAAGCCCACATGCTTCTCAGCTTTTGGATTGTATCAAGGACTTGGGGGACATGGAAGGAGATGCATAGAACAGAGACATGTATAGACACTTGGAAGAGATGCACATGAGAAGTTGATGGAGAGGCATTGACAGTCATTCCCTTAGTTTGTCTTTGATTTTGCTCCCTTCATCCAGACTTGCCTGGCTCTTTTTACTCCTTTCGTAAGGCCACAAAGTTCCTTGGGCTTGTTGAAAGTTTTTAGGCTGCAACAATCATACTTTAGGCAAACTCTGGCTGGGTACAGAGCCATGAGAGGATGGATAATTTTGAATATTTTATCGGGACACAATTATCCTTTCTTCTTTTCTCTTTCAATGTACACTACTACTGTAACACTAAGAGTGTATGTTTTCTTTATTTAGCAGATAGCAAAACCCATCTAAAGCATGTAAGTTTGGGGACCCTAGATTACCCTGAACTAGCAGATTAACATTGTGTGAAGAATGGAACTATATAATTACAAGTCAAAAATCTATCAGAAGGTAAGAAACAAGCCTGGGATGTTCTTTCTCTAGCACCTTCAGAGGGTGCATAACCCAGCTGACAACTTGACCTCAGAATTCTTGCTTAAAATATGTAAGACAACCAATTCTGTTGTTTAAAGCACTTAGTTTATAGTGTTTTGTTAAGTTACTTAGTTGGTAGTGATTAGTTGTGGCAATTCTAACAAAGTAGTACAGGAAACAGTAGAAATTATCATTAGACAAGGTGATATCCAACAGAAATAAGGGTGATGTATGTGAGAGAGGGCAGTCTATGACAAATGCCATATGGTAGCTGATGGAATTGATCCAGAGCACATAAGACTGTCCCTGAAATCTCCAGAATGCAGGGTATAAAAAATTCCAAATTTCACAACCAGGAAAACAGAGGAGTATATGGATCTGGAATCTCAACATAGTCAATTAAAAAACCCTTGAATAAAAAAGACTGGTAGAAACAATATAATGCCATTCTGAGTAATGTGTACTCTGTACAAGATCACCTGACCGAGCTCTGTTCACTCTATCATACTTTGTCACTCTTCTTGGTAGCCATGTTGACCTTCATGATTCTGAATTTGAACTAGCCACACAGAAACTTCATTGAGAATTTATAAACTTATGATAGAAAAGAAACCTACATGTTCATATTCAAGTACAAAGGTAATTCTATGATGTTATTACCTATAGACAGTCTGGACACTACACACAAGTTGTCTAAAATCAGGAATCATTCACTCAACAATTACCAGGCATATTTTTTATGAGTGTACTCTGCTCAATGTGTAAATGGGAAACTCACCAGAGATTATTAAATACCACAAAAAAAATGGACATGCTTATTAATTAATTCAATCAACTGTTTTTCCTTGAGTACCACTGTTCCACATACTGTGTAGGAGCCTGTCTTTTCCTCCAAGGAGTAGAACATTCCATTAGAAAATTAAAATAACAATCACCACAGCCTATAACTGAATAGAGATAATATAGTGAAAGCCATTTATTCAATAAGTGAAATGCAGAGAAGTAAAGGAGTTGATTCAATTTTCTACAGTAAACTATACATTCTAGGTCTTCTGAATCTCAAATATAGAGAAATATTTTCAATGAGGAATTAATTGAGTTAAAAACTGGAAAGATATATGCTCATGTTGTTTAAAGCCAACTATTGAGATTCTATTTCTTTTCTCCTTTCCGAAGTTATGAGAGACAAAATCAGAAAACAGGCAACTGACCAAGGAACAAAGTTTATTTCTTTTCTCAGTCTCCAATGATGTCTTACATTTACCGCTTTTCTTTTCTACATCTTTTCCCAGGTACCTTTCTAGCAACTCTGAAATGCCTAAGAAACTCAATTTGACTCCTCTAAGATATACATTAGTTTTGTTAACTCCTCAAAAAGCCCATCTCAGGCCCACATACTATATTGCCATAGCAGCTGTGGCATAATGGAACAACTACAAGAGAGGTAACACACTTTTCTCAGGTCAGAGATAATATTCCTGGCAAATGAGATTTGCAAGGTCATTTTTGTCTCATTAAAGCTAGCTCAGTCAGTAACTTTCCCTTACCTTTCTTAAAAACCTTTAAACATTAACAATTCACTGATAATAGAAGATTCTTTTGACCTAATTTCCTTTTTTTCTTTTTTTAAAAAATTAGGACAGTACTATTTTTTCCAAGAAATCGTTAGTACTCTTGGGTTTCTTCATACAAAGAACTAGCACATTTTTATAAAAGTATTTCTTTTTTATCCATATTTTTTTAATATTCCTGTTTTACCTTTTCCCCTCACCCTCCTTACTATCAGAAACTGCACTTTATTTGCATCTGCCAGTTTGTAAGTATTTTCCTTTACCAAATCATCCACTGTGTAAGCTCCAAATATTTGTGTTTGTCATTCTGGCTTGTGTTATTACTCATAATACCCTGGAATTACATCTATTTTGATGTAAATGGTGTATTTTGTCTTTCCTTATGATTGTTATCCCACACACCATATCTTCCTGATCCAATCTTCTATCAATGGACATTTAGGTGATTGCCATTTTCTAAATATTAAATATAACACTGCATAAACTTTGTAAAGCATATAACTTTTTGATTTAATGATTCTTATGTTCTTCAGATAGATGCCAAGAGTGGGATTGCTGGGTATTATGCTATTTCCATTTTTAGCTTAAGGTAAATACACATTGCTTTTCAAAATGGTTGTACCATTTTATATTCCCACTAACAGTGCAATAGGATTCTCTTTCTCCCCATCTTCTGTAGCAATTTTTGTTGGGGGTCTCTTTTTTTCGACGTATTATTTCACTCTGCTACCATCTTGAGGGATCTCACCATACCATCACCTTTTTTTTTAGGGGGGAGGGTCTTAGATTGAACTCAGGGAAAAACACTAATTCATGTATTCATAATAAAAAACTTCCAGGTGTAGTTAAGCTCTGTATAATTCTGCAGAAATAGTGCTGTGCCTAGTTCCAAAGTTGCCAGTCCCTAGGCTGAATAGACCAATGTATGAAATGGGGTATAACTCTCTCTGCAAAAACAAAACCAAGTTCAGCTTCTTTTAATGACAAATACTTCTTGAAAATTCTACCTTTTGGATGTTTATACCTTTTTCTAATTTGCCAATATGTACTGTTTTTTAATATTGGGATATCAACAAAGTACAAGAAAGTATATTTTTATTTCTTATGTCAGAATGTGATGACCCCACTGCCTACAGCCTCATAAGGTTGTACCCCATGTAGCAGGCAATCAAAGACAAACGCCAACATGTTTAGATAGGCTTTTTAGCTCTGGGCTAAGAATCAATGTTGGAAATCGCTGGAATGGCTCATCTTGCTGTGAAAGAACTCAATCAGTGCTCAACCTACAGCAGAGTTAAATTAGTAGAATGCTTATCTTTCAAAGTATTCAATTGGGAGTACTCAAATTTTGATGCATTTTAGTTGGGTACTAATTAGCAACTAGCTGACTGCTAAATGGACTGTCACCTTTCCTTTTGACAATTTACTGAAAATTAGCCCCTCAATGTTATATGAACATGAGGGAAATGGGATGGGAGGGTTGGAGCTAAAGATGGGATTTCATTTGGTGCATTTATGGGAGAACTTTTAGTGTGCTGTTGATATTTAAGGACTTCAGTAAATGCAAAAAAGGGGAAAAGGTTGGAAATGACAGACAGTGAGTTTTGCTCAGCAGGCATTGACTCCACAGTCAAAGTATAAATGGATCTAGTTCTTTTTAAATGTTAATAAGTTTTTGCACTGGAAATGATTTCATATGTAGTTGCTATAATATCAGACACTAGACTATTCTGTGGTTACTGAGGCGGATTAGCTGTTTGAATTAGTGCCAAAATTAGGTGAGAACAAATCCAAGAGAGGTATTTAAATGTTAACACAAGAAAATCTTACTTTTGGAAAGTAAACACAAAATGTGACTATTTTAGTCACATCTCTCTTAACTAGTATTATTTTGATACAGAAGAGAATTTCGATCTGTCATAACAGTAGTTATCTTAGTGATAGAACGGCATAAAAGTTAAGCCTGACCATGATGAAAGTAGGTAGAAACTCTCCTTTTCAGTGCTTAGAAAAAAGCATTTTCCTAAGTAACATCCCAGGGTTTATATCTCAGATCTTCACACTGCCTTATGTAATCTCTTATATAGAAAATTTCATAGCAACAAAGCAACATGTGATAAGGGAAAGTGGTGTTGATTTGAATCTAATGAATGTTAGATATTTGTCTTAACTTCTAGAAGAAGATTCACAGCAAAGGCAGAGTTTAATATTGACATTACAATAACATTTAATAAACCAAATAAGCCTTTAACCTGTGAATCTAAAACTCAGAAGGGTTAAATAACTTACCTGAGGTCACACAATTAACAAAGGAAGCTCTCATCAAACAAGGAAAGCTGTCATCTAGTCTTTAATATATGTGAAATCTTTTGCTAGCTGTTTCTACATTTGATGTATCATGTTAATTTTTAGCATATGAGAACGGGATAAGGATATCTCTTCGCAGATGAAGAAGTGATATTTCGGATGAGTTATGTTATTCAAATTCAATAAATTCAGGAAGTGCAAAACCTAGGACTCTCTGAATCTAGTAAATAGGGGTTTCTATTTCCCATGCTGCCCAGGGGCAGGCAGAGGAAATTCTGAGTCCCTACTCATAGAAGCCCAATTTGGTGAAAACAGAGTAAAGGAACAGCTAATGATGTTACTCACTATTTTCATTACTTTTATTACCAGAATTTCGCATCTGTCATTAGATACATTTTTTTTAAGATTCCTATGAACAGCCCTGTCAAATCCATCAGCAACAAATGAAGCATAAACCTATAGCTCTCAGCACTAGGACAAATCCCTCTAAGGTGCTACCAAAATGAGAGAGGATTTGTGTTTATGTGCAGGGTTCCCAGATGGACTCCTTCAAGGCACACAGCAAAGAGAATGAGCTTTTCCTTATTGACACGAAACCAAGCCTTTCAAATATCTAGCTTCAGGCCAGTGCAACCACACTCACCACCTCTTCAGTCATGGCCATGTGACCATAAATCTTCTGTGAACTTTAAGTTGGTGAAAGATGTGTATTCAAGCCATCTATTTTTGTGAGTTTCCAAAAAGGATAGGAGGTGGTCAGTAAGCGAGCAAAGATTAGCAGAGTAGTGTTTCAGCTTGCCTTCCAAGGTGATCTGAGGGCAAAGTCAATAGAGTTGGCTATATATCTCATTGGTTTGTGTATCAGGAGCAAATGGAGAATACTATTGATAGTAAGTCAGGTCAGGCTAACCTAAAGGAAGGACCAGAAAAATCTAGCAGCAGATCACTTTATGATAAAACATGGATATTCCCAGACAATTTGAAAGTGCAAGACGGTTTTTTTAAAATGAGTCCATCTTCAGCTTGCCAAATCTTTTTCTTAATCAAGAGCTACAAGTAAAGTACTCAGGGCTTCCTTATCAAACAAAGTTAGGTTCAAAGACTAATTATTACATCAAGTAGCCATTTTCACCTGGAGTGAGTCTATTTATTATTTCTGAGACTGAGTTGCTGGCCCTAAATATACAATCTAAATACCAACTTCCAAATAGTAATATGCATATACCAGCCTGGAGCTAACTCAAGCTGCAAAAACTACCTAGAGTTGCAAAGCAGAGGCTACATGAAGGTTCGTTTCTCTCTTTGCTCTATGTGACCCTCCGTGAATCATTTAGCTTCTTGAAGTTTCAGCTTCCTCATTTCTAAAATGAGAGTAGCAAAATCTACGTGAGTGTTAAATTGAAAGATATACATAAAATAAGCTATCATAGTTCCAGGCACAATTTAAATAGTCTGTAAATACTAGTTCACATCCTTAATGTATTGTTTCTAGCCCAGACTTTCTTTTCAGCAGCAACATTTGCATTTACATGGTAGTCAAAATACCACTGTTGTACTCCAAAAACAAAAGAACTGAAAACTGCTCCTTTTAGCTAGCTTCCCTTTGAACCAAGCCAGAATTTGTGTCCATTGCACCAACTGAGAGCTGTCCAGTCAATTTCTACCACCTGGACTGAAAGCCAATGATCCACCACCTGCTAAAGTTCATTCTCACAGAGATTTACCATGCTGTGGCTAGCTAGCAACTTTCTAGTCACTCACTTCATACTTCTTGTGGCAAATTATATTTGACTTTCAATTTAAAATCCAGGGTTCTCTAAAGAAAAACCTCAGTGTAATCATGGTGATAAAGCAACAGCACATGCAATTTTGACAGGATGGATTTTTCTTTTTGCCATGAAAAGCGTCCCCCTCTCCCCCCAGTATATATCCATAAAATACTGCCATTCCTACCCTTACTCCACCACGACACATGCACATATTTGGGTGAGTGTGTGTATGCACACACACAGTGCACACACACAAGAGAATGGTACAGGATCCACCCATCAATGTTATCTTGAATTCAGAGGGAACCCATTTCAAAGCAGAAGGTTACTATCCTAGTAAAAGTCATGGTGGTCTCAGATAGCTTTATGTCAATGAGCATTAAATGAATGAAATTGCAAATGGGAAGAGCAGGATCTCGGCAATAGAGTTTTCAACTTATTTAATCAAACTTGTATTTGTATAGTTATTTGGCAAAAACATCAGATTCTCAAACTGATGAGCTAAAGCAAAGTGTGTCAAAAGAAAATGTTGTGGCTCTCTTTCTTAAGAAACAATTAACTTCAGTTTTTCAGAATGAATTTTGGGTGGCTACAAAAGGCATGTTTTAATTCCATATGGATGTTCTTCTTTGATTATTTCATCCAACAGCACAATCTTGAATTCTGAGTATTTAAAACATTTTAAAATAGTGATTCTTATTTTTTTTGTAAGATTATTTATGCATACAGAGCTGGGGTACAGGCCAGAGGTGCAAGGGTGGTGAAAGGATTCACCAGAGACAGAGTGGGGAGAAGAAGAGGCAGACTGACGAAGTACACTGCTTAGGGGAGCAGCAGGAGGGTCAGGAGAGGTCTGCCCGCCATGTGGTCACCTCAGGGCAGGGATAGAACTCATGCTGATGTGGCTTTAGCTTCTTAGTGCTGTGCTTTAACCTGCTGTGCTACCAAGGAGGGCCATGATTCTTAATTTTAATAGCACTATCAATCTCATGAAAGTTTGAAAGCATGATCAACTCTCATTGAGTGGGCAATCCGGCAATCCAAAAGTATTTATATTTGGCCCTAGAATACAATTCTGCACTACATTTAATTGAGAATGTTGGACCTGTATCATAGAAAAATACATGATTCTTTCAGTGTCTTGGAATTAGAAACCTTAAAATCAGCCTGAAAATTAGGGAATTATCTATGCTTAACTCCTTTCAAGCATTCTTCATGATACTTCTTCACATACAGTGTTGTCATACTGATTAATACATAATCTCCTGCCTTAATACCTTCCAGTTGGAAAGCAAACTGATGGTTGAACAAGCCAAACTAAATCCTAATGCTGAAAACTTCAGAAGTGCTAAAAATATCGATTCCTAATTCAACTTACCCCTGGAGATATGCAAATTATATATTAAAGTTACAGTCTATCAAATATATCTTGCGGGAAAGTTTCAGTTGCATAGAAAACTGGAATTTATAAATAACTGATCAATTTCAAATGTCATAAATTTAAAGAATAGAGGAAATAATGTGTGCCCCAATGACACTGTTACAAAGGGAAAGAATAACATAATCCATCCCCAAAAGAGCTGAGCACAGACTTCTCTTGCATATCTCCCTTTGACCCTGATTACAGGGATTCCTCTTTTTCTCAGCCCCTCTGGCATTACTGAGCAATGGTCATTTCCATGACTTGGGGGGGGAGGGAGAAACACAACCTTACTACACAAGATTTCAACTTTAGACCTTTACAGACAACTCCAGGAAGGAAAGAAAGTGAAGGAAAACACAAAAGATTCCAGAGACTCCCTATACATGAACAATATGAGTTAATGACTTTCCTATGCCCCCTCACAAACAACCTTCCTGTGTTTAGGGTAGATTTGTCTCATAGACCAGAAAAGCTGCATTATGCACAAAAAAAATGTACTAGCAACTCTATTATGCAGTCATCCTCAGACTTCATGGTGTTTATTCACAAATGAGTTAATCTGTAGATTTTGTATCTTATCAATGAAACCATTATATCTGAATTCTTCTTTTGAACTTTACATTTTGCATGAGGCCCGCCTTTAACTAAATGTCTATAATAAAATACTAGTTAATATCTATTAGTTAGTTTATTTTGGTTACTTTCCTAAGTTCTTTGCATAGTTAAAGTAACCAAATGTTTCATTTACTTATGAGGAAATGCAGGCATAGTTACTATGGACTTCATAGTTTACTATGGACCCCAAAGACCATAAGTTACAATTCTACTCTTGGGCAAATACAAATATGAAACCATCAACTTAAGTCATATGCTCTATAACATTTATTGCAGCACTATTTACAATAGCTAGGGCATGGAAATAATCTAAATGCCCCCTGAATAAAACATGTGGAACAATCTCACTATGAAGTAGTATTCAGTCATAATGATTAAGAAGATGTAGAATAATCTCACAATTAAATATTATTCAATCATAAAGAATCACAAAATGTTGTCATTAACAGCAAAATTTCTTTAGAAAGAGGAACCATTTACAAAGCAAGAAGCAGAATCAAATCAGTCAAGTATCAGTAGATATGATAAACATGTTGAATAGGAATTTAGACAATGAAAAAGAAGGAAAATTTATATATGTACATATACAAGTATATTCTTTATATAAAATGTGTCAATTCTGTACTATAATACTAATATATGCAAAAAAAATCTAATAGGTTATATATAGATCATGCTGATTTTATACCTTACAACTAGTATATATATTTTAATACATCATGCATTATATGACATGTATTACAATATATGCATACACACATTCATACATCTATGTACACATATACATGCAGTATAGCATAAATGACACAATAAAAAGGAATTATTAAGTTGGAAAATAAAGCTGCTGTAGAAAACTTATAAATTCAAGAATAAACAAAGCAATATTAAAATGAATGATGGCTAAGACCTTTTAGGAAAAGTTAAAAGCAAGAACCATCAGATTAAAAAAAGACACAATGTAAGTTTAGATAGGTTAAAATTTTTTTCAATGGAGGGAAATAATCAAGTACACATTTATAATTTGTCACAGTAATCCCACTACTAGTACTGTATCCTAAGATAATGTTTCAATAAGCCAAAAGAATACCTGAATTAGGGGTTTCCTTGGTGGCATAGGGGTTAAAGGCAGCACTATCAAGCTATGACCAGCCCCTGCAGCATTAACCAGCTGGCCAGGGAGCTGACCCACATGGCACAACAGACCACTCCTGTCTCGCCCACTGCTTCCTTCAGCAGTATAGTTCAGTAGATCCAAATGTTCTGCTCCCCACTCTGTCTCAGGTGAATCCTCTCACCATTCACACCTGTGACCTGTACCCATTCTTGTATGTATAAATTAAATAAATGTTTTTTTTAAAGGATGCCTGAAGTTTATTCATATTGAAATTTTTATTTTGTCCAAATATTAGAAGCCAACTAATTGGTCATCCATAGAAGACTAATTGAATAAACTAAGATTCATCCACAAAATACAGTAGTACATAGGATTTTTTTTAGATGAATAAATTTCTCTGTGAACTTCTAGGGAGTGATTTATAGAATGTGTTAAGTGGAGGAAAGTACAGAAAAGTATAAAGAGCAAACAATGTTTTGTGTCAGGAAGACTATATATATAAACCATATATATAAACAAAGATATATAGGATAGATCAAAACAGAAGCAAACAACAATAATATAAAAAGGTCATCTAGAGGGGGCGGATAGCAGCAAGATGAAAGGATTAGGAGAGGGAATAAGATTTTTCAAAATATATAATGAAACAATAAATATAAAAGCTAATACTTAGATAAAAAAGCAATGAAAAGCAAGTTATGAAAATGTCAAATTAAACTGAATTTAAAAAGCTGTTATTACTATACTGTTGGTTTGAAAATATTTGAAGTAGAATTCTCTAGCAATACAACTTTGAAAATGCTAACTTCTTTCCCTGTTCATGAAGAAAGAGATTCTGAGAAAATGTATCCTTTAACTACTATTTGAGAAAAAGATTAAATATATGTATTATAAATGTGATAACTAAGAAAAAGAGTATCTGCATTCAAAGTCAACACAGGAAATAATAAAAGCATCAAGAAAAGTCTGTCAATGGTAAGGAAGAAGAAAAAAAGTAAATAAAAGAACCAACATAAGATGTTGAAAGTTATTAGAAATTTTTAAATGTAACTGGATTAAAATTAAGTTTAACAGTTAGCTAAATAAACAAATAAGTGCAAAGCTCAGAATAAAGGACAAAAAGAAAATAACTAAAGTTATGTAACAAAACTAAAATCAGATTAAACAGAATTTAAGGAAAATATTGTATATTGTACCCATGTATAAATAGTATATGTATGAATGTTCACCTATGTATACATGCTGATATATGACACAAAGAGAGAGAGAGGATGTTAGTTAATATGACTTTAGTATTTAGTAATGGAGGTGTTGACATTGGTACTGATGGTGCAAATCTAAGATAGTTGAAAGTGATGATTTAGCACAATTCATGGCAGCAGCAACAAACAGTATGAGAATTACATTCTTCACAGACACAGGCTTTCAGTCAAGAAAAAGTGCTGTTGTATGTTTAAGATGTTCTTGACAAAGCAGTAAAAATATTCAATTGGTTAAATACTGACACTTTAATACATCTTTTTAATCCTATCCGTGACAATTCAAAGTTTGCATACAGTATTTCTACATACCGAAATGTAAAATGTAAAATGTACAAAATAAAATAAAATGTCCTCTTCTTTGAGTTGTACAATGAACTAGTAGTAGCTTTTTTTTTTTCATGGAATGTCATCTTTCCTTGAAATGACTACTTGCAGACAAATTATGGTTATTCAGACTTGTATTTGGTGAACACTTTCTCAAAAATGAACAAAAGTATGCCTTTCTTTTCAAGAAAGATATTGACAGCATTTCCCCTAGATAAAAATGGAGCTTTCTAGTGAAAACAAGAATTTTGGAAATCATGCAACTACTGTGGTGAGCTTTCCCAACACTTAAGGATTTATAACAAGATGGTAACAAGATTAATAGATGTGTTTTGATACTACATAAAGACTGTTAACCAATGTTTTCTAGATGACTAAAACATGATTATTTCAGTTATGCATCAGCAAATGGTCTACTCAAATTACAAGAGAGAACAATGGATTTTAACATAAAAGAACATAAAAATTTTATTGATATGGTTTCATATACCATATTGCAATTAACCTTTAAGAAATAGCACTCACCTGAATTTTATTTATGTTGAGTAAGGGAAGTAAATGGAGGATAAAGGGAGGGTAAAAAAAGAGCTAAAGGCTCTCTCTCTCTTCACCATCTAATTCACTCACAAATATCATTACTGGTTCTTACTAAATAAGTCAAATTTAACATTTGAGCTAACACTCTCTAGATGATTTTTAACCTTGTCTTAAACTAGTTCACCTTTGTCTTTCATTTGGCCATGTTGCATCTTTCCCAGAATGAAGCCCAAATTCCTCATTCATGAACCCCCAAAATATCTCCCAATACTACATTTATTTTGTCCTTTGTATTCTGCTATTCCATGTTTTAAAATCTGGTTATTTTAAAATCTGGTTAGTTTAGATATAAGTTCAGAGTTGAACAGTTTTCTTACAAAATGATGTTTACAAGCAGTCCTCAACTCTTAAGTATTTGACATAGAAATGACACATATAAATATATTTATCAGTACCAGTTCTCCCATGTCCAAACACTAGAACACTCTCCTTGCTTTGGAACCACTGTGAGAAAAATCACAGTGGGGTATTCTGAGAATCTGGAGCTTCAAAATCTGAAGGTAGAAGGCAAATACTTTGAATAAACATTATTTGAGTACTTAAATGTTTGTCAAAGTAATTTATTAATAAAAATGGAATATTAAGAGGCTGGAATCACATTAAGATAAATGAACTTTTAGATAATATTCTAGGCAGAGCTAACCTGAACACTTTCTGAATCCCTCTGTCTAAACATATATGTACGCACACACACATATACACACACAATTTCTATTTCATCTCATGGTTTAAAATTGCACCAATCAGGCCCTCCCTGGTGGCTCAGCGGGTTAAAGCACAGCACTAAGAAGCTAAAGCCACTTCCTCATGAGTTCAATCCCTGCCAGCCCCGGAGGTGATTCACATGGTGGGGCAGACCTCTCCTGATCTGGCCCCTGCTCCCCTCAGCAGTGTGCTTGGTCAATCTGCCTGTTCTGCTCCCTGCTCTGTATCTGGTGAATCCTCTCACCGCCCGTGCACCTCTGGCCTATACTCCCAGTTCTGTATGAATAAATAAATCTTTAAAAAATAAAAAAATAAAATAAAATAAAATTGCACAAATCAGAGACTCATTAGGGCTAAGAATATGCAAAGATGCTATGTTGTTTTAAGGTCTCTCTGCTATTCATGGATAGTAATAAAGTTACAAGAGGGAAGAGTGAGAGTTAATACTTCTAGAATATGAAAAGAGTGGAAGCAAATATACAGAGAATGTATACTATATTATGAAAATAATGGGGAGGTAGGCAAACTAGGAGCAAATAGCAAAGGACAAAGTACTAATTAAAATGATAAAGACATTTTATCTACTGGAAAATCTAGCTTTAAGGTCAAGACCAAATGTTAAAATGATAGAGAAGAAATAATCTCCCCCTTTCTTTCTCCTCCTTATTCTTCAGTTGCTATAGCTCTTGATAGCAGAAATCAGAGCTTGGGTTCCTGTTATTAGTGTGACTTACAAACAACTGATTCATAAACTCAGATATTGTTGGTTGAGCTTTTCCTTTTTAGGATTAATTTGATTTTTTTCTCATTATCTTTTCTCTTTTCTTTAAGGGGCACACTAAGTGCCTTAGTGTGTACTAGCTATACATGCGTAAGTAAAATATGCCCCAAGTCTCAAAAGACCTCCCGTTGTGACGGAATTCACAGCTGAGGCAACAATAAGATGAAAGAGGGTAGAAAGTGTAAAAGATGTTAAAAAATAAAAATTAAATTGGACATATTTTCTTTCAGTTGTTTTTTTTCACTTTTTTCTACTAAAATTTTTTATGGACTGAACATTTATGTGCCCACCCACCTCATTTACATGTTCAGACCCTTACACTTGATGTCTCAGTATGAAGAGATGGGGACTTTGGGAAAGAATTAGATCATGAGAGTGGATCCATTGTGAACAGGATCTTCTGAGAAAAGACACTAGAATCTGCTCCCTCTCTTTGCTCTTTGTACCACACGAGGATACAATGAAAAGTGAGTCTGCACCAGAATGCTCCCCACAGCCTGACCAAGCTTGCTCCCTGACTTCAGATTTCTAGGCTTCCAGAACTGTTAGAAATAAATTCTGTTTATCATAAGCCACTCAGTCTGGTAATTTGTTATATCAGCCTGAACTAAGACATTAATTTTAATAATAAAGTTCTCAAGAAATCTTTAAGTCAACCAGATAAAAAGGAATTTTTCAAAGAAAGCTGCCTTATATATCCCTACACCACCCTCTTACTCCATCATGCATAGCAAGCAGACAGCCAGAGTGAGCTGACTTGTTCAAATTTATGTATGTATAAGGTTTAAGCTCTTCACTCACTGACAAGCCAGGCACAACCATCAAAGTGTCATTATTCTACCCACAACCCATACTCTCCCTGGAGACTACAGTGATAGGCAGTTTTTAAAATGGTCAATGTTGTATAAGGGGCACTATGCAAAAAATGTCAGTAACCAATGCAATCTGCTTGCCACACTCCAGAGGTTACATATACTTGGTTAAGCTTGTGCCAGAACGTTCTGCCTCCACTGAGTGTTTAAATGCTTTCAGCAGGAAGTGGAAAGAATATGTTCCTCATCAAGAATCTGGGAATAAGTAGGTTTGCAAAAATTGAAACCTCTCTAGTCGGCAATCTGTGCTTAGGAATGAGCTCTTGACCCACAGGAATTTTATTACATTTACTTTCAAACACTTTACTTTTTTTAAGCTTTTCTCTTGTTCTTGTGGAGAGTAGTGTCACTTGATGCATCGCTAGTCTTCTCCCATTTTTTTTTTTTTAAATCAAGGTTTGTGTGCTGTACTTTGTCTTCCAAATAAGGACTGTGAGGCTACAGACTTTGCTGAGAACCAGCCCAAGAGGGCAGAAATCATTTGCTTCTTCTGGTGATCCCGATCAAGATCTTCTTCCATCAACTTCTCATTCCTGCTCTTTGTTCCTCAATTAAAGGAAAAAGCAACATTTTGCAGGCCTGAGCCTATTCTAGCTTCTTCCCTTGCATAACTTCATTCCAGATCTTGAAGAGCATTTGCAAATGACTCAAAATCTTTGTCTCTTTTTTAATTCATCTCCTGGTTCTCCAAACCTGGCTCCCTACCTGGCTGCTTCCTCCCTGGCCCTTTGGAACAACTCACATTTGTACAACACCAGCATTTACAAAAGTACTTAAACACATAGGAAGTAAAATGAAGAAATCACTTGCTAGGTGCCAAGTCCTGGGGAGACACTTGACAATCATTACTATATCTAATCTTCAAAATTCTCTGTTGTTTTTTAGAACTCTCATTTTACACATGAATAAAATGAAATATGCAACTTCTAAATGGAATTCTGCTTCATAATTTCTGTATAAAATACTCCTAATTTATCATTCATCATCACAATTTCTGCTTCATACAGAGACATGTGATGGTCAGACACCATGTAGATACTTAATATCTTCATCTTTTATAATCATTTTTTTTTAAATTTAGTAACTTGGACTTTATTGAGCCAAACCATTCAAGTTAGCATTTAAGGAAACACTTTTCTTTGAACTCCTACGTAAAAGGTTCACATAATGATAAATTAAAACATGTAAGTGCTGTGGTAAGTGCATGTAGCATAAAAAGTCATGGGGAAAGCCCCACTGACTCTTGGTGAAACAGATTTTCAACTGCTGGATTAATACCTGAGAGTAACTTTGTAGCCGCAGCCCTCATTATGAGCACTTCAGAAAATTGAGATTAACAATTTCACTACTAAATGATGTGCATTGTATGGTAATAGTTTTCCCTTATGTGCATGTCTCTATTATTATGAACAGAGAGTGATTTAAATAGGTGGATTATTTATCCTTTTACATTTTTATAGATTCACCTGGGTTTGTTACCTAATTAGCTTAAGGCATCCCAGGTGTAGAAGAAAGGTATATTGGAAGGTGAGGCACCTGGCAAAGGCTGTATTTTTTAAAGTGCTAGATATAGGTTATGGCTAAGAATAAATCATACTGAAGAGGATCCAAAGTTATTTCCTAGTGGAGGAAGTACAAAACATTGCACCTGAATGCTTCAGGATAGAAATGTGTTCATTCACCCACCCCTCTATTCAAATAGTTCCTGAGCATCTTCTATGACTTAAGTGAAGCGGTTAAAGAGGTTACAGTAGTAACTAGAAAATTAATGGTGCCTCTTGTGGTAGAATTTTCAGGCTTTGATTGACCTCTAAACAGAAATAAAGGTGAAACTGTGACTACCACAAGGGCTATAAGG
>NW_004567111.1:33672249-33672971 GCF_000260355.1 Condylura cristata
ATCCTTTCAAGTTGAAAACAGAAACTTACAGATTTTTCCCTTGATGATTTCCAGAACACCTAAACAAAGAAATAGCATCCAATGCCTCGAAGAAGGGCATGTAAGAACTAACTTGGGAGATCAAATCCTAGGGCACAGAGGTAAATGTGTGGAATGACAATGACCAAGTACACCTATGGAATGGCTTCTAGGTTCCATAGCAGAGGATCTGGGTCATAGACTTGCTTCAAATAGTAGCTGTGTGACATTTGGATAGTCGCTACTATTCCTGACTCTGCCCTTTATTATAAGTATACAATCCTGGGCAAACAGAGATAACAGTTTACTCATAGACATGTAAGTTTCAGTTAAGATAAAAAAAAGTGCTGAGTTCTAGCAGAGGTTATTGGTTTTCCACCCACAACCCTGATGGCTACCAGTGACTTCCAATTCACTATATTGACATTTTATGCTTGAGGATGTTTTTTCCAAATTCTTGGAGAGTTACCTTGTCTATGCAAAATTATTATTTCCCTGTGTTTCACAGAAGACCTGAGACAATAAATACAGAATTGATCATAAATGTTCAGCTTAAATAAAATAATTCTGAGATTTGGATCTTATTACTTTCCCCAAATTTTCCTGGAGAATTAAGTTCTACTCACCCTGTGGTTCTAAATAAAGCACTTTGCACTTAAATCTTTGCCTCAGAGTTTGCTTCTGGTAAAACCAAATTAAGACAT
>NW_004567111.1:33673731-33676945 GCF_000260355.1 Condylura cristata
TATGGCCAAACTGGGCCAGCTGATCTCAGCTGGACTAACTCACATGCCTCAGGCTTTGGCTGGGACTGGGACAACTGGGCTGACCTGGCTCTGCTCCACATGGTCTCTCCTTCTCCAGGAGGTTAACCAATGTTTGATCTCATGCTGTAGGCAGGGTTCCTAGAGAATGGAGAAATGGGTTTAAAACTAGGACAACTTTTCTTCCAGAGCAATATGTTGACAAAGCAGGATACAAGGTTAGCCCTGATTCAGAAAGGGTGGGAGGAAGATATCTCTGCTGGAAAAGCTTCAGTCACAAAGTATGGAAAGGGTGAAGAATTGTGACTATTTTTCAGTCAGTCTAGGACATTTGGTTAATCAGTTTAAAAGGTTCACCAGTATTGGGAGGCAAAATAAAATATAGCAGATCTTTGGAAATTTCAAGTCTGCAAGCCTTTGTATACAGGGAGAGGTATGGTTAAAGTTCCTTCTAGTGCTCTCTTCATCCATCTCTTCATTTTACTAATTAGATTCCCCCTCTGCTTCTCTGAGGAGCCACCTCCATTGAACCACTCAAGCTCCTTATACATTATGATAGCACACTGGAATTCTTCAATTATGGCTCTTCAATTATACTGTATTTCATGGTTTAACTCTGATTTTTTTCAGAAGGTAGCAGGAGTTTTATTTTTATTTTTTTTCTTCTTTTTCATCATTATATCATAAACACATGATCTAGCAAAGAGTGTGGCAAGAATTGCCACAGAATAAATCCCACATCATTTGTTGAGCAAAAAATCAGAAAATTATGAGTGAAAATATTGTGAAAAGTTGTAATGTACAACTGAGAGTATGTAAACATGGTGACTCGTTATTTCAGGGAAGACAAAGGAAATATCTATGATAGAGAAACCCCAGCACTAAAATGTAGGGAGCACAGGGCTACCTCCCTTCTTTCCTTTCCCTTCAACAACTCTCCTATGGTTAGAGGACTGCAGAATTTTAATACCATTACAAGAAACAGTGAGTCTTTTGTCTGCAGGTACTTGTACAACTGAAAGCTAAAACTCTATCAGAGACTTTAAGCAAGGGCACATTTCTTGATTAGACTTCCATGTATCATGGAGCTTGGAATAAATTATGCCCAATTTTTGGTGAGGTATACAGACCTGCTACATTATATTCTTTTTAGCCATGTTTCCAAACTATTATTTTTTTTCCAGTTAATACCTAGTAACATTTTATTTGGATTAAAATTAAATATGTGGAACTAGGTTAAAAAACACTGGGTGATAGAGAATATATTATAGTAATAAGGTTGCCTTGTTGAAAAGATTAATCTGTATATTTCAGCTTTAAATACACCAAAAATTTAACATTCTAAAGAGAAAACAAAGCAAATGGAATAAAGTTACTTATTCTGTAATCATTTTATTAATATTTTTAATTTTACTTAAAAATTAGCTCACATATGATTTACTAAAATTTGGAAAAAGGTCTAAAAAAACAGACTTTCTGATTATAAATTTGTTAAATAAAATTTGATATGAGCTTCATCATGTTCAGAAACTACATAAATATATAAAACAATTCAATCTCTGAGAAGCTAAAGAGTCCATAGAAGTGAAAAAATAAATAACTTATACAAGTATTAGTTTTATAGGTGTACTTTGATATGTTCACCAAAAAGCACAGCACTTCATAATAGCAAAATATTAGGAACAAACAAAATTTCTGATTAAAAGCTAGTTACATAAACACCAGATGAACAGATAGATATAGGTGTAGATACTTTCTATGTAGTATCTGAAGTAAGCAAGATAAAATAGCTATGTACCAATATGGACTTTTCTCCAAGATACTTTGTTAAATATTTAAAAAAAGGCAAAGTAATGAACAATGTATTTAAAGTTGTGTTTAATATTTAAAACATGGTTAAAATTTTGGTATTCTCTGAATGGGTATATTAGACTCCAATAACAGTGATTTTCTTGGGTTAGAAACAGAAGTAGTTGGAATAATAATGAAAGTTACCCTTTATTTGCTTGTGTCTTTTTAATATTTTACCTTATCAAGGGCATAACAATAATGCTGAGAACTACAAATAATGCAAAATCTGTATCTACAGAGAAGAATATGGCTGAAAAGGCTTACTTAAAAATCAGTATTTCAAATAGAAACAAAACAGGGGTTAAAAAAATGAATACTTGTTCAACATGTGTATACAAGTTATAAGGATATGCAATGTATCTGGTTATGACTTAAGAGTAAGTTTCATTGAATAATTCCAATTACTCTTAGCTCAATTATATAGCTCATACTTTCACTAAAGAAAGCTCCCTTCTTATCCAAGAACAGAAAAAAGGACACACACATGTGTGCACACACTTCCTTGCGAGCCATTCTTTAAACAGAGAAATGTTACATGTTTAATTCAATGGAGACACTTTAGGCCTATTTTAGAAAACTGAGATACTCAACACTCTCAACTTGGAGATGGTTTGGGGAACACAAACAAACAAACAAACAAAAAAATGTAAGCACCCTAATAAGTAGAGTAGCTTATATTTGAAATGAAAAACTGCATTTCAAAATATATTGAAATTATAAAACAGAAAGCCCTGAAAGGACAGGACTTCCGCATCTAACCATGTAAGAGTAGCTTGTACCCAATCAATTCTGCTGGGAGCAACTAAAAAAATAGGAAACAAAAACTAAAGAGATTTTTGAAGGTACCAGTGAGCAGATAGGCAGGTAAGATAAAATATGCTGAGATACCAAAGAGGAAAGAAATGAACTGAGTTGAACACAAATTCTCAGTCACATTTTCCTCTTAAAGGCATCTGTTGAGTTCTTAGTAGCACAGACAGGGCTTCTAAGCAAAAGGCTGTGTCTGAGGGTTGTGGACTTTCTTAGGCTAAAGAGATAAAACACTTAAGTTTGGGGCTCCTAAGTTCAGGATTGGAAGAGCCAACACCTGAGAGAAAAAAGAACAGGGAAGTAAAGATATCACTCTTTTCCCCTTAAGCACACTTGTAAATTATTCTGTGATAGTACTTAGATAGGATCAATTAGTAGCTAAAGTGAACTCAGTGCTTTTTCAGCAGTATCCTGGTGATAGGGAGATGAAAACTGAAGATCAGAACCCACCATTAATAAGAGGCACTAGTAACACCCAAGTTTTGCATTAGAAGTGGTGAGCAAGGAAGATGGCAGCAGAGTAAAGACACCGAGA
>NW_004567111.1:33683800-33717058 GCF_000260355.1 Condylura cristata
AAATGCACGGGGCTATGGTGGTGGCACAGGGGTGATTTGGTGATGGGAAACCCGCAGGGATTACAATAGAGATGGAAAAAAAAATGTGCAAAATGATGTAAAAATAAACTTTGTAATAAAAAAAAAAAAGAAGTGGTCAGCAGTAAGTAAGCCCAGGAGGTAAAATAGAAGACAGACAGACAGACATTCAGATAGATAAGAAACAGACCAAGTACTCCCAAAGACTGAAACTCTGCCTTGAATATTTGCAATCCCTGATTAAGACAGGTATCCTGCTCGTACTGTAATACTCATGGAAATTAAATATTCTCTAGAAAAAATTAGTATCTGAGCTTCTAAAATTTTTGTCCACTAGGTCAAAAAAAAATTACCAAGAATGTCAAGAGACAAGACTAGATGGCTAAATGAATTTTAACAGACAAGATAAATACACACATACAGACACATATACACACACATACACACACACATCTGTTAAAGAATATGAATGTAAAATATTATATTTTCTTACCAAAAATAAAATAAAATCTATACTACATGGTTCTACTATACTGCTTCTTGTGAATTTTATTGTCCTAACATTCCTATATTTTAGTCACATATGGAACACTGACAAAACACCATTTCATGGAGAATTTACAAGGAAATATCCACTTGTTGAAGTCATCATTGCCACACTCCCTTTCCAGGTAACAAACCATTTCAATGTCATTTCTGTACATTTTCTTTGAATTGTTAATAATTGAACAGTTGAGAGTAATTTTCATTTATTTCATGCAATTTTAAGTGGAGTGTATTAACACTTGTTAAAACTTGCTTAAATTTTCAGAGAATAACAAGTGTTTACAAAAATGACATGAATATCAAATAACCAGAAATCTTAGCATCTACTGGGGGGGAGGGGGAAATAGAACTGTTATTAGTTGTTTGGAATTTGCTGGGCAGGACTGCCAAAGCTAGGATTATGCATATACTCTGATCTAGCATTTGTACTCCTTGATTTATACTCAAAATAGGTGTCTTTATGTCCACCCAAAAAATGTTCAGCAAAAAATGTTCAGCATTCAGCACAGCATTAATTTTTAATAAGACCACAAATTAGGAACAACCCAAATATCTATCAATAGAGTGAAAGAGAGAAAGAAAGAGAAAGAAAATAAATTTATATAAAGGAATCAATGCAAACATAGAATAAATGACTAACAGGCTAAGAACAATATTATTTAAAAGTCAGAAATAAAAGTGTGCATGCCATATGATTCTACTTGTATAAATTTCAAAAACAATGTAAACATACTATGGTTGTAATGAGTCAGGCAAATTGGAACACACAGTCCTCACAAGATTGCCATCACTTAAGACAGCAACAAGTCCAGGGCCCACAGAGCGCCTTGCTGCAGACCAGATTGCTGTAAAATCAGGACTATCTACCAACTACCACAGCTTTCCTGATTTGCTTGAATGACAACAGAACTCAGGAAAAAACTACACTTAGGATGCAGTTTTATTATAATGAAAGCAAGGAAGAAAAGCATAGGGAGGAATCTAGAAGGACCCCAAATATGAAACTTCCTTATCCACAAGGATAAGGAATGTTCTAGAATAGATGTGTTACCTGAAAAGTGGTTCTCTACTGAGTAGAAAGCAAGGATACATAACACTTATACTCAGAGCATCTGCTCTGGCTAACAGCATCTCTGCTTTTGCCTTTTTCCCCAGCTGTGTATTTTCATTGAGGCATAACACATATATGGAAAATCATAAAAGTCTTTTAAAAAATTGACAGGTTAATGAATATTATAAAGTAAAAAATGTGTGAAGTTACCACCTGATCAAGAAACAGAATATTATCTGCCCCTAGAAGTCAGCATTCTATCATTTCTAGAGTACTGCCTTCTAAAAAAGTTTATTAATACTTTTTTACCCAGAGTTTTTATTGGGGTCTTAATCATATACTGATTGCATGGTTAACTTTTAGTCTCAGTCCCTCCCACAGACTTGCCTAAAATCTTTAGTCTCCAGTTTCAACAGAGGTCAGATATGATACAGCATGTCTCAAAGCCACCAATATAAACCACATTGTTAGAATTTCTAGTGGCCAAAGTCCAAGGCAAACAAAAATGGACACTGATCTAAAGAGGGACATGCAGTGGATTAAGCTCTTACTACTCAGGAGAAAGTATAGACCTCTTTTTGCGAAAGATTAATTTTTCACTATACAATATGGATGACAATTAGAATAAGGGTTAACTTTAGTAGCATAGATTAATTAGAGAGAGGAAGGAGGCTGACTTGTAGGGTATAGGTAATATCTGTTTCTTGACCTAGTAGTAAATACACACATCTATTTACTTTGTGAAAATTATTCAGCTGTAACTTTTTCGGCTATGTTTGCTTTTCTCTGTATGAGTTATTCTTCAATAAATATATGCTTAGGGGATTTTTTTTTTTCCTAAACTAGAGATGCTGCTCAGCCAGAGCTGATATTTGATAGTATGAAACAGGGAGTGTTATACGATCCATGGCTTCTACTCAGTAGGAAAGCACTTTTCAGGTTGATCTCAACAGAGAAGCTACACTCTTCCTGCCAAAGAAACAGCTGCAGTGAACCCCTTCCTGCTGCTAAGGTGCTGAAAGTCCATTTCAACCCAAAATGGCATAGGCTGTGAATTGTGTGTGGCCCAGAAAATATCAATGAGGTATGCTGAAAGAATGTTAGAAAAAGGTTGGGGGCAGGAAAGGAGAAAGGGAAGAAGATACAAAGACCAATTAGAAATAAATCTTTACCCGAATTATTAACTCATGCCTTTGAGTTTCCCAGAACAGTCTCTGCTACAAGGATTTGTGAGCAAGTGATTCATCAAGAAAAACCTCCTTGGGGAAACAATATAGGCTAGAGGATATATGACAGTGAAGAAGGGCAACAAGCCAAGCAAGGTTATGATTTTTTAAAATTCCCAACTCAGCCTGATCCCAGAGTGCAGCCCTGGAGTGTAAATTATGCCTAAGCCTGTCGGGCAAGCCAACTGGGTTTCCATGTTCCTATAACAGTTAGTCATTTGATAGGGGCCACATTAAGAGGAATATATGTTCCTAGGCATTGCCAGCTCTCTGGAAGTGCAGGCAAAGCAACTCTAGGATTTGGAGGACAATCCACCAAAGAGAGTTGCATTCTGGTGTAAGTTATTTGACATTAAGTTATACAAAAGTTGAGAATGAGGCTGCTTCATATGGTAAAAGGGATGAAGAGGATCACATTAGAGCAGTAATCATGTTCACTACACCTGGAAAAGGAAAGCTGGAAACTAATATAAAAATATGTTATGTATGATCCGTGCTTTGTTGAAAACAATTTTAAGTTTTAGCATACTGCATCCTATTGTCATTCTTAATGAAAGGAATCAATCTCAAAGAAACTTTCATATGCCCCAAATTATATTATCATTTAAATTATTGCTTATATACTTAACCTAGATTTAATTCCAATCAATAAGTTTGGTCACTCTTTTGGAAGCCAGAGAAAGAAGTCAAGAATATAAAATATACCTTATCTTATGATGCCTGGGGAAAAAAAAATAATAGGTCTGTTAAGGTGGGCTCTGAACTCTGAACTCTGAACTCTGTGGTTGATCACTTGAAAGATGGTGAGCGAGAAAGACTTTATGCTGGACTCCAGTGATTACAGGATAAATATATGAAGACTTTACCCTTGATGAACACATATTTTAAAGAAGAAGACTAGTCAAATGTCAATTTATGTTATGTTAAACATTATAATAAAAATAAAAATGTATTAGAGAAGTAAAACATTTGAGCACAAGTATTTCCACAAGTATTTTCTTCATCATTTAACACAGTTTTACATGGTTGTGTTATTCCATGTGCTAAAGATATAGTATCACATTTGATAAAGGTTAAATGTTAGAAGAACTTGGAGCCTATAAATGACTGAGCAACATCATGAATGAGCTCCATTCCCTACTGTCTTTATAGACTCCACCTCACGCTCCACACCTCCACACTAGTAAAGTCTCAAGAACCAAGGATTACAACTTTTAGCAGGCTATGAATCTGATTTCCTAAACAACAGAACTTAATGTGGAGTTAAATAGCCATGCCTGGTTTATAGCCAAACACCTGCATGCCTCGCTCACCTTCGTGATTTTCTGGCTTAGACTTGTATCTTGCTGGGAGGAGAGACATGTATGTAGAAACACTTGGAAAAGATACTGCAAAGAGATGCATGGGTGAAAGACATGGGAAGCTGCTCCTTGTCCTTGGCAGAGAAAATGGCAGCCACTGTCTTTGTGTGCATATTCAGAATTTTGATTCTTCCCTTCAGTCTGAGCTCTCTGGGACCTGCCTAAATCCTTTCTTGTGGTCCCTTACTAGAAAGTACCCATCTACTTATGACAAGACCTTACCAGTCCTGTTTCAGGCCAAGCCTGTTTGATTGTATGTTTGTCCATAAAGGAATGAATAATTTTTTGAGTTTTACTGGGAAACTATCATTTGAAATGCTTTATTCTCTCTTTGCGTACACCAATTCTATTAAAAATCTAGCACATGAGGCCCTTCCTGGTGGCGCAGCGGGTTAAAGCACAGCATTGAAAAGCTAAAACCACTTCCGCATGAGTTTGATTCCCGCCTGCCCCGGAGGAGACCACATGGCAAGCCAGACCTCTCCTGACCCACCCACTGCTCCCCTCAGCAGTGTACTTCATCAGTCTGCCTGTTCTGCTCCCCACTCTGTCTCTGGTGAAGCCTCTCGCCACCCCTGAGCCTCTGGCCTGTACCCCAGTTCTGTATGAACAAATAAATAAATCTTTAAAAAAAAAATCTAGCACATGAAGTCTGCTTCTGTTGCTTTTTTTAGTGCAAGCATCCTTTACTATCTGGGGCCCCTGGGCACCCCTCAGTCACACACTATTTACACCTGAAACAAGTTGTGGCAAAAGCAATGCTAAAACCACTCTTAATGGTTAATTTATATGCTTGGTAAACTTGATACAGTAGAAACTATCAAGAGCAATGTACAATATGTCTTTCTTTCTTTTTGTATTTTTTCAGTTCTAAGTAAAACATATTATATCATACCATAGAGGTCACAGTCCTCAGGCCACATCCAGCCCAATGCCTGTTTTGTAAATAAAGTTTTACTGGAACACACCCAAGCACATTTATTTACATACTGTCTATGGCTGCTTTCTTGCTATAGGAGATAGATGAAATGTGACAGATACCATATGGCCTGCAAAGCCTAAAATATTATTACCTCATCCTTTTATGAAAATGTTTGCTGACCACTGTTATACCACATTAGCCATAAGTTATGAAAATTGAGTATGCATGTCATAATTTACTTGAAGTTTTAAAAGAATTCTACCATGGTCTACCCTCTGGAGCTGAGCATTTGTGTCATTTCCTATTTAACATGATAAAAAACCCAAGGGCAGAGGGGAGGACTATTTGCATTTTTTTCACTCACTACTTCTAACAGTGAAATTCAAAATCAATGATTAATGTTTCCGATAACTCCTTCTTCAGTCTTTCTATTAGCACTAAATGCTGCAGACACTCAATAATTGCTTACTGAATAAACTGCCACTATGGTTTTTTTTGTGGAACTGCTAGTTTTTTTAAAAAATTTTAAAAGGTGTGTCTAATCTTTAGACAAACATGCCCAACAATGATGCTAAATTGGAAATGTTGCCTTCTTTTCTTTCAACAGATTACAGAAATTTTTGGTTAATCCAAAATCAGTGAAAAAAAATTATGACATAATTGCCTTCTGAAGAATTCATGAGAAGAAATAAGAGTAACTTCATCAGTAGCCAACCCATATTTAGGAGGTTGTAAATTCTCATACATCTTACAAACATAAGAACAAATTTAAAGATACAGTTTACTATTATATAAAATACATATATGAAAGGAATTTAAAATTAAGGTGAATAAGTGTCCCTAATCAGAAAACAAAAATATTTTCTAAGCAATTATGACTAGACTGATAAAGTTTTGGCCTTTTTTTATATATTTCTAAACATATTAAAAACATTCCAGAATCAACTCTATGCCTGAAAAAGGAAATACTTGTTTTTCACCTCAATGATACTTATATTTACATTTCTAAGAAAATTTATGGTTCATGTGGCATGCCAATCATATCCTATCTGGTTCTGTAGTTTCTCTCAAAATCTACTATGATTTATTTCCAAGTGGATTTGTCCATAACCCTACTGTAGTTCAGCAATGTGCCTGTCCCCATTGAGAATTGATTTATACAAAGGTCTTTGGCTTCCTGCTGTTAGTAAAGAGAACTATAAATTTCAAGAATGTCTAAGGTAAAGACTCAAAAAAAGTTTCTTACTTTAAAAAAATAGCTAAACTTTTTGAGATTGTGCTTCCTGATATCTAGCCATTTGAACTATGTAACTCAATTGTTAAATTAAAAAATTTACTAATTTTCCAATTTGGTTGAGGTTAAGTTGAAACTTCTGACTCTTAACATAAGACTATGATCTCAACTCTTCATGAATATGTTTCCTGAATTTCCTAGACATGTCTTTCTTTCTGTTTACTTGATACAGAACTTTATAGCAAGGACAAACTTTTTCATTAAGTTTTGTTTCATTTAATTTTGTTTCAAGCCTAATAAATAGCCTTCAGCATGAAACCTATAGACCTCTGCTCTTATTGTGAAATCCAACCAAGAGTCTTGGAAAGTACTTCCTGAGGATTTAGTAATGAAAGCAAATCCTTGGAAGCCTCAATTCCATTCATTAGCATAAATCCAACCCCCCTGCAAGTAGCTGCAGGGATAACTCCAAGCTTGCTCCCATTCCAGTCAATATCTAAATAAGAAGGAGGTCTGTACCTAAAGAATTTGAATTATTACAGCAGGGAGCTGAGTTCAAGCCATAAATAAAACAAATAGCTTGTTTCTTATAAAGCTGATCCTAGGTAGGAAATCAATTTCTCTCTCTGCAGAAAACGACCTGTCTTCCACCTCCCGGAAGGTTTGTTCGGAACAGTGCCAGTCACCTAATGGGTGCTCAATAAATACATCTGGGATCATTCCAGTCAAATCCATTACAGTCTTTTCAGGACAAGTCAACCTATCAGCATGACCTTTGATGTTGTTCTCTTGAGGTCTTTCTTGCTTCTGTAGTGCAGGGATTATATCCTTAATTATTCTAAAATCTGTTTCAGGATTTTCTTCTGACTTGCCAGTTTGTTCCAAAAATTATTTCAGTAAAAAAGGTCTTGTTCAGGTGAGCTTTTATAAGTGGACAGGGAGACCCATCTGACCAAACCAATTAGGTGCTACCTTTATTGCAGGTCAGAAACCCAAAGTAAATATATTTTTATTACCCCTTTTTATAGTCCTGTGAGTTACTGATTTAAAAGCTAGACATAAACTCTTAATGTTCTACAAATAACTTTTCTGAGAGGGCCCTTCAACAACCCAGTTGTCACAGTCATAGTTACTCTACAGACATTCTGCTTTGTGTATTAAGAGGTATCCATTTCCACACACACACACACAATGACCAATAGTGAAATAATTTCTCCTTTTAACATCATAGTTTTTTCTCTCTTTGTAATTATCTAACTCAGAAATCTAAAATCTTGTGAAGTAATAATAAATTAAAAAGTTTCCCTTTTCTAGTTCCATAAAGGAAGTCATTCAGTCACTATATTGTTGTCCATCAGTCACAAATTTCTTCCTCCTTTTCTACCCGTGAACTCACAAGTCCTGCAGTTTGCTGTTGAATTTACACATAAATATTTTAAATATTTTGAAAGTGTGGGGCAGGTTTTCTTAACATTTACTCTCTTTCTGTCTCATATTTTCTTGTTCTCTCATTCAAATTGTTTGATTTACAAAAGCATTAACAAATTACTCATTTTCTCCCTGGAAGAACTCCATAATTTATTGCATTCTTTTCATTTTGAGATGAGAAAGCTTTTATTTACAAGCATGCCCAAGTTTATGCAGCAATATATTCATGAACTTAGTAAACACTGAAGTGGGGGCCTAGTGCTTCTTCTGTCTTCTACTTTCTTTTAAAAGAAGGCCCAAAATCTATAACTGTAGGACAGGGTCTTGCTAACTGATACCAGTTACACACCTATCTCATCTCATTCTCTTACCATTTTCTTTTTAGTCACATCTTTTTAGTCCAACTCTTAATATCACTTGTCTATCATCCTGGATAACTCTTTTCCATCTCCTAATATAAGTACTTTTCACCCTTTATTTTCAACTTCAATTTTGTTCCTCTGGGAAGTCATCTGTGATTCCCCTTAGATGACAGAGTGACAGAGGTCACCATCACATACTTTATATAGGTTCTCACAGCACCTAACATTTTTCCTCATACATTAATCAGAATTGCTATCTAACAATTACTTGCTTAATTATGAGTTCTCTGAAGGTAGACATTGTTCAGTTTCAGGAATTTGGAAAATAATAATATATCTGAATATGAATGAATAAAATCCACAAAAGATTCAATCTGCTAAAGCAATAATTCTCCTATAAAACATCATTAAAAATTAATGATTTCTTCCCTTCAACTAGAATATCTGATTTTTTTCAAACATTACTTTTTAAAATTCACTCATTGATGAAACATAGCAGTTTATATAATGATCAGTTTCCAATTACTTTCTCAACACAACTACATTAATATTATTTGAAATGTCTTTACAGGTTAAGAAAAGATAAACACAACAGATAATGACTTATACTTTGGATACATGGCACACCAATCATATACTAATAATGCATACTATGATTATGACAACTTCACAAATCAGCGAACTAAGGTTTAGACTTTCTTAGGGAAAGACAATCATGAGGTCTGATAGTTTTAACTTCAAGTCTGCATTCTTAATCACTATATCATCTTCCCAAAAAGCTCCCTGAACATTCACTTATCCATTTTCAAACTTCCTCAAATACAATGTGAGAAATGCACCCTTTAAAAGCTTAATAAATGTTCCATTTGAGTACCTTATAATACTACTTTAAATCCATCATTATCATATGTCTGGCTAGATTATTTTTCTCTGCCAAGAACTCATGGCAACCTTAGTGAATAAATATTGTGCTATAATCATGCATTACTATAATTAATGATATTATCATTAATAGATAATTTACCTTTTCAATTCAATTTAGAATTTGCTTATTGAGAATTATATATTCATTATGTCAAGGATATTACATATCATCAGAGATCATTTACATATATGAAACATAACAAAAGAAAACAATAAATTTAAGAACTTATGTTCTTAAAAGAACATAAGTAATGAACAGAGTTTCTACTTTGGGTAGGAAAAATAGTAACTGTTCCAGAGATCTGTATTCTAGTTCTCCCTCTAATCATAACAGGTAAATATTTTTCAGCTGGTCACAGACTTGGCTCTTATTCTCCTTTGCATAATTATCTTTTATGTATGCTTTCTATATTTCTTAAACCAGACTTTACGTGCTCAAAGACAAGGATAACATTCTATAGTGTTTTATACTCATTGTCTTGAGAAGATTTAATGTTCAACTAATATTTACTTATTCTCTAGTCAGAAACAATGAGGCTAATTTATGGGTTTTGAAGATTATATGGAAGTAATTCACTTCAATCCCCCAGAAAAGGTAAAATCTGAACTTTTTGAGTAGAGAAAAATTTTCATGATATTAATATTTTAGTAAGATTTAATTGAGGGCAGTGGGAAAACAAACAAAGGTAAGAATAATGAGATTCGTGACAGTTGGGGAGGTTCAGTAATAACTTAAGAGTAGTAATGGCAGGCCCTCCCTGGTACCACAATTGGATGGGCGAGACACTATGTGGTTATCCACAGCTACTACAGCACCCGGCCAGGGAGGGGACCTACATGGTGCTGCAGACCTGTCCTGAACCAGCCCCTGCTCCCCTCAGAAGTATATTTCAGTCAGTGCCTCTGTTCTGTTCCCCACTCTGTCTGTGGTGAGTCCTCTCACCCACAACCTGCCCCCCACACCTCTGGTTTGTGCCCTGGTTCTTGTATGCACAGATAAAAAATAAATCTTAAAAAAAAAAATAGATAAGAATAGTAATGGCAGCAGAAAAAAAAGTGAGGACGGAATCGTTTGAAGGTATACTGAAAAGGATTCAGTCACGATTTGTGCTATGGAGCTGAAGACAATGCATCCAGCCAAAGACAGCTTCAAGAATCCACATCTGTGTGGAATGCAGACAATTACATACTAATTTCCAGAAACAAGAAATCAGAAAAGGACATTGATTTGGAGTGCTGAAGATACTTAGTTATATTTTGAGACTAGAGAAATCATCTCAAACTATAGTAGTATTAATACAAACCCTTGAACCTGCATGGTAACAGTTCAAACATGAACCTGCATCTTCATAGAAAAAAACAGGTTAGCGGTAATAGATTTGGTAATGAGCCACATAGAGCCAATAACTAAACCATGGATCAGAAGAAAAGTTATTATACTCTGCATAAATACAATATATGCTTTCTTTTAGATTATTATCTCTAATTTCTTAATAATTCAATAATAATCAATTCTGCAGTACTTATAAAAATTTTCTGATTTGATTACAATGTACTCCCATCTGTTTCTACAAGGTTCTACTTTAAAATGAACTAAAAACCTATTAAATTCTGTACTGTGTAGAATTTCTAAAACATCTTCTTTCTTGGTCATTAGTTACTGTATATTTTTTGAGCCTGATGTTATATTGATTGCTGCACTTCCCCAGTTGGAACAGTATTTCATTTCTATTTTGTGTTTTCCTAAATATTGTTAATATGATTAATGAACCAGAAGAAAAAAAATTGGAGTGCTGCGTTTTTTTGTTTTTGTTTTTGTTTTTCTCCCACCTTCTATGAATACAAATGCAAGGCATTTTAAAAAGACAGTCTCTATTCCCCTCCTTTTGCCCTTGGGAAGGAATGTACATTTATTTCTGTTTCTAAGTTAAATACCTTTCCTGGCATCAGACTTATTCCCAAAGGATTTTTAACTCAAGAAACATTGTGTTTTCTGTGCAAATCACATATCCAATCTAAATTTTAATAGTGTCAATATTTTGCCTTTTACCGTATCTACTGCAGTACAGAAATGTCAAGAGTGGCCTTTAGACAGTCCCTCTTCTAGAACTCATCTCTTACTCACTAGGAAGAGCTATGACCCTTTGTCAGGGGTATGCAGAAGGTTCCTCATGACTCTTGCTATTTTCATGATAGTTTTGGGAATGATCACATTAATCTTATCTTTAAAAATTATTTATGGATTACTGGCTATACAGATATTACTAACTGTAACCTATTTTAATGTAAAACCTATATTGCTAATGGTGACTATTATAAGATATCAGAAAGAGGAGAATAAGTAGGTGCTAAATAAAAACACACATACTACATCAAAGAGATGGCTGTTGGCCAAATCACATAGCTGTGCATGGAACATGCTCATCTTTTGAATAAAATTTCTGTTTTCGGGCCCTCCCTGGTGGCGCAGCGGGTTAAAGCACTGCACTGAGAAACTAAAGCCGCTTCCGCATGAGTTTGATTCCCGCCTGCCCCGGAGGTGACCACATGACGTGGCAGACCTCTCCTGACCCGCCCGCTGCTCCCCTCAGCAGTGCTTCATCGATCTGCCTGTTCTGCTTCCCGCTCTGTCTCTGGTGAATCCTCTCACCCTCCGCATCTCTGGCCTGTACCCCAGTTCTGTATGAATAAATAAATAAATCTTTAAAAAAAAAAAATTTCTGTTTTCTTGTGACACAGTTGACTGATAGATATTTCTGAACAGGTGAAATAAAGAGTATATATACCCAGTGATCTACACAAATATAATTGTGGTTTCCTCACTCAAAAGACAGTGACTGTAATGGACTGAAGAATTACTCACAAAAACACAGAAGAAATTCATGAGGGTAATCTACACATATATTTTGTTGTCTAAATTATAGCCAAAAATATGTCCACAGTGCAGGCATTATGACGAGAGTTGGCCTAGTATGAGAGTATCTGTATGTTATGTAAATAGCTTTAAGTATACACAGACACATTCACACACACACACACACACACACACACACACACACACATACATACATATAACTGATGTGGAGTCCATCTTCTAATGGAGGTTAAAGGAAAACTTCTAACATCATAGAAGCCACAGTCAAGTAAAAGGCATTTGGCTGGTGATATAATATGTTTGAGTAAACTTATATGACCTAAATTCCAGTTCTTTTGTTAATTCTGTTTAGTTTCCAAACACACTGGCTTGTCAATATATAGTGCCTCAGTAATATCCATTAACTCATCAGTGAAGTCCAGAAACTTAGTGTAACCATTCAATAAGATATATTTCCAGAAAAAAAAATTAAAAAAAGATTAAAGGCTGGCTTATGTATATATAGTATGTGGGGGTTAGGGATGAAAAGGGAAATACTTCCCTAAAAAGAAATTCTAGAATCATCTCTCCATTAGTAAATCTCTTAGATTGGAACTAACTCTCAAACTTGCATCTTGATGGGCAAAACTCTCAAACTTGCATGTAGATGGGCAAACATAGCAAAAACAAAGAGGTATTAAAACAAAAAAGTAACCATCACATTGTTTTGGATAAAATACTGGAAACTAAAATTTAAAATTTCCAAGAGTCAGAATACCTGCATCAGACTGCACCTGGACATGGAGGCCATTCTGTGAAAGTCCCCTAAGAGTCTTGTAATGTGTCCTGCTGTCTTCATGCCACTTGCTGAGGGCATCCTTGCATGGCCTATCTAATTTCACCATTCCTCATTGCATAGAGGAGGGCTTTCTTTGTCCTCTCTTTATGTGATCCATTGTGCCGTAGTATGTGTCTTTTCTAGGCCATTCAATGACTGCCAAAACCCTCCCTGCATGCACAGAATAATAGTAAAAGAAAGAATTCTAAAAGTTTCTACCTCGTTCTTTTGGAGTTTACTGCTCCTCTAAGCAGTGCTCACAGCTCTAGCAATAAAGGTGCCAGGTCAGGGATTCACTTACTCTTCCTGAAATTCTTGTCCTCAATTTTCTGCATAATTTAATGCAATTACAGAGTTTCTCCAGGAGGGAGAGCTATCATTATAGCTATTCACAAAGTTGACTCATCTCTGCTTCAGTGCCTCACCTCTCCTCTCAGCTATAGCAAAGCACTAATTCTCAAGAAAGATTGGTAGAGGCTCACCCTACTTATGCATTTCTACCTCTCCCCCACAGGATATGCCACCTTCTACACCATTCCTCCCACTGGTCAAAAGCTCACATAAATCACATAAAGCTGTGATTTTCAAATTATCAAGATCTCATTCAGGGAAAGCTACTATCCTGTATAAATTCTAAGAATAAATGCCTCAAGACCATCTTATTTCTCACTCTTTCTGAATATTTTGCAGATGACATTTTGAAGATTAAGAACAAATATTGATAGCATAAAGAAGTTCTTTAAATTGTGAGATTACAGTAAATGCCAAATTAATTTTATAGCAGTTCTACTACTTTCATAGACAGTTTTTATTATTTTAGGCTTCAGGACCAACCTCCAAATTTCAGTGTTTTACAAAAATCATTCAGATTGTAGCAATAGCCCATTTCCAGAATCCAAGTAAAAGGGATAGCAAATACCTACACATGCCATTCTATAACAGAGGGAATAGAATGACAGAACCAAGCAAGAGCTGACAGAATCAGCAACAGCTGATTTCATTGGTCAAACAAATTCACATGGCTGATTGATACTATCATAGTGAAGGAATATAAGTTTCCTAAACAAGTGGTGAGGTAATAATTGGGTACAGTAATACAATCTACCACAGGGCTATCTACTGGGAAGCAACTGCAGCATACATGTCTACATGAGCTTAATAGGCAACCTAAGTGAGTTGAGAGGAAGAGATGTCGAAATAAAGACTACTGTGAAACAAACTGCTACTGTTTCACTCTAGATCTCTAGCATGACTATGGGTTAATGACAATCTTACTGGGAAGACTGATTAATTCTTGGTTTTGCCAATTCAGAAACTCAACAATTATCTGTTCACTTAGAATGAACAGATTTTGCTAAATGACCCATATTATCCATTCCTATAAGAGAACTGTTAATAAGCTGACCTAAAGAATAATGCTCATAAGGTCTCCATGGTGGCACAGGGGTTAAAGTCTCAGTGCTATCAAACTATCACCAGCCACTGCTACATGAGTCCGGTCCCTGGCCAGGGAGCTGACCCACATGGCACAGCAGACCTCTCCTATTTCCCAGCTACTCTCCTCAGCAGTCTATTTCAGTAGATCTGCCAGTTCTGCTCCCCACTCTGTTTCTGGTGAATCTGCTGGCCCTTTGCACCTTTGATCTGCACCTCAGTTCTTATATGCATTAATAAATAAAAATAATGTTTTAAAGAGTATTGATCATATGATACAAATATAACATAGGAATGAAACAATTAGCCTGTAATTCAGTCACTCACAAACAGTATCAAAGACCATGAAAAATCAAGTTGGTAACTGAAGGTATTTTGTTAAAACAAAGATCAAAGCAAAAAGAGGTAGATAGTAAAAGAGGTGACATAATTTTTTACTATCTTTTTACTTTCAAACACAGCTTGCCTTCTAATTCTACTAAATAATGTCTCCCTCACTTTTGAATAATTCAAGGATGATTTCTGTTATGTATGACTCAATTTTTATTATCATATCATTAAGACAGGTGACTTTTGTTTGCATTAGTCATTAAGTCACTTTCCTTCATCCTCATGTTATATTACAATTACATGTGGGACTGACTATTTTGAGCCAGTTGTTTGTTCTTTCAAAGATAAGAGAATTTTTAACTCATTGGGACTATCCCTACTCTGTAGGTAGCGATGGGTGATTTCTCATAATTTGCTGAGATTTGTTCCATCAACTGGCCTAGCAAGGTGCGGCCAACCTCTTTATTAAGCTGTCCACATATGATTGCTTTTTCGTTTTAATTTTCTCTGATGATTTTAAGATATCTCCACTCATTACAGTACATGAAATGCATTTAAGTTATACAGTGCTCGCCCTATGTCTTAATGACCCAATTCAGAGGAAGAAAACCATCGGGACCACCTTAGGCTGTCTGCCAATCAGTACAGATCTGTTGATCACCTATAAATGTGAATAAAAGGGGAAAAGCTATAGTCCCTGGCCTCGAAGAATTCACAAAAGAGTATATAAGAGGGATATGCTAAAATTCAATATACAAGGTGCTGTTTTATAGGAAATGTTATGGAAGCACAACATACTGTAGAGGTCTAGAAGAATCAGGAAAGTTTCTCTGAACAAAGACTTTATGAGCATGATTTTGATGGGTAGAATTTGGCAAAAAGCACATTCAGATATGTCTTTTTTTCCTCTTATCAAATTCAAGTTTTCAAATGCCTTACTAATATTTTTTTATTAATTCTATTTACCTGATTGATCACGACTGCTAATAATGTTTGCATTGTCATCACTCATAATTACTTTTGCAAAGTTTTGACCCAAATGCTAATACTATAATTTTCAATAACAAAAATTTCAATTATTTTATTCCAAATCTGATCAGTACTTATTAGCAAATTGTCAGTTTTCTGAATCTAAAATATAGCATACAGAATGCTGCCTTAGAGTGCATTGTGAGTACAGCTGCTCAGGGTTCATGAGGAAAACAAAAAACAAACTTCTCATGTTAAGGCTGATTGTTTTGTCTCTAGACCCATCTACTCCTTTGTAAAGCTGTTTCCACTTCCTGAAGATGAGTATAGGCTTAAGCCATATAAATAAGCTTTTGAAATCAAATTCTAAAGTTAGAACTCCCTTATTTAAATTCCATCTCTACTCTTTAACAGATCTGTAACACTGGCCAACTACTTAATCTTTAGTCCACTTAATCTTTAGTACAATGGGATAATAAGAGTAACATCATCACAACATTACATGGATTAAATGAGTCAATATGTGTATTATGCTTGCAACAATATTCAGGACATCATAAAGCAACAATAAATAATGTTACAACCTAAATATAGCATAGAATAATCAGCATAACATGTTCAATCTTATAAATATAGCTATATAAAATTTATATACATTTAAGAAAAGAGACTGCTCATTGACAAAAGTCAAAATTGACAAAGCAGAATGGTAAAGTAGATAGAAGAATGTAAAGTATTCATTATCAGCTTGTCAGGTGAAGACATTTTCAGGAAAATAAAACTTAAAATGTGGTTGATGCTGTAAGTCAGAAATTTACAAGTGGTCTATGGCTCATTAATGAAGCACTAAATTGGACAATCAGTGCTAATGGGATTGCACAGTAAAAGCACTACACATCAAGCTGAGACTCTGGACTAAATGTGTAATCATACACTTCAGCAATTCAGTTCCAAGCATTCTTTGTGTCACCTTTCAGACTAGATAGATGGATAGAAAGATTATCTTTATTTGCAGAGGATGCTTTATTTTTCATTTATTAATTATATCTTACCTCCTTCGAAGAAGTAAGTACAATAAAAAGGGACTGCTAAACCAGATACAAATTATTAAGTATGGCACTAAGTATTAAATTTATCAAAGCAGCAGATTAACATAGTTATTTTGATTGGCTATAAAACTGTTTCAAAACTTTCATATCATCAAGGATAAGAGCAAATGTTTAGTGTTACTGGTAACTAACTTAGCAAAACATATTTCGTAGTCTATCTCTCTTGTATACCTGACATTCTTTTTCTATTAAGTATGTGGCCACATTCATTCCCTTACTGCTTTAAAGTTTTGTTTTCCCTTTTTTAATATGAGGGGCTGGCTATTTGTGGCAGAGGTTTCTTTATCATATCTCCTAGGAAACCCATCTAATCCTCAAGCAAATAAGCCTATTTGTATGATGGCCTTAACTCCCAGAGTCTCCTCAAGAGATGAAGGTAGCAGTCTGCAAACTACCTATCCTTGAGGAGCTAACCTTTTGCTTGTGTGATTAGGCATCTGAAATACATCTCACTTTCCTTTTCTAGCTTATATTTCCTGGACAGATGATTGACACAACACCTCACAGGTTAGCATCATGAAGCAGTTAAATCCAACTCCATTACCTGTCGAATTTAGTTTCTTAATCCCAAACACAATATGCACACAACTTAGCCCTATCCAGCTTTTAATTAAAGCTCGTGTCATGGTGCTTTATGTGGAGTCATATGGTATTGAATGGTGTGGAGTGAAGCAAATGGAAAGATTAATTTTGCAATGTGTCACTAAAGGGAACACTTTGAAACAGGGATTATGGTCTGGGTTTGCTCAGGGAAAATACTGAAGTATATCCATTGTAAGTACCGATACTTCTACTCCAATGAGAAAATTCAACTTTATGACCAGAAATTCTATACTCTTAGAGAAAACCACACTTAAAATAAAATTTAAAAAACATTACTAGAAAGTAGTCTGGCACCTTTCTGATTTATTGCCTTAAAAAAAAAAACTAAAATCTACATTTTAATGGAAGAGAAAGGGATATTAATGACTACAATTTTCAGGAAATCTAAGCTCTGGAAACCTTGCAAACAAAAGTAATCATTGTGATAGTTTTGGAAAATATGTTACATCATGACTTTTCTATAAGATAAAATACTAGAGAAATAGAAAAAAATAATTTAGCACTGATACTTTGGTTTCTTATGTTTCTACTGATATAAGTTTTTTGAGCATAATAAAAGGGAAAACATCTACATACTTCACAAAACTGAATCTATAATAAGCATGTGAAGGCCCATTCTTTTAACTTGAGGGACATCTGAAGGAAGACATGAAACAAATGTTCACATATATGAAGGGCCATCACAAGGAGAATGTTTGAAAGACTCAGTGAAAATGATATGAAGTATTCAGAAAAAAACAGAGGATAAATTTCCTGACAGCTAGTGCTAACAGACCTTGGATATGTTACCAAGGGAGTCAGGACAGTCTCATTTCACAAAAGTATTTAAAAACATGATAGTCTCATCTCACTGAACAACAATAGTTACTGGATTGCTATTCTAGGTAGAGCACATACTAGAGAGTCTTAGGGAAACTCTCTAATGTTGAAATATTTGAGTGAAAGAAAGGAAAACAAAACTACAAAATTGTTAAAAAATAAAGGTGGAAAACATTGAAATTAGGAATAAACATCCATGGTGGTAAGCATTTCTTAAATAGTCAATACAAAATGACACAGATTAATGCATAAAAGTATCCACATCTGGTAGGAAGTATGAGAGGATCTAAAGAGCCATGAAGATACTTAACTCCGCAAAAATGACATTCATGTGTTCTGTTTCTTAATCCAAGTGTCAAGAACAATAATGTCTTCACACAGTGGGAAAGGTACATAAGGTATTGTATGCAGTATGTTATCTGTACAATTGCTAATAACTATCATCATGATCATCATCATGGTCTTTGTCAGTGTCATCGTCACCTACTTCTATTACCTTTATTCCTAGCACCACCAACAAGGTTGAATAAGTAGCAGTCTCTGGTGCCTCCCCTTCTTTTGCAATCTGCATTCAAACTGTTTCTTCTAACCAGTTCACATTTGTGCTACTCAACATGCCCAATGCTTAAGTGACTCCTATGCTGCTAAACAGCACCTGATAAACTTAAAATAAGAGATACTCTCATTTCACTCTAAATTTAACAGGTGCCATCCTTGTCTGACACAGGAAAGCTAATGCCTCCAACTCAAACTCTCAAGCAGACAAATGAAACAAATAAAGCCATATTCATGTTTAAGATTAATGTTTACCTGGTATTTCCTCAAAGAAAGAGTTATACTCATGTGAAAGATATTTTTCAAGTTTTTTAGATTTATATTTGTCATTTTCATGTGGGTAGTGAATGATTTTATTAGTAGTATTCACTCAGCCCTATAATTTGGCAACTTTCAGCAGATACATTCACTAATTTATCATTGTGAATTCTATCTTCAATCAGAAGCAAAAAGTTCATTACAGCATTCAAAATAGTCCTTAATGAATGTGCTAATTGGGAGCACATTAGCACATTTCATTTGCTTCTGTGTTTATTTCTAAGGGAAAATAGTAAATTTACTTCCCTGTGTATGTTTAACATTAAGCAAATTTCTACAATAAGAAAATCATTTCCAAGTTCCTTATCTCAACAGCAAAATAGATAAATAAAACTGAAAGATAAGAAAAATTCACCAAAGATATTTTTAAAAGTGGTATCACTCAAAGGGAAATTGTTACGACTTTAAAAATAAATGGCTGAGGACATCACAGGTGCCTGCCATCTTATTAGGAAGAGGTGTCATTCATTATAATGACCAACATGAGTCTGCAAGAGCCCCTGACACTTGGCAAAATCCCACTCATTTTCAAAATGCCTAATAGAAATTCATAAGTTCTGTGCATTGATATTTGCTTAGATTTTCACTGAAGGACATTTCACAAGGTAAAAAAGATTATTTTCTAAAGGAATCATTCTTTTTAAAAGGCCCTAATTATACCCAGTTTTCAAATAACCCCTATTTACAGTTCACAGGCATTGTTTTATGGCACACATATGTGATAAAATGCCTTTTGTTGTTGAAAAGTCCTGGTTCATTCTTCATTCATTTGATATTCAAGTCACAAGCTTCCTCTTATTTCAGACATATCTGGAGAGGACTTGACTGGTCAGTGAGAAGCAGGACACTGCTCCTGAGGTGGTATTACAGATTCTATCACCATCTCCTTCAGGACACCTTAATAATTCTACTTAATAATGATTTCAAGTTTTGTTGGTGGGGGGAAACAAAACAAAACAAAATACAAAAACAATGGTCCTGAATTTTAAAGGGAAGCTTTGGTCCAGAGTACAGACTAGGGCTCTCTCGGTAAAAAAAAAAAAAAAAGAGGCCCTCCCTGGTGGCGCAGCGGGTTAAAGCACAGCACTAAGAAACTAAAGCCACTTCCGCAAGAGTTCGATCCCCGCCTGCCCCGGAGGCGACCACATGGCGAGGCAGACCTCTCCTGACCCGCCCGCTGCTCCCCTCAGCAGTGTACTTCGTCCATCTGCCTGTTCTGCTCCCCGCTCTGTCTCTGGTGAATCCTCTCACCCTCCGCATCTCTGGCCTGTACCCCAGTTCTGTACGAATAAATAAATAAATCTTTAAAAAAAAAAAAAAGATAAAAAAAGAAAAGAAAAGAAAAAGACTCTGCATCTTAGTCTTTATCTAGCCTTTAAAACCATGAGGAAATCAGGGGCCTCCCTGGTAGCAAGAGGTTAAAGACACAGCACTATGAAACTATGACAACCACTGCAGCATAAGTTCAATCCCCTGCCAAGGAGCTGACTCACATGGCACAGCAGACCTCTTCTGTCTCACCTGCTGCTCCCTTCTGCAGTATATTTCAGTAGATCTGCCTGTTCTGCTCCCCACTCTGCCTCTGATGAATCCTCTCATCACTTCTGTTCAATAAATATTTTTGAGTACCTACTATGTGCCAGGTGATACAATTTTAACCAATTTTAATCACTGGTTCAAGTGATTTTTAACTTAAGAAAGTTTTTGAAAGATTTATTTTTATTTATTTATGTATATAAGAGCTGCGGTTTAGGCCAGAGTTATGGGGTGGGAGGGGGAGTGAAAGGATTTAGCAGAAACAGAGCAGAGAACAGAATAGTTGGATCTACTGAAATATACTGCTGAAGGGAACAGCACATGAGACGAGAGGTCTTCTGTGCCATGTGGGTCAGCTCCCTGGCTGGGGATCAAACTCAGGCTGCAGTGGTGACAGTATGAGAACATTGAGATTTAACCCCTACACCACCAGGGAGACCCACATTTAAAGAGTATTAATACTATACATAGATCTTTTCTAAATACTTTGAATGTTATCCATAGCCTTGTAGATCAAATTCAAGATTTATCACATTCCAACCAAATTAAACATTTGCATTCTTAACCCCCGTAGATGAACAATATTTTTCTCCGGCATTTTGACACCTTAAGCATTTTTACTTTCAAGCTCTTACTTGAGCTTGAAGAATCGTTTTCCCTTCCAAGAATGTGATCTCCTATCTTCTCCATGATCCATATCTAATTCCTCTATCTACTGAAATCCAGTGGAGGATTTCTTTATCTGACCTCCCTAATCTTCCCAGGCACATACACACTCAATTCTTATAGTACTTGAATAGTCAGCATTTAATGCTACTTATTCAACTCACTTTTTATATTTCCATATCTAGGAAAAATCTTTAGGATATAAATTATTATTTGGTGTTTTTTTTTTTGATGTCCTCTTTCAGTCATTCAGAAATCTGGAATTTATTCTGTGAATTTAATATTTCATAATTCTGTAAAACTGACTAAACAATAAATAAAATAATCTTAGGTATGAACCACTATAGCCATTATTATAGATTTTCTAAAACAATCCTGCAAAATTTAAAGAAGAAAACCATTGTTTGCTAATTTTTAATAGCTTCAAATAGATGTAGGAACCTCTCTGTATTATGAATTTTCAAGTTATATATAGCTTTGATGTACATTTCTTAGGAGGCCACTCCATTATAAGTAGTAGTATAAAATAACGGTATTTGTCATCCACAATAGAGAATTATGCAGGCAGCTTCCATTAAAGCTGAATAAATTTAGATAAATGAAGTATGTCAACTCAGTAATTACTTAATGTTATACGTGAAGCAATTAAAGCATGAATGCTTTCAGACACTATTGTAGCTACAATCCTTTTTATGAATTGTGATTCAAAATAATAAACATTGCCTTAAATGTCAATCAAGGAAGTGACAGAGGTGATGTCTTAGGCATGATTCCACCTTTTAGAGGGCTATATTTTACCCTTTGGCTATAAAGATAAAACAATGAGATGACTTTTTATAACATTAATCTCTTCCACTGTGCTTAAAAATGAAAAATACATGATACATTTAACACTCTTAAGAGTGTGACCGAGGCTGGATATTGCACTTTTTAATAGAAGCTTAAACTGTTATTCAACAAGGCAAGACAAGGCAAGACAAGAACTCAGAACTACATTTTACATATTAAAAGATATCCTCATGATACCCTAATATGAGACTATTTCTCAAAACCAACAAAGTCTGAATTCCCTTGCAATGAGGACAAAATATCATATACATAAACTTTATGGCAATAAGGCTATTTCAAACAATATTAATTCGTAGATGGTGTCCTAAAGCTAGTTGATCAATACCATCTTTTTTCTCTAAATATGCTGTAGGAAAATCAAGCCATGCATTCATTTTGTTAAGCCCTGTGAATTCTCATCAGTTCTGGGAAATACCAGTTTTACCTATATTGATATTCACTCCAACTTGAAATGAAAAATCAATAATTTAGTGAAAGAAATGTGCCTCGCTCTTAAAATAACTCTCTCCTCCTCCCCATTCTCTTCTTTCATTGACCAAACTTTTGTTCCCACCGTGATACAGTCTGAAAAGCCAAAGATTGGTAATGTCCTATCTAAATGTGGTGACAACTAGCATCTGTTTGGTTGATAAGATTTTAATATCATTGATCACCACTAGGTTAGACTTTGTTAATGTTATTTCAGTTGGGTTATATAGTACCAGAATGATGGCTATATGAAATATGGTGGCAGAAAAATCTAAGTTTCCCCCATTCTCCCATTTGAAGTTGGGTATAGGGCTACCCAGAATAAAGCAACATTTCCTCAGCCTACATGAAGCAGAATGTAATAAGTTAAAGGTAAGAATAACAAGTGTGTTCTTAACAGAAAAAAAAAAAAAAACACCTCTGCTTCTGCTTTGGACACTTTGATATGAGAATAATGCTGTGGGATAGTAAGCAGCCATCTTGGATTGGATTGAGAAGAAAATGGCATTATTGGAAATAATGAAGCAAGAAGATAGAAGCAAGCTGAACCACTAATGTACAAATTAGATTACCATCTCAACCCTTAGCTGCTCATTTCTGCCTTCATTTCTATGAGACAAAAAACAACCCCCATGCTAATAAAATCACTGTTATTTGATGGTTTCAGTGACATGCAGTTAAACTTAATCTAATTGATACAAAAATAAAAGTCCAGTGGGTATCCTTTTGTGTCACTATGGAATTTCAAAATCCAAATGATGAATACTCTTAAAAAAAAAGAACATATGTTGCACACAAGTTAATTTGATTAAATTGATCCTTTCTTGCCATCTTCTCTGGACTCTACATAATACTCTAAAATTATGTTTCTAAAATAATCAAAATTTTAAAAAATACCTTTATGAAGAAATGGGTATCTTTGATGTTGACACTACTAAATCTACATGCTCACGTGTTTCACATTTCAGGCACATCCTGGTTTGATTTATTATTCTAAGTATCACCGCAAATTATGTGGATTTTCTTAACAATTCTAAAAAGTCCAAATATCTCCCACTTGTAGGTCTTCAAGTCCTCTCCTTATCCTGGAGACTTTTTTTTAATTGGTAAACAAACTATATGCAGCCAGTGAGCAGCGTCTTGAGGAGCTTGCATTCCTCTTAGAACACTCTGCAGTTTTTGCTCCATTGATTTCCACCGTGGTTTTACTTTCTAAGTTCCTGCTCTCTCTTCCTTATCTGCTTTTCCTACACTGTGTTTACTACTGATAATCTATACATACAAGGCTGTTGTGTTTCAGGTCAAATTTCTTGCCATAAACACCACAGAAATTTCTATCTTTTCATTCATTTCCAAATCCCTATCTGTCTGCAGCTTTCTCTGCCACTTTTCTACTCTTTTCCTCAAATTCTTGGTCTATCTTTTTTAGAGTTCTCAAAATATTATCTCCCTAACTCATTACCTTGTTTGCAAATAAATGCTGTCTTCTTTGATGTACACCTCTATCACAGCCCAGGTTAGGAGGTGGGGTAGTGGGAAGAGGGAAACTGTAGACTCTTCAATAATCAAAAGATTCATTAAGGTAAAGAACAATAAATTCAGGCATCAAATGTGCCATCTATGCCTTCATTTTTGAATATGGATAAAAAATTAGAAGTATCAATTTTTCTTAACTTGGGGTCAAGCTAATATTTAAATAGTTGCGAAGGATTTTATCTTAAATGAGAGAAACCTCCATGAATGAAAGGGGTGGTTGCAGAACATCTTCAGATCACATTCTCTAACAATTTTTTTCTTTCCCATTACATGAGCTCAATGCCCTCTACCTATGACACCACTAAGACCTTCTGACTTCTAGAACATTTTCTTTCCACTAAATTACATTGTCCTCCCAACCACTTTACTGGACTTTTTCTCAAAATCTATTTTGGTCTCTTGCACCAAAAAGGCCATTTTTGAAAAATTTATCTCTAAAGTTAAAAGGCTGTCATACCCCTTTGAGTAAGAGCATAAGCAGACTGCATTTGTTTTTCTTGAGTGAAGATATTTTCTTATCAGACTACCACTCACAACATTTGTATACAGAACAAAATTTCTTTCCTAAACAAATGCCTGAGCATGAATTACTAGAGAACATGTAGTCTTAGAATTTCATCAATTATTTCAAGTTTTTGTTCAATGACCATCTACTGAACACCTACAATTGCACTGGTCACTAAAGGACTATAAATTTTATTTTATAGTCTGGAGAAAGAGGAAGAGACACATGATAAAGTTATGATTATGAATTGCCTGAGTAGAAAGGAGATTTCTTATCACAGTCATATCTGCATCACATAAAACTTTAAAACAGAAATTTTGAGTTGGATCTTGAAGAAAGTGGAAATAAATGTTAGCTGGAAAAACAAGGACTCGAAGGATAGTTTGTGTAAAGCAAACAAAATCAAGAAAGATCTGAAGGAATCAAACTTTATGTGCAAGTAGTTAAGAATTAATGCAACCCTAAGTGCAAGGTAAGAAACAGAAGAAATTGTTTTATTAATGCAACTATTTACTAATTTGTGTTTTGTCATGTTCCCCATTAGCTCTATGAGAATGGGATTCTGACTGGCTTTCCCTCAATATTCAAAATAGTGTTGTAAACATAGTAGGTGCTCTATAAATATTTAAATACATCAATGATTAAAGGGTTGTGAAACATAGCCATGGAAAGGTAGTGCATTAATGAAGAACATGAGCTCCATCCACAGGAAAGACATGCACACATGTAGCAGAGAACATGTCAAAGAATATACACAGCCACTTTGTTCACAACAATGAAATCCTAGATAGTTCATGACCATTTGATAAAATGGCCTATCACATACTGATCAGAGTAAAAAAATACAGATCAGTTTTAACAATCATATTTCCAAATGATTACATATATTATGATAGCTTTTTTTTTGAAGTGAAAAGTATCTCAAACAAAAAGACTTATTTTTTTTACGAATACATATTACAGCAATAAGTGTATATAAAAAGAGAAATCGGTTCAGAATAATAATAACTTCTGAAAAGCAAGGAAAAGGAAATAAAATGAATGGATCATATTTTTAGAGGGGGGAAAAAAATGAGTTCCTGAGTACATGCTCTCTCCTGGAAGTGGGAGATGAGGATATGAGTGATCTGAAATAAGACCATCTGGGCTCAATTTCTAGCTATATAATCTTGGATACATTCCTTCAGTTTCCTCCACTGTAAACAGGGGCTTAAAAAGAACACTTAATAATATCTTGTGACAAGGAGGTAACATTACTCAGCCAGCACATAGTGCTAATAAAATGTGATAAATCCAGAAAGGATAAGTAAATATCCGTATATATGATAGTCTCTGTTTTACCTGTAAAGACTTTGAGAGCTCCAAAAAAAATTTGTCAGAAAATAGTATGATTTAATTTTTAATTACAACATATTCTTCTCACTGTAATACTATGCCTATGAAGGAGTACCACTTGATATATTAGTGATATAATATAATATAATATAATGTAATATAATTTATATATGTGTATATATTACTGAGAAGAGAAGCAAAAGTGGGGGCAGAAATGATAAAACAGAGAGTGTTGTTCTGTAGTTGCATATGGGGTGAGGAATTTAGAATGATTCCCAAGATTTAGGATTGTGGAGGGAATGAGTAATGCCACTGTCCCTATAATAGGAAATGCACTGTCAATACATTGACATTTTTTTCATGAACAAACACATAAATAGAAAAAGAGCAGATTTACAAAAGATAGTAAGTTCAGAGTTGGATACACAAGGTGTGTCGACACCATATAACAGTGTCCCCCACCAAAGGCTAGAAACTCAAAGCTTTGAGTTGAAATCTAAACAAGACTAATTCCATTTGGGGGCAACAGACCTTTAAAAATGATTTTATTCCATGATTACGTTCAATCCCTACTGTTCCTAAAAAATTCCAAAGCATTCAGAGTCTCTTCAGTTTGAGACTAACGTATGCCTCTGGGCTAACAGGTGGTGCTGTCTAATAAAAAGTTGTATATTATGAATGTAATTCAAGAATCAAGCCTGAATTTCCAGTATGGATTTGGACACTTAATTTAAATATTATAATTAAAGCCATCCTCCAGGGAACTGATGAAGAGTAAAAAGTAAAAATGGTAAGAATATAAGCTGGGAGAACAGACAAATTCAGAGGTCAGCGGGAGAATTAAATCAGCAAAAATATTGCTCTTTTTTTCTTGCCTTATTGCACTTCCTAGGAACTCCATTAACATGACAGCAAGCATTAGGATGTTGGTCTCAAACACATAATAATACTCCTAAGATTGCCACTCTTTAGAATTCTACTTCCTGGATAATTTTGCTGATGTGAAGGCAGAAATTGTTAAACAGTCTATTTCCAGATAGAGTAGAACCAAAGACACATGTAGAGGAATATGCCAAGAAAAAGGAACACACAAAGGGAAATATACTTCTCTCTCCAAGAATGGAGAGAAAGAAGTGAGAACGTTTTGATTATTTTTAAAATGATTCAGCAAAATTCTGCTGTGCTAAGAAATATTCAAATATTTGGAAAATCCCTTCAAATTGAGACTAAGTTATGATCTCATATTAAAAAATGATGGTAAATGACGAGATCCAGAATAAGATAGGTCAGAGGTTACCAAACTATAGCCTGCAAGCCCAATTCCCTGGAGCTTACCAGCAGTCCTTCCGCCCACCTGTCTCTAGGCAGGTGCTTCTTTTCACCAAGCTTTTCCTTCTGTAGAGCAGAACAGTGTTCCTTCTGCCCACCTATGCCTATGCAGGACAGCCCCACAACCAACTCTCCCTCCACAGGGCAATGGCCTCCTGCCTACCTGTGACTGTGACCAAGTGGGGCCTTGTCTTTACTGACCAACCTCACCAGAGGCAGCTCTCCTCCAAAGACTGTCCACCTGTGACCAGGCAGGCCTCTCTCAGCAAACCTGTCCCTTTTGGGGCAGCTCTTTGGCCCACTTGTGTCTATATAAGTGCCTTTTATTCTTCTGTCCCTTTTTCATAATAACCGTGCCCCTTTGGTGGTATATATGGATATGTATGTGTGTGTGTATTTAAGTATGTGTGATTGCTATAGGTTGGTGTGTGTGTGTGTGTGTGTGTGTGTGTATTCCCTGCAGCTCATGGAAGTCACGTGACTTGGCTAACTTTGGTGTCAGGTGGAGAACAGGTGATGGGACCCCTTTGTGCCCCATGTTACACCTGTAGTAACTGCCTTCCCATCTGTCAGATGAGAAAGGCCTTCATTGTTAGCAGACAGTGATGGAATCACAGTCCAGGGATCACCATTATCCTTGGAGGCAGAAGAGCAACTGCCCGCCACCCGAGATGACCCATTTCAGGGAACATGGTTGGAAGAGGCAGTAGTTTGCTTCCTCACTGTAGAAATATCTTTAAGTATTACCTCTTAACCACAGAACCTTATCTGTCACAGAAAGTGTTGCTGACCCCCACTATAGATTTTGGAAACCAAATAAGAATAAAAATTTGTTACAAGTAAAATTGCATTCATTTTTCTAGATAAGGAAAATATATTTTTCCTCCTGGGTAAACTAAATTAACCAATGTAAACAATATGACTTTTTCATAGAGTAAATCAGGGTTTCTCGCCAGGATACAACTGACACTTTAGGTCTAATAAGAACTGTGCATTGAACAATTATTTGGAGACTTTCTGGCCCTTATTTCTAACAGCTAGAAACCACCTGCCTTCCCCTAGTACCCTTATGGTAACCAAAAATATTTCCAGACCTTACCAAACATCCCCTTGGGAGGGTTCAAAAAAATCACCCCCTGCCTCCACTGGAGGGTTATTGGAACAATTCACAGGTAATGAAATTTTTTCCACTTCCTATTCTATCAGCATTTTAACTTTGAAAAAATTACTTTATCACTTCTGGGAAATAATTTTAACAGTATTCTTTCCTCAATCAGTATAAGAATATTAATCACTGAGATGACTCTATCAGAATCTCCCTGGATGATGTATTTGTGGAGGGGAGATTAGTGTGGTGCAGTGTAGAGTATGAAGGCAGAGCGGGGAGCACACTGCGGCCAATGAGTATGCAAGAACATCAACCCAGTAAGGGAACAGAGCTAAGGACCAGCTAGCTCTATTCCAGTGGCCTAAAGGAGTCTGAAGATTTTCCAAAGACAAGGCCAGAAGCATGGATTAAAGAGGCCAGCAGAGCCCGGATGATGATGGCAAGCATATCACAAGATGGGGATCCGTCCAAGATAATTACTTTGAAAGATCTCATGCCTACGGCTTCTATTTATCGGCTGCCATATGGCATCTGAATAGCCAATCAAATCTGAAAGGGCCAGTGAAGATATGACATACTGATGTGATCTTATTGGTACTTCATTTAGCAAAAAGAGGTAAAGTTCTTCATTCTGATACAAGATGTAACAGGGAAGGCAGTAATATTTAATAAAGGCAACTTTGTTTCCTAAGGTTTCAAGTTTTCTGGAATTCACTGACCAAAAACCCTACACTAACCTAAGATATAGCATGTGTAGGAAAGGAAACTGACACTAGAGGCACTGAAGCAAGAAAAGTGGGATGGTAAGGCCTCTCTGTAGCTTTGCTCGGTCACTGCTCCAAACCACGGACATCTCCGGTCAGCCTCTTCCCTGCCAGATGCCAACCTTTCTTGACATTCCAGGGCCACTTCTTCCTCTCCACCTCACCAACACCACCAAGAGAGCCTCCTAGATAGTCCCATCAGTTTCCAGTTGAGTCTATCACTCTACTTACATCCTTAGCAACCAGATAGCAAAGGTTCCAGATTACAGATGTATTCTAAGTGAGGTGTGTGTGTGTGTGTGTGTGTGTGTGTGTGACATTTTTGTTCCATCCACTCTTATTTTTATTACAGTGTCTGGCTCCCACATAATTCCCTACTGTGACTGGGACAGTTGTCTGCAACGCTGCAGGTACTCAGTAAATGCTGCCCGCCTGCCTGGCCACTCAGACAAGGGCTCCCATCTTCAGCATATTAATGACAGAATTTCTTTTGAGATGACATAGTTGTTGTGTTATATCTATGCTGGAGATTCTTTGAGTCTCAGTTGGTCTCTGCCTCATTATCTCCTTTTCTAAAGGCTTTATCAGTCAAACACACAAGAATTCGAGCCATGTCTTTTCCCCAAGGAACAAGAATATGAGCAAGAATAGCAAAATGAGATTCATCTTAGAAAAGTACACAGAATTTCCCCTAAGAGAGTCTAAGAATAAGGGGGAAATACTCAGTGAATTGGAGAGGAGCAAATTTAAAAGAGAGGTAGACAAATAGCAGAACAGCAGCACTTATTTTAATGGTTTACCCTTGAACACACTCAGTCGATTTGCACTTGTCCTAATGAGAGACCACGGGTCCTCCTCTCCTTGACAGCAATGTCTATTGGTGCATATTGTAAGTACAGTACCTCTGTACATACACATAATAAATAGCAATGCTTATTGTCACTCTTTGGTACTTAATATGCCCCCTCCCCAGAATAAGAGTTCTGGGAAACACTCCAGAACAAGTTAATTGATCAGGCAGGTTTGGAAACACCTTTCCTGATGATGCACCCACCAGGCTAGCATTGTTAACTCTGTGATGTGCCACATGTCCTCACCTTATATGACCCTTGGACCCTTCCATCCTGTCACTCATTTCCAGCCTCTTGCCATACTGAGAAACACGGCTTCTCACTGCATGGCAAGGCTAGAGAAGGAACTGTGGCAGCAGCCAGAGGCTACTGTCTAAAATGTATCTCCCCTCTATTCCTGCAATCATACTAGGGAGCAAGAGAACACCAGATGGGCCAGTCTCTTTCTCCTCCCAAAGCAGAAAGTTCTCATTAGCAAACACAGCTAGGAACAGACAGGATGAAATGGACTTACGTGCTCCCCTGTGACATTCAGAGGACTCCAGAAGGCAGCCTGAGGCCGGCAGCAGGGCCATGTCCAGTACGTCCCAGGCAGGTGCCTGCTGGGATCTGGATGGGACTTGGCAGCCAGAAGGCTGCATCAAGTCAAAAGAGAATCTTAAAAAATAAAGTAGAAGAGTGGGACATCGGGTCACTGTCCTTTCTGGAAAAAACCATAGCTGCAACAAGCCAGCATGACGGCCCAGGCTAGGCAACTCACCGGGCTTCCTTTTGGCTCTTTTCATTCTTTTGGAACCCTGTGAGTGGCAGATGCAGGATGAAAAAAGGAAAAGACAAGTCATGACACTTGTTCTTTTTCTTCCTTCTGCAATATAAGCTTCAAATCCTGTGGAAAGGCCAGAACTTGTACTAGGACTCTGTGTACTGTCTGCTGTTAATGAGGCCTCTGGTGACATTTCCCCACTAGACAGTGAAACAGGTAACGATATTGGTTCTGAGGAAGGAGAGGTGGGTCACACCTGGGGCGTCCCTGATTATTTCCAGCAGCTGACCCCTGCCTCGAGGAACACTGGTCCTGGCAGGTCCACTAATCATGACAGAGTGACTGGGATGAAAGGCCCCAGATTATTGGGGTGTTGGCCATGCCCGCCTATTATGCTTTTTGCAGATACTCATCTGAGAGACTGAGAGAGCTGCCTGTGCAGTGTAGCTGCCCAGGGGCCTCCACTTTTCCTCTGTAGCCCTTCAGCCACTAGCAGGGCAAAGGTGCCTCTCAGGTTTGTCTGGGGCATTTGCTGACAGTCATGCCATAGGTAGGCTCTAGCTGCCTTCACCTGGAAATCTAACCTTGTTACCCAGGCTGATTTGTTTGGTTCCCCCAGGCATTCACCAGATAAAAGACTTGGAGAAGAGAACACTCAGAAAGTGCTCCCCGAGGTAGCAATGCTGATATAAGGCTGCTTCTAGAGCAAGTTGATTTGTTTCAGTAGATGTTTCTCACCATCCATCCTCTTTGGGTATCTTCCCTAGTGAGAGGTTACTGACCACAGCTCTGCCCAGGCTCAAATCTCAAATGTTGCCAGTTTGTGTCACGGATGAAATGGCTATTTCATACTCTCATTTTCCACTCCCCCCCCTTTTTTTTAGCTCTGTATATCATTACATTCTGAGCAAATGCTACTTCTCTGACTATGATTGATCCCCACTTATTTCATCCTGAATGCAAAGGATTTGATTTCAAGTGTGGTTCATTCTGCTCTGTGAACTCATTATAAAGTCAAGCAGAACATCTCACAGATGTGAAGCACCTTGTGTCTGAGGTTCAGAAATCTAATTTGGAATCTCATTATAGACCTTCTACTAGTAGTGGGCACTAGGGCAACTACCAGGCTTGGGTTTTCCTGCCCATCTTCTATCCCATAAAGAAACTGTCATTTCGATACCTGCAAACCAGAATTTCCCTATTTAGGAAAATAGCCTTATTTATCTCTCCACAAATGCTTTTTGGCACTGATGAGCGAGTAATACTTTGTAGGCTATTTTATTAAGCATCTCCAGAGGTCAGGTGCTGAAAGAGACAGCTCACAGCTGCTTGCTTCCTCATCTATTTAGTAGACTTCTCTATGGATTGCTTGCTATATTTTCTAAAGTTCACAGTGTGGTTATCATTTTGCTAAGACTCTATATAGCAAGAATCTTTACTTGGCATCATAATGTAGTTTAACTCAGGGAGGATCTGATTTCAGGTGTCTCTATGGTGGATAAAGAGAATGGGGTTGAAATGGAACACTAGCTTTATTTGCAGGGAGATGCATTGATTCTGAAAGATTGATGCATTCAGTTTTCCCCACCTATTTGGTGCTTTCAAAACCAATGAGCTTCCAAGATTCAGTACTGGCTACTAATGAAGTTTTTATTTTTCCACTTTCTATTTTAAAACTTTGGTAAAGCAGAATATTTGTTTTTCCATTTGCAATTGTTTCCATTCCCCTATAGAGCAGGCCAAGCTTTGAAGGGAACTGGAACTTTGTTTCTTTGCATTAGAAAAATAAATAGATTTCTGAATCCACATAGAAAGAAAAGTGAGCTGACAGTGCTGAGGTATAATAATGAATAGGGATAGGCTAACGTACCTATATCCAGCAACATAGATATCTGTCTTGCATTTTAAGTTCAGCAAGAATACCAATTTTTCCCAGGGTCACCCCAGACTCCCTGACTTTTCAGTTTGATCTAGGAAAGGGGTTAGCAAACAATAGCTTGTGGTCCAAATGCATCCCACAGCCTGTCTTTTTCAGTAAAGCTGTTTGGAACACAGTCATACCTATTCATTTATGTCCATCGCTCCTGTCAAGCTGCAACGGCAGAGTTAAGTAGCTGTGAAAGAGACCACATAGCCCACAAAGCCTAGGATATTTACTCTCTGGCCTTTGATAGAAAAAGGTTTGTGATGTCTAATCTAGAAAAGGAGATACTACTGTTTCTATATAATTCCTGTTTAACAAAGCATTTACTTTTCAAAAAATGTTCAGTATGACAACTGAGATGATAATGACAATGAGCATAGTATAAGAACTGACAATGCTGACCTTTCAAGAGGTTTTAAATTTTTAAACCTCTGCTAATTATATTCAAGACATATTTTGGAATGTGACAGTCAATAGCACAAATCTGACATAATTTACTTGGATATTGAGTTTCTTGTTGTTGTTATTTTTTTTTTTTAACTTAAACAAGCACCCTCTCTACTAACTGGATTTCCACTTATGGACTGGGAAATTAACTACTTCATTTATTTCTATTTCATTATCTTTGGGTCCAATACATACTCAGGCAAAGTGGAGACAGGAATAACTGACAGTTAATTTTTATAGCATGTCTACCCCACAAAACTGTCTCATTGCCTGTAT
>NW_004567111.1:33717973-33740819 GCF_000260355.1 Condylura cristata
AACTAAGATCAGTCAATGCATACTGTAAGTAATGGAATATAGAAGATAGAGAAGGGTGGGGAATGGAGACTAGGTTTGGGTATTTAAGCATGGGAATGGCTGAACTACTTCTAGTGTGTGAGGAAAACAAAGTAAGGTGTCTGTAATTATTGCTTAGGATGTTGCATCTGACTATCCTTCCCAGCCTTAACAATGCAAATTAAAAACAGAATTTCCCTCAAAATAGATTAAAGACTAGATGTAAGACCTGAAACCATAAAATACATAGAAGAAAACATCAACAACAAAAAAGGCAAACAGCTAAGCAGACCATTCTCTAAAGGTATCCAGTTGGCTAACAGGCACATGAAAAAATTTTTCTAGTCATCACTTAGAATACAAATAAAACTACAATGAGATTCCGCTTCAATAAAGTAAGAATTGCATATACCAGAAAAATCATGTATTAGTGTGTACACTGAGAAAAAGGATCCCTCCTATACCACTGGCATGAATGTAGACTGGTTCAGCCACAGCAGCCACAGAGGAAAGCAGAATGGAGATTACTTAAAATATTAAATTAAGTTTACAATATGATACAACAATTCCAGTCTAGGTCTCTACCCAAAGAATGCAAAAACACTAATTCAAAGGTATATATGCACTCCTACATTTCATTGCAATACTATTTACAATAGCCAAGTTATGGAAATAACCTGTATGTGCAAGAACAGATGAATGAATTAAAAAGATGGGATGTATGTTGTTTCTTATATATGTGTATATATGTGTGTATGTATATATATGTATATATAGATATATACACATATACATATATAGATATATAATGTCTATATATGTATATATTATATAGATAGATATATATACATATGCATATATAGATATATAATGGAACACTAGGCAGCTATAAAAATTATAAGCTCTTGACATTTTTTTTACAGTATGAATTAGGCCAGAGGAATTATGCCCTGAGAAATACGAGAAAAATAAGTACCTAGTGGTTTCACTTATATGAAAGATTATATAGGAAAAATAAAACTAGAAACATATCCTAGAAATATGAACATGAAATTGAAGAGGTGGGGGAAGGATGAGAATAAAGTATAGAAGGGGTCTAATGGACTATGGTGGAGAACAATGTCCCCCTTGGTGATTTGTATGTAGTATATAATGTACCATGTGTCTGATGAGGTATGATCCTATACCTCTGAATTATATACAGTATTGTAAGCCTATGTTAGCTCAAAAAAAAAAGGGGGACATTACCAAAAAAAAAAAATTGTTACTTCAAAATGCATTCAATGTTGGAAAAAAAATGAATTTTTTTTTTAACTGAAAAATACCAATGAAGACTGAACTTCATAGTTGACCTAGGTTTTTAAGGATGTTTAATGCATTATCATCATGACTCTCTGGTTTGGCAATATGCTATTACTGTTAGACAAGCCTGAATTTATGCAAATAGATGATTCTAGGTGCTTTAAGGTAATGCTCAAGACCATTTCATTTAAAAAGCTCTTCTCCAAAATCATTTAGAAATGTCAATCATTTGCATTTGTCAGAAAATGGCAGGGCATCATTCCTAGTTAGTCACAAAATATTACTTCAGAGATTTTTTAAATAGGGAGGGTAGGTAGGTTTGAGGGATATAATGAGAGTATGCTTGAAACAAAAATTATATTCAACCTATCATCTTACAATAAACTAAAGAGAAGTCAACACATATTTTGTCTATGGGTATAATATAGAAGACAGAGCCAGAAAAGCCATAAAGAATGAAAGAAAATGAGAAAAATGAACAAAAAAAATTATAAAGATAAGAGAAACCTGCCTGTCAGTCACTAGAAAGTATTGCAACATTAAGTTAACATGATAATAAACTGAACCTGCATATTTGAAACAAAAGTTATAGCTTGATGGGGAAAGAAGGATATTTGTTTAGTACATAGCATGTGCAAAACTACAGTTTATTCTTCCATTCAACTCACTAACCCTCTAAAGCAGGCATAAGGATTACTATAGAAAATAAAAAGTGGAGAACTAGCAACCAAATGACAGGTAAGTGCTGTGCCTGGGTTACAAAGATCTTGGTTCCAAAGCCTTGATGCTGCCCAGCCATCCTCGACTGCAGGTAAATGGCAGCACTCAGGGTAAGGAAGTATATCTAACTAAAACTGGCTGAGAGCATGAACTTCAGTGATTTTATAATTAAGATTCTAGGAAGTAAAATGGCTTTTTCAGAGTCATCTAACTATTGGATCTCCTAGAGTCATCATCTTCTAAGCACCTACACACCCAGTCCCTAGGAAGGAACACTGGAAGAAGTATCACTTGCATCCACTAATGGTTTTACTTCTTTTTGTTCCTATTGGTTTCTCTAGTCTTGTTGCCTCCCCCCCATCCCCCCACCCTGCTTTCTCTATTAAAAAAAAAAAAATAGCCAAATATATGACTTTGTATCTTATTCTTCCTGTGGCTTAGGAAAAGAACACATTTTTTTCAGTTTCCTAAGGCTACCATAAAAATGCCATGAAATGCTTGAGGTTTTGGAAAACAGATTTTGTAAATTAAGGTTTGGCATGATTAGTGTTTGGAAGCTCTGAATGATAATCTATCCCAGCTTACTGTCTCTTGATTTGTACCTCTATATCTCCAGTCTCTGTCTTCATCTTTACCTGTACATGTGTCTTCACGCTTTCTCCTTTTTTTAATCTCTTATAAAAACATTTTTTATTGGATTTAGGGCTCAATGTAACTCCAGGATGATATAGATTCATTTTTTATTGAGTTAATATTGATTTGCAACACTGTATATGATTCGAGTGTATAGGTTCACACGTTATCAGATGTAGGCTACCATACCACACTCACTGCCAAAGCTCTCATAATCATCCACCTTGGTCCGCTGGGACCCTTCTCTTTTACATCTTTAAGTAAATTATATTGAAAAGACTCTACCTCCAAATAAAGTCACATTTATTATAATGGGGAACCTAAGGCCTTCCATATCTTTTAGGGAAATACAATTTAACCCACCACATCAGCAAAAGCATGGTAAATCCTGAGAGAGAAATGCATAGGAACAATAAACCCTGTAAACTGTGTTCTAGTTATAAATAAAAGGGGAGTTGTCAACACTCATCTTTCAGCATCAAGTTCATGTAATGCTATTAGGTGGGCTTTCCAAAGAGCAAGTGAAACAGAGAATGCTGTTTAAGCCCCAGTGATTTTACCACTGTGACCTTGAGTAAACAGTTAAGTGTCCCTGAGCTTTGTTTTCATATGTGAAATGGGACAATAGTAATATCTCCATCTCATTAAAAAAGATGTATTTCTTTTGTCAGACCTTGGCAGAATCTGAATATTTTATATTTATATTGAAATGACTATATACAGGTGTGTATAGAAAAGTAGAGGTGATATTAACAACAGTTAACTTATGAAATCAAATATTTCAGATGTAGGAGACAGATCTAAATATTTCACTATATTCATCACTCACAATATGGCTTATCCTAATAGCAGATAAACAAGAAAAAAAAAGAAAGAGAAAAGTTAAATGTCTCTGGCAAATATATTATAAACTTATCCTTCTGAAAACATTTCCATGATCATTTAAAAGGAAATGAATAATATAATTCAAAAATATAAATAGATGATCATATTGGACTGCAATGAGAGCAGATGTTTTAAGTTATGTAAAATCTTACCCCATCTGGTAAACAGTAAAAATGTCTCAACAACAACCCACAGATGAAATGTTGCCAATAAAGTGAGAATAGTGGGGATTGGGTAGAAGTCAATTTTACTGGATTACTTCATAAAATGCTTAGAAGCTATTAATATACATATAATAATTTCATAGATTATCATGCTAAATACATTTTTAAAAATTTTAGAAATTGCAGCTGACTAAATGATAAATTTTACTGTCAATTACAGTTGTTAATTTAAGCAGTTTTTTCCTAGAGAACTTATATATCCATCCTGGAGTGATTATACGTTAAAATTTATTGGAACATTTACTTTACCTCCAATCTATTGAGGATGAGGACCACTAAGAAAATAAAATTAGAGATGGACCAACTCCCGCTGTTACAGACCCCATCTTGTTTTTGATGAGTAGGAGGCTCTATCAGGAACATTTGGTTTATGTCAGTTTGCCTTATAGCTGGGTTTCATTGTGTGAACTATTTCCAGTCTTTCAGCTACAAATAGGTGGCTACCAATATAAACTTGCTGCCTTATTCCAAGTTGAATTATTACCAGAAAAGTTTTCTAAGAGCAATTGAATTTAATATCCTCAAACATAAAATCTAGCCTTCAGCTTCTCCATCACTTTGTCTTAAGCTGTTATTCCTTGTCCCCTGTTTTTAACTGTTTGGTGGAAATACAGTACTGCTTTGCTTATTTATTGAAACTGAAATAAGGAACAGCAAAGATTCACTGCCTCACCATAAAGAAATCTGTAAAAAATCTGTAAATGACCTATATCAAAAAAGACCAAAAACAAGTGTAGAGAAAAAGGAACCCTCTTACTTTGTTGGTGGCAATGTAGACTAGTGGAGCCCTAAAGAAAGCAGTATGGAGATTTCTCAAAAGAGTAAAAGTGGAACTGACACATAACCTAAAAATTCTATTTCTAAGCATCTATCTAAAGAAAACAAAATACTAATTCAAAAGGAAACGTGGACTCCCATAATGACTGCTGCATTATGTAGAATAGCCAAGCTAAGGAAAGAACCTAAGTACCTAAAACCAGATGAGGAAGCAAGAAGATACGATATATAAACAACATGGACTATTATTTAGTGATCAAAAAAAATAATATATGCATACCATTTGTGCCAACATGGATGGCACTGAAAGGGTTTATGCTAAGTGAAATAAGGCCGGAGAAAGACAAAAACTGAATGGTGTCACTCATAGGAAAAATATAGAGAAGCCAAACAAAAGTTCAAATGAAACTTCAACACCAACCCTTAAAAGCTGATCACAGAACAGAGATGTGGTTAAAACACAGAGAAAAGGATGAGAAAAAAATGGGAGAGGGGGCCCTCCCTGGTGGCGCAGCGGGTTAAAGCACAGCACTGAGAATCTAAAGCCGCTTCCGCATGAGTTCCATTCCCGCCTGCCCCGGAGGAGACCACATGGCGTGGCAGACCTCTCCTGACCCACCCGCTGCTCCCCTCAGCAGTGTACTTCGTCAATCTGCCTGTTCTGCTCCCCACTCTGTCTCTGGTGAATCCTCTCACCCTCCGCATCTCTGGCCTGTACCCCAGTTCTGTATGAATAAATAAATAAATCTTTAAAAAAAAAATGGGAGAGGGCACAACGGACTATACTAAAGGATTATGGGTGTTCTGGTGGTAGGCACATGCAATTATGCACATTTGGGGTGGGTTGGGGAGGGGTCTCCTATATACCCAAAACACTGACAAGGATGTAAAGCAAGAGTACTTCAAAAGAGAGAAAGAAAAGAGAGGTTCTCCTTGGAATAATAAAAGGATTTCACCCATTCTTGAGGGTTAATCCTAGATGCAGAGAGAAGTAAAGTGAAAGGAGGAGATTTTTAATTGCCAGAACAAGTTATTGAGCTAATTTTAAAATATTTGTTCTGAAAACTCAATTAAAGGGTATCATACTCACACAAACTCATACCTTACCCTACCCCCCCCCCAAATATTCTGTTTACACTTGAAGTCTGTTTAGCAAACACTTTTTCATAGGTTAGTAGAAATGAGACAATTAAAACTAACTGGCCAAGACAATGAATACAAAAAAATTGAATTAAGTATTCTTTTATTTTTAATGGCTTTCTAGTTTTACTCATTGAGTCCATGAAGTCTCTACAAATGCTTCAAATGAAAAACAAAGACCATTAATATTTGATTAGAATAAATAAATGCTGACCTTACAAAGAAATAGTTTAACAAATATCTTATAATCTTAAAAATATATAAAATAAGAAAAATACACTGTACTTAAAACTCTCCACTGGTTTCCCACTGCATTTAAAATGAAAGCCAACCCCCAGCTTGTGTATCTGTCCAGATCTTATCTGCCCCTCTCCTTCTTATCACAACTTAACTTCAGACCATACCTAGAATGTGCCAAACTTCTTCCTGCCCCAGGATTATATTGGTCATACTCCCCAGAGGGCTCCCCTGGCCTGGCCCATTGATCAACCCATCCCTCGGGAGTGGGGCTCTTTCATCCCCAGGTCACCACCACATAGATCTGTTCTCATACCCTATCTGATGAACTATGTCCTTACTCAAAGATTCTCATTATATCATTGTTTTAAGCTATCACAATTTGTGACTATTTTGTTTGTCCAAGTTTCCTGCTATTAAACTCCCATCACTGAAATATAAATTCCCTGAGAACCAGGACAATGTATGTTTTATTCTCATTTTTTCCCCCTGCACCCAGAACAATGCAATGAATGTCCTTTGGATGTGCTGCTTTCTGAAAGAGAAATAGTGAAGAAAATGACTCACAGTTCCCAAAGAACATACAGGGAAAAGAGGAGAAAAAAACAAGTAGAATAAGAGAGAAATGTAAATTGCAAAAACTGAGAATGAAAATGCAAAATAGGTAGTAATGATTCGGAAGGGGAAAATTTTATTTAAAAGGGTGAAATTTGAAAGGGCCATTAAATGTGATAAGAACATGAGGAATAAAGGCACAAAATGAGGTGAAGTACAGGAGGGTCTGCCCAAGGGTGGGAAATTGGGATGGCTATGACCCTAGGAGGAAGCAATGGAAGAAATGCCTCTGGGGAGGCAGGTTGGGGAAAGACTGCAGAGAGCGATAACACTCTGTCAGGGATGCCAAACAACTTAGAGAGCACCCAGGGGATGGCCACCTAAAAGAGAATGAGCTGTGGTCCACGTGGTAGTATGGGCCCCATAAGGCCGAATAGAGGGAAGGTGCCAGAGCATCTGGCCAGCAGTTTGCTTTGATGCTTTGCTGAAACCTTTTTATATCTTTCTGCTTGCTTCAGCATCACAGGCTCTTGATTGAATAAGCCCTCCAGAGATAATGCTTCTATCACTGTGCATCAAAAATGAAATCTTGCATTTCCCCCCTTTAAGTGCATTTCATTACAAGTAGCTACTTTCTCCCATCCCTCTCCCCAACTCTCATAGTTCTGATGAGTGATAAAAAAAGAGAAGTAAGGACTTAGGTAGTTGAGGTTTATGTGTCTAAGTAATGTTTTTAAACTCATGTCTAGTTTTATCATGAGAAAAATCAGGCAATTTTTCACAGAGTGAAGATAATGGTTTGGGCCTGTGGCAGTTAAGAGTATCTCCAGCACCCCTTTTTCTTTTACTGGCTTTAAATGCCGACTCTAGCGGCACTAAACCTCAGTCAGACAAAGGCTGATACACTGAACTGTTTTACCAAGATAAGAATAAAGGTGAAAATAAGTCTTTATGCTCTAGGCACATATGTTTTACCCTTTGATAGCAGAAAGACCATCTATTAGCTATTTAGAAAGTTGTTTCCTCATTGATGTAACAGAAAGAGATTTTAGGTCATCAAAAATAATACCAAAATCCCCTTAAGATCCATTTTCCTAGACTCCCTTTTAAAACCTGCTAGTAGTTTCATTCTGTAATGATATAGCTCAACATTTTAATGTGGATAGTTCTGATTGCCCCATATCTTCCTACTACCAATGATGATATCATCGCTGAGCTAGGACTTCTACACCTTATTGGTGAAGTTAAATATTACTTTGTTGCAAAGACTATCATCACCTGATCAAACTGCAGTGCTCAAGCTGGTCCAAAAGGAAATCATCTCAATTTGTTACTCAGAACCTACCTACCTTTAACTATACACACAAAAAGCAAAATACACATTAACTCCTGCCTTATTGATATGAGACTTTCATAACAGTGCCTGTAAACCACTTAAATCTTAAAATGTGCCAGCTGATCTGTAGTCTGTGGGAAGGTATGGGGCCAAAGTAAAACAACCTCCCCAAGGACCATTCTGTGACCTCTAGGTTTAACATTTCTTTCTTTAAACTTCTAGAGTCTCTGGATTTCTCACAGGGCTGGAGCATCATGGGTAGCACATCGCATTTGTGAGGATTTTCCGTTTTTGTGAGGTCTTCCTCCCGAAAGCAAGTGGACACATAGAGAATTTATCCTCTCTGTGTCCACAATCACTATGTTACATATAACAGACAATACATATGTAAAAATAAATGATGTAAGAGGAAGAAAAATGTTAAGTTTGTTAACTTAGAACTGTATTAGTTTTGTCAAGAATTCAAGTTTTATCAATCTGCCAGATACATGTAGAAATACAGAAAACATACTCTTGCTTTCCAAAGCACAAGTCTATGTCCCTCTACTTAAAGAGTCTTATGTCTTTGCATTGCATTTTGAATAAATTCTAATGTCTTCCTAAGCCAAAGAGGCTCCTGCCTGATCAGATCGTTTGATCAAGTGATGTTAAGTATTAGTTTGTTACCAAAAATACCATCAGTAAGGTGCAAAAGTCCTAGATTGGCAATGATATCGACTGCACATTATGCATCACTCCTTCCTTCTCCTCCATCTACACTGTACATGCTGGTACATTTCAGATCACAGGGCACGTGAAGATCTTTCCCAACCTTCAGTTCTCCTGTACCTCACATCCCATGCCAACATTTTCACAACTTAGTTCTTTCACTTTAGATCCTAACAGAGAAGTCACTCCTTTACTTACTAACCTTTCTTTATTAACTAAATTAAGCTAAGCATTAATATTTCTGTTTCATTATTGCCTAATTTTTAGTATCAGCTTTTTTTCCCCTTGTTTCCTCCATGATCCTTAAATACAACTTTCCAATCATTGATTTTTATATTTCTACTCTACATATATGTTTGTGTATTTTCTGTGTCCCGCATTAGAAACTCCACTACATGAAGGCCGGTGCCCTTTCTTTCTTGCTAATCATTGTAACCCCAATACCAAGCACAGTACCTGGGGGGAAAATGTAGAAGCTTGATAAACATCGATTGAAAAGTCAATGCAAGGCACTGCACTTTACCCAAAAGCTCCATCTCTGGGAAGCAGTTTTAAGTAAAATTATTTAAAAGCATCTTTCACTGACCCAAGCTTTCAAGCTATTCTTGGAGTAGTCATTAGCATCTCTAGCATGAAGATCAAGTGACTGGCTAGTTGGGCAGTTGAGCCATTTAAATACAATCCATTTGAAAGTACAATTTTAGGTCATTTGGTAAGTATAAAATTGCAAGTACTTAAAGGGAGTATTCCCTTTTGGAAATCTGGCTCATTAGCAACATTGAGAAGTAATGGGGTGTGATCAGAACATCAGTGCTTTCCTTTGAGGCAGCAGTGCCTTGGGGCCACTGCCTAATAACTAATCTCAACTTGCTAAGCCAGACCCCCTTCTCATAGGCCCTAAGAAGCCCTGCCTGTGATAACAGCCATATGCCTTGCTCCTGGCCTGCCTTGTTTCACAGAATTTCAGACCTTTCTTTCCAGGATTGCTTATTTAGATAATAAAGAACAATCCATGTATCAATCAATAAACTATTCAATGTCAGATGCATGTTCTCAGCTGTCAAAATTTTTTTTCTTTATTATTAACAGATCTCCTCCCCAGCCTCTTATACACGCATGCCTCAGTTTGTATAACTTGATAAATTTGGTTGGAGTTCATTTTCACTTCTTGTCAGTTGTTATGCTTGTTTAAAATTTGCAGAAGCACGTATTATTTGGAGATGAAATGCACACATCCTCAAGTCCCTCCAAAATTTAACTGAAAAGCTGGTAGTTTTCAGAAATCTCAGTCCCTGATCCTAACTCTGCATATCTTGCTTTGAGAAGTGCACAAAAGGTCATCAGGAATTCAAATCCCATCAAGTTACTCTTACTCCTAAAGAAGGCACACTTCAGATTTTATATAACTCGCAAGTATTTTGGTACTTCTCAAGTTGTTTGGAAGGCAGGTCATGTTTGTTGACAATATAGTAACCATATAAAGATACTTCAGTTGGCCAATCAAAATTTTACTGAACTTTCAGGTTTTTGAGTATACTCAGTACTCAGAAAATCTCGAAATTGTTAAAAACTGAAATAAAGTGTTAGTATAATTATAGTCCTAAGAGGACATACACACAGGTTTTGTAACACTATTAGCAGCTTCAATAGTAAGTATTCCAAGATATTAGAGAGATTAAACATTCTAATTAGGGGGGAAATGGAGAGAGAAGGAGAAGGGTGGAGTCGGTTATGGCTTTAGATTTCAAGCCTCAGTGACTTCAAGGATGATGAAAACTTAAATGATTCCAGGAGGTGAAAATGATTTTTTCCATTTCAATAATAAAAGTCAACCTGTCTGAAGTGATTGCTGAGAGAAGTCACTGCACTGTGTCACCAAAGCACAAAAACAGTGAGATACCATGTCTGATCCCATAGAGTTCATAATCTAATAGGAAAAATAAGCCACAAACCAGTACCATTAAGAAATGCTGTAATTCAGGTGAATGATACTCTCCTCAGAAAACCCAAAGTGAAATGGTTCATTTATTTGCAGTAGTTCAGAAGAAGTGATTTGAGACAGGCATTCAGGAGGCTTAGTTACATCTTGTCACACAGTGCAAAGGAGGTGGGACCAATATTCAGTCCCAGAATCAAATACAGGACTGCGATTCTTTTCCTTCTATTTTCACATGTGTGTGTCCAAGTCCTGGAAAACACCCAGGGTCAGGTGTTTGTTTTCTCCTGGATGACTCATTCCCTTAATAAGTAAATTTGTGCATTTTTTTTTCCCAGTGTCTAGTCTCTGGTAGCCATCCACTGTGAAGTAACAGGGCTCAGAACCCTATTTCAAAAAGGTCTGCAGGAGGTTAAACTGAGAATGGCCACTCACAAATAAATCAGCAAACTACAGGACCTGACTCCTTGTACCCTCCTTTTATATTCCTCCAGGGGAACTAAAGGAGTAACTTTTCAAAATTTATACAAGCAGTCATTATTCTTAGAATGTTAGAAATGCACATGGGTCTCACCAGAACTCACTGGCCATGAGGCACTCACCAACTCTTCCCTCTCTTCTGTTATTTTTGTTCCTGAATAAACCCTGTTTGTTGTCAAAATAAGAGTTTTTATTTGGGATCAACACCACTAAGATATCCAATATCGGCGGAACTTCATAAATTTTTATAAAGAAACCAACATTATCAAAATACAGAAATTTGGGGCCCTCCTGGGTGGCACAACAGGTTAGGATGCAACACTGTAAGCTCACAGCAACCCCTTCAGTGTGAGTTCGATCCCCAGCCCGGAAGTGATCCACATGGCACAACAGACCTCTCCTGCCTCGCCTGCTGCTCCCCTCAGCAGTGTACTTCCTCAATTTGCCTGTTCTACCTGTTCACCAGAGACACTGTCTCTGGTGAATCTTCTTGCTGCTCCTGTACCTCTGTCCTATACCCCAGTTCTGTATGCATAAATGATATAAAAAAAAAAAGGAAAAGAAAAGCTGAAATTTATAGACTCTAGTAATTATCTAGTTCAAGTCTTCAGACCTCTAGTCTTCCATGGTGGTATGTTGGATGTAGGAACATATCACATTAAAATAAAAAAATGAGGGCCCTCCCCGGTGCCGCAGTGGGTTAAAGCACTGCACTGAGAAGTTAAAGCCACTTTCACATGAGTTTGATTCCCAACTGCCCCGGAGGTGACCACATGGTATGGCAGACCTCTCCTGGCCCACCCACTACTCCCCTCAGCAGTGTACCTCATAGATTTGCCTGTTCTGCTCCCCACTCTGTCTCTGGTGAAGCCTCTCACCACCCCTGAGCCTCTGGCCTGTACCCCAGTTCTGTATGTACAAATAAAATAAATCTTTAAAAAAATTTTTTTAAATAAAATAAAATAAAAAAATAAAAAATGAGAGTGTCATTAATACTCAGCTGAGTCTTTTCTAGTATTAATTTTGCAGGCCTTCTTGGTGGCACAATGGGTTAAAGCACAGCACTATGAAGCAATCTGCAGTCACTACAGCATAAGTTTGACTCCCAGCCAGGGAGGTGACCCACATAGTGTGGCAGACCTCTTTTGACCTAACCACTGCTCCCTTCAGCAGAGTATTTCAGTACATCTGCCTATTCTGCTCCCCACTGTGACTCTTGTGAATACTCTCACCCCCCAGTGCCTCTGGCCTGTAACCTAGCTCTTGTATGCATATAAATAAAATAAATAAATCTTAAAAAAAAAAAGATTAATTTTGCATCATTCTAAAATTTGTCTAGATTAGGCTATAGATATTTATCTCCCGTAGATTCTAAATTTACTTAGGATATTTATCTAAGAAAAGTTAAGGTGGCTGCAGAGAGCAAGAGATGCATCTTTACATACTTGTTCCTCTGGCCTTCCAGTTCCTCATGAGTATGGCTGCTGGTGTCTTTGAGTACGGCCCTGTCATAGCTGAGAAAGAAAATTAATTCCTGCTGTGCCACAACTATTATATACTTATGCGTATTTCTTTCTTCCAAAAAAAAAAAAACTGGAGTCACTATGCATTTCTGATTGCATTAGTGTCTTACTGCTGCTGTAACAAATCACTACAAGCTAGTAAGTTATAATAACACATATTACCTTATACTTCTATACATCAGTATTCAGCCCATCTATACACTGGGCTCAAATCAAGGTGTCTACAGGGTTGTTGAGTTCCTCCCTGCACAACAGGAAAGAGTCTCTTGCTTTTTTAGTTCTAGAGGTTACTTGCCTTCCTTGGTCTGTGGTCCTGTCCTTCAACTGCAAATACATCACTTCAGTCCCTGATGCCATTCTCACATCTTTACTTAGCTCACCCAGATAATCCAGGGTCATTTTTATCTCAAAATCCTTAACTTCATCATATCTGCAAAGTCCTTTGCCATGCCACATTCATAGGTTATGAGGATTAAACGTGAGCCTTTTGAGTAAGAAGCAGGGATGTTATTCACCACACTGAGGTACTATTTACAAGTTTTTGTTGCCCCTATTTCCTGAGTCAAACCTACTATGAAAAGCACATACGTCATCTGTTAACCACCCTTGAGCAATATCTTGAACTGCACCTTTTAAAGGCTTCAGAAAGTCAGACCCCTAGAAACCAACAAGTGGGTTTTCTGCATACTTACCCAGGAAGGAGGCAGATATTATTGATAACTTGCTGAAATTAAGCATTTGTCTGCACCATTAACTTCCATGTAAGCTTCTTATGTCTCCAGCAGAGCCTACCACACTTCCTTGTATCAAGTAGGAAAATGTTAATTTTAATATTTATTGAGTGAACTAGCCTGTTATATAAATGGGTACAATTTTTACATGCTACTATTTTTACATGGCAGCATCAAAAATAATTTTAAAATGAAAGGATTCTGATCAGACAATAGGGACATTAAAACACTTACTACTATAAAAAATGGGTGTTTTTACTTGGTCCTTTAAGTATTCTAGAAAACAAAAGAAAAATAAATAGGCAAATTGAAAATGGTCAGACCCAGGGGAAAAGGGCTAACCCAGGTGGTTGGTCCTAACCCATGCTCACCACTGCAGGACACAACTCAAAACCAGACACATGGGAAGAATTAACAGTAACAGGAGTTATTAACAGGGAGTGAGAAAAGGGAGAACTGCAAGAAAGATGAAATATATGAGCTGGCACATGGCTCATACAGCTTGTCCACGTAGAGTGCAAGCCAGAAGTCTCATGTGGAAGATGGCAGCTATCCACTGAGCAGAGGCCAGAAGGGCAAACAGTGGCACAACACCTCACAAAAGATGGCAGCTGGCCTTCCATGAAATCCTGGAGCCAGGTGCACACGTGGAGGAAGAAGGGACAGTCTGCCAATCAGAAGAGGCTAGCCGAACTGGGCATATGGTGGCAGCTGGCTGGCATTCAGAAGCAGCACTGGAACTGGGGACATTACCCATCCACCGACAGTGACAGTCTGCTGTTCCCAATTGTAAAGTCATCATGGTCACTAAGGTCCTCCTCGTATTCCCAACACTCCCAATTCAAGCAGATTTGGAATGTGGAAAGCTCTACCGTCCACCTTTTAGAACCATACACTGCCTCTGGTTCCACCCATCAGGATGAGACCAGGATGTCCACGAAGGTGGTGGGTTTGCCCACAGCACTGATTTGGTGCAGTGCTAGGGCACACCAACCACAAGCCTTGGCATACTGGCCAAGATCATAGCACACCCAGCCTCACAATGTCCCACTCTCCAGCTAGATGCAGCGTTCAACTACTGCTCTGGCAGTAAAGTCCACTCCCAGTGTCCACCATCTCTGCATTGCCTGCCCATACAAACAATGTCTGTATGCACAATGTGGTGGAGCATGCAGGTCTTTGGGGACAAGTCAGGCGTTGCAACTGCAGTGCATGTATGTGTCTCTAGAGGGGCTGACAGCTAGTCTGGAGGGATGGTGAGCCCAGCAAACTGAAATCAGGAGCAGCAGGGACAGCAACCCAGTCTCTAGCTTTCCAGCTTTGCAGCACCCAGATCTGAGCAGTCTTTCTGATTGTTGCCCTATGCCCTAAGAGAGGAAGTAGGGGAGATCAGACTGCTTCCCGCCACAAATCTGTCCAGATGGAGGGTTTCCATTACCCTCCATGGCACCCAGGGCAGAGGTGATGATGCTTTTCTCAATGTGTAGCCCAAGGGATTAAAAAAAAATGAACATATCTATTGACAGTAAGTTTCTACTCTTTAAAGATGTATTACATCTGTTATATGTGTAATATACACATTTACTAGTATGCCTGATAATAACAAATGAAGGCAAAATATTTTAAGGCAGATCGACCCACTTTCCTGGCACTAAAAATGTTGTCTGTGACACCAGATGTATTAATTCAATGTTATCCAAATCACATGTTGTATCTCCTGTTTGCCACCTCCTTCCACTCTGCCCTAAAATAAACTTGGCAGTGGCACCTTGTTCATTTTTTCTTTGAAAATAAAACCTCATTCATAATATCCATATTTTATGAATCATTGGTAAATCTGAGATAAGTAGGAAAAAGCACATTTTACCCATATACTTTAAAAAATTTTCCCACAAATCAATATCACTACTAACTCTAGTAACAATAAATAAAGGGTCAAAGTTTTCCCTAACCCCCTCAACTCACGCTTGTCAAAAACCATTTTTAAATTAATAATTTGTAATGCGCTCTCTTTATGAGTGTAAGAAAACAGAATACAAAAACAAATGCTTGTTTGTTCTCTCTGCTAACATGTCTAATGCTAGAAGAAACTTTGGTTTCCACAGAAAATATTGGCTTCCCCATTAGCCATCTGCTAGATGGCGGGAATGTTCTGTGTGGCTTTCTCAGCTGGAACATTTGGAAAATGAATACATTGTTGTAGGAACTCACATTGTTGGTCATAATGTTTGCAATAATGTTGTTGACTTACCAGATGTCCTGGAAATTCCTGGGGTGGAAGTATTTCTAGTCATTCCAATCCCCTCCTTTATGTTGCAGAATGATGGTTAGTGTGTGTGTGTGTGATTCTAGAGCTATTTCTCACCCGTTTACCATGGAAGTTTTCATTCACTCAGTCATTCTGTAGACTACAATACGACAGTAATAGTCACCACTGACTGTCTCATGTTCTTCCATAGTCTACCTTGATAACATCTTATTTTCTGTTTTTCAAAATAAATTATCTCCGCTCCCCAACTATTTACATCATTCCATATGTATGACTAAATCACACGACCTTCATTGTACTTGTATCTAGCTGGTACAAAGGCAGCAAAGTCTAACAGTTGAATGCTTTGCTCACTGATTATGCCAAAGGAGTTTGTTTGAAATGTGAATAACCTCTGTTTTCAGTCCTGGCCTTCCCTTTAGAAATTAGATTAATGAAGTGATGAATAAAATGAAAAGTCCTTTAGACTTTGGCATGAAAATAGATTAGACTTCTCTTATAAATGGAATTATCTCTCACAGGTCAGCTTCTCTACCTGTTTGTCTTTCATTTAAAGCAGCAGAATTCTCTGAGCAGAAAAGGGACTTTTTCTAAATGGAAATTCATTTTAATACTTGAAAGAATTCTGACTGTCACACCAATCATATATAGCTATATTTAGTTTTCAAACTACACTACATGATTTATTTTATCTTTTACTTCTCTCACAAGGAGGTACCATAGGGCTTATATATCCAAAGACTTTTAAAGGGTGACAATTTATATTTGAGAATCCTATTCCACCACATAATTCCAGTTCTCTTGTTCTGGGAGCTGACTAAGTGTCAAGGCAAAGGGGTGGCCCATCTGGCCTTATGTCATTCATTTTTATGAACATCCACTGACCTGCCCATTGACAAGAAATTAGAAGCACAAAGGACACATTTGAACCTAGATAATGAGAACAGAGTTAAGAGGATTTTGAATATCGGGTCCAAGGTACGTGCATGTTCAGGCATATCTAGAACCTCTTCAGGACTCCTGCCAATAAAACCCAGGTCTCCTGGGTCACAGGGTTCAGTTCTTCTTACCTCTTCCTTCCTTTCATTCTATAACCTGGAAGCCATTCTGCCTGTCAGTAATCTTGAAAGGACTAGTTTGGAGAAAAATAAAACCAGTCTGTGGTTCTGGTTCTGTTCTATCTTTGCCCTAAGATGAAGACTACAAGCCAGTTATCTGTATGCGGGAGGCAATGGAAGATGGGAATATGAAACACAGGAAGAATCATTTAAAAACACTGGTGATATCTCAAAATTATTAGGCTACCTATAAACAGAACCTATCATTACCTATAGGCTAACTATAAACAGAACAAAGTAAATAAGAAAAGACAAAAATGGAGCCTGGAGGATCAAAAACTTTTCTGATATTCAAAAAACTGTCCTGCTTTTATAGAGAGGCTCGTATCCATACAACACACTTCCATATTCAATGCAGTATAAGCAAGTAAACCCAGGCTTCATGTTCCCAACTTTGAATTTGGTAACAACTGCCAACAGATATTCTATCTACAATTGCCTCTATTCCCACAAGAAAGAAAAGGCATAGAAATATAGGGCTGAAGCTATTGAAATTCAGTGGTTTTCAATCTTGGCTATACTATCAACCACCTGTAGAAATTTCACAAATAGGCAACTATGCTATAGAATATAAATCCCATGAAAGTGGAAAGTTCCATATTAGTGCCACACCTAATGAAGGGTGAAGGTAAAGCAGGAACTAGAGGACTTGTAAGAAGAAAGAGTAGATGGCTTCAGGGAGGCAAGTGGAACAGAGACAAATGGCGAATTTCTGCTTGCTTCTCAGTTCTGCATTTGCACCAGGGACTTACATGACATGAAAGGAGATACGTGGAGGCAAGGCATGTCTCATTAGAGACTTGGGTAAGGGATGTATGGAGAAGATGACAATAGTGGCCTTTGGCTAGATTTTTACTATTGCTTTGTTCCTTTTGTCCCAGACCAATGTGACTCCTGCCTCTTTTCTATGATTCTCTGCTAGATGTTGCCTTAGATATAGGGCAACTTTTTAGGCCTCCATGGCCCTGCTATAAGTCAACCCTTTTGTCTGGGCATTTACTCACAAAAGAATGGGTCTGGGGTTTCAGTGGGAAACTACCATCCTTTATTTTCTTTTTTGTATGCCTACTAATCTACTAAAGTTCTGTCACACTAAGAGTATGCTGTCTTTATGTGGCAATGTCAAAACCCATGTAGCACATGTGAGTTTGGGTGTCCCTTAGTCTGCAAAGCAGTAGTTATACATATATAACTATACATACGTATATATATAAGTGATCAGGAGGGCAGTTGCAATCATTAAAGTGTTTTCCAACTTCCCTCAGTGATTCAAACAAAAGTATGAGCTTGGGAACCACCAGTCCTGCCCATCTCGCCCATGTGTACAAGTAGGTGATGATTAGTCTAAGGTGCATCAGCATAAGGTAAAAAGCAGTACTTTCTGACATTTTGCATATTCTTCTCACCACACCTTCACTATCCTCCAACATTTAAAACACCTTAGCGTGTCCCCAAAACGTTTTGCCCCAATCTATTTTAACGTTGAAGAGAGCACACAATTCAGAAAAGTATTGAATTTCATTCACATGGTTTCTTCACTTCAAAAGCTGTAACATTTGTTCCTATTTCCCCAAAGAATGACTTCATAGCCCCAGCCCCACCCCACCACATGTTTGATAAATGTTAAACAACACCTTTATGAGGTGGCATTCCCTTTTAGAATGACATTTAAAAGCTCAGAAATTTAATTGCTGTAGATAACCATCGATCATTGCTGGGACGCCCCTGGGACGGTGGACTTTGAGGTATGCCATCCATCTCCTGGCGAGACTGTGGCTGGCTGCTTTCCCCTCTTCATCACCAGCTGATGGGACTGATGGAGATCACACTGCACTTTCAACGAGCCTTCCGTTCCCTCACCTGCTCTGCATGACTACTGAACTGAGCCATGTTGTGACAGTCTGCCTGCTCTTCCCTGTTCAGATTAATGAATACAGCTTTAGCTGTTAATTCAAAGCTAGTCAAGCTTGTATCCAACAATTAGAGACCAATTTTCATATTCAGTTTGAGTGTGTGCGTGGAAGGTTCTGAGAGAAGAGTACAATTTGTGTGATTCTTTAGACCTGGGGTAAGCATGAAGAAGATTGCAGAGTAAGGGATCTTGAAGACAGTACCTGAAACTCATTGGGTCTGTGTGCAATAAAAACGTTTCAAACCTCAATATCTTTGCAAGCTACAGCTACATGACCTTGGGGGTTTGAACTTCCTGCACTGCAGCTAGGCTGCAATCCATCAAAAATAACAAGCACAAAGCAGACCCCTGTGCACTTCTGTCTTTAGGAGGGTCAGCAGCTAAGCCAGTGTTTGAGGGGGCCTTCAAATCAGTCTCGAATCTCCCACATCTCTTTTCTTTCCTCCACAATAACAAATAAAATGTTTACTTGTACACAAGTATGCAAGTGATGTCATGATTTACTCTCTTTCAGGATCATCCAAAGCAATGAAAGTTGAAAACTTAATTCTCTATCCTGAAATGTCTCCCCTGCAAAAGCCAGTGCTACCGATGCCCTATCTTGCATAGAAAAGCTATGTATGGATCCAGGTGCCAAATACTGTCTGAATTCACTCTTATTGGAATCTGTTTTTACAGAAAGTAAAAAAACAATCCCATCCAGAACATACCTGCCCCCACTTATGGATGGCAGAGGTGGTTCAAAGGAATACATCCCCATCCAAGATCCAGGGTATGGTAGGCTTTTGCCTTGAGAATAAAAATCTCTTTCTAGTAACTTTGACTGATGCTATTTTTTAAAAAATGTGGCCTGGGGTTGGAGCACAATACCTGAGAGTGTTGGTGGTAGTTTTAATAATTTTGATAACTATAGTTTCTTTGCTAATTGAATTTCTTTTAGTTCTGCCTTAGTAGTTAACAGTCGTCCTTGGCATCAGACTATCTCATCTGGGAAAAGAAGGAATGCAACTGTTACCCTCATTTGGCAGAGCCCCCAAGGGAGCCACGTAGAGGTGGTAAATGTCACCCAGTCTGGACATGTTCACCAGGCAGGTGCAATACTGGCAGAAGGCTGGGCAGCATATACATAAACATTCTTCTGGAGCTCTAATCTTTTTAAATGTTTGAAGTCTCTACTTCATTTATTATTTTTTCTATACATTAGTGATTAAAAGAATAGATGTCAGGAATAAATTAGATAAGTATATAGCATTTAGTAAGTTAGGAGCATATGTAGAACTTTATAAATGATACAGTGGGACACATATTAATACTAGTTCCAGTCTTCCCCCACATTTATAACTAGTTGAGGGTTCATACAATAGCCAATGCAACACATAAATGATTATTAGCTGAGTAAGGGTCAGCCATGATGGAAGAAATAGTTTAATTGAGAACAATTAAGAATGAGAGGGTTATTTTGGATAGTGTTGCCAGAATAAGCTACCATGAGGAGATCACATGGAAATGGAAATCAGAAGAGGAGGAGCCAGGAGAGCCAGGTAGGCAGCACTTCATGCACAAGGATAGAAACTGAAAACCCTGTAAGATAGCATAGAGATACAGGCTCATATGGGGACAGGCAGGGGAGAGAACAGTGGCAGTGAGGCCGGACAATTTCAATTGTCTCCAAGTACTTGCTCTAAGCTTGATTCAGACATCATCTGGGAACATACTAGAAATGCAAAAACTCAGGTACCAAATCAGAATCTGCATTTTAATAAGACCCCTGAGGGATCCCTTTGCATTTCTGAGATTAAGTGACAATGATTTAGGGAACCATTGAGGCATTTAGTTAGCTCAGTGGTGTGATCTGCTTTGTAAATCTGTAAAAGGCCCCCTGCAGGTGCTATGGTGAAAGTGGATTAGAGGGAAATGTATTTTTTGAGTCACTTGCCTAGCTGGCCATTCTTTCTCCTGGGTTCTGCTTGAAGTTGGCCATTTTCCACCTGAAATCCATCTCAGTGGCTTCTGGCTTAATTCCAGTTTCTGCATTCATCAGTGCCACAGACTTGCACTCCTAAGTGTCACCTGTTTCTGTGCTCTCAGCTCCCAGTTCTGCCACCACATCAGTAAGGTCACCCTTTTCCATCCTGATGACCCACCTGTGGTTGAAGACTGCCTCTGCTTTGATACTTTACTCCACCCTTCAGTTGGCTCTCTTCCAGACTGGCTTTTGAGTTGGTTTCATGCCACATCCATCTGTTCCCACTATCTGCCCCAGGAATTTAGGACCAAGTAAAAAATGAGCATTCCTTGTGACTATAATTAGATTCCAGAGATGAAATTGAGTTTATAAGCAAATGGCAACCATCTTCATATTAAAAAATAAAACTTTTTAATCGATTGTTGGGGGAGCTGTTAATGAGCTAAACACTTTTAATTCAATATTTGACAGTAATTGCAACAGAATTACATTTAACAAGATAAGAACCTCTATGGGTTTTTAGCAGTCAAATGAGGTAACAGAACAGTTCCTGTTAAGGAACTGAAGTATAATCAAAGGAGACGTCAGGCCTGTCGCTGAGTCTGAGTGACAAGACTACCAACAGCAAACCCTAAAGACAGATAATACTGGTGTCTGGAATAAGAAATACAAGATATCCCTGTGTTTCATATACGGCAATCTAAATGTCGAGGCTCACGTTGTGCTTAGTTTGTCGTGGATCCCTGACAATCTTACTCAGTTAAAACTGTCAAGGAGGCTGGGAGCCCCAGGCAGGTAGGAGGGTGGAGAAGCTCTGCTTAATGAGTTTCAAAGGCAGTGCATAAACAACTTTTGTAGCGATGCTTCAAGTAGATATTGCCCATCACCAGCCGGTGGCAATAGTGAGGACTATATGTTTTTCTTTATTCTGTGCTGTGCTCTGGAGACAAGGAGCAGTTAACATAACTGTTCTGCATTCTTCTCTGAATGGCACTGTAAATGGCCCTTACATTAGCAGAATTCAATCATACCCATGGAATGAGAGCAGCATAAAAGAGGGGTGTTTGGACAAGGGACAGAAAAGGGACAGCGAGAGCACTGTGAGGCTTTAATCAGGTCACATTGCATTTCATCCTTGGGAGATCTGAGTTAGGCAGCTGGGAGTACCACAGAGGCCTGGCTCCAAAATTGTTTTCATTATGCACTTTCTTGAAACCCTCTGAAGAAGCTCACCTTTCTCACCTCAAATGGCTATGTCATCACCTTTATTTCTGCTCTAACTCTGACTTTAATGGATTTTCTGAGCTTCCAGCTTTGAAACCATATAGAAAGAACAGCCTCACCTAAGCACCACAGCTGTTACTTAGATCAAATGTCATCAGTCCTCAGGGACAGCTTTAACTTCAGAATGATGTTCAAATTTGGGGGGTTTAAAGCCAAGCAAATAGATTCTATATATTTCTGATGGACTCAAAGACGCTTCAGGAAGAAGTCTCTTATTTTCTCTCAATTTTATATCATATCTGCCATAAAACAAAATAATAAAAGAAGTCAAAATGCCATTTTATACAGTATTTTGGGGGGGGAAGTAATGTAAGAAGAAAAATAGCAAAATATTCACATTGCTATATAAGGAAAAAGAACCTTTGGATACAAAGTTCATATTTGACAGGTTATGTGACAATAAGAGGGGGGGAAACATGAATTAAAATGCAATGAAAAGTTCATGCTCTCCGTGCACAGAAAAATAAGTGAATGTCCTTAAATTGATCAGCTCCCAGCTTGGAGAAGGGTTTCAAATGATTGATGTAGGTGTGACGGTTTTTCTTTCAGATATATATATCGAGCCACATTGAAGAGATTAATCGGCGTCACTTTTTAAAAGAATATACACGACTTTGTGATGCTCTGCATATAGTAGAAGTTAAAAATGCTTTTAAGATTAATTCAAAACCAAGGGATAGATTGATGCTAAAGATAGTCAATATATTTAGTGTGAAGAACACGTGTCCTAAATATGGGGATTCTTTTGGAAGCTAATACTTCAGAAGGTATGAGAGTGAGCAATTGAGCAAAGAGGTAGTAGTGGGTCATCACAGCCAAAGAATACCAGCCAACTTGTCGTCGATAAAATCCAGTCACCCCCCGGAGGATAACCGCAGACCTGTTGCTGATCTTTGACCCAGCAGCCCCGACAAAGCCCTGAATATATACTGAGACAACACAGCTAGGTGAGTGGATCCCAAGCGGCTGCGGGGGGCAGGACCCAACCATAGGCCCAACCCTAGAATAATGCAGCAATTTTAACAACCTTGCATGGGCACATTTAACATAGAGAGGTCCTAGGAAGTGCCTCAAACAGGGAGACTTGCTCAG
>NW_004567111.1:33746495-33750756 GCF_000260355.1 Condylura cristata
AAATCCAGTCACCCCCCGCTTGTCATATCGTGTTAGCAAAACAGAAGCTTAAAAGCATTGTAAGGCAATGAGATCATAGGAATAAACTCAATTTCCAAACTGATGCTCATGAAGATCATGTGAGAATCTCTGAGAAAAGAAAATCTCTTTTGCGAGAAGAGATTCAAAGATTCCTTTGAAACTCACCAAGTCAGAGACACACAGTGGATCCAAGATACTTGCTAGCATCAGAACCCCTGCTGCTTTTGTAGGCTGACTTGGCATGTTTTTTAGACCAGTGATTGCTTATCAAGTTCCCGTTTTAACGTCAAAATGTGGAGGACTGATGTGTTTATAGTTGCAGTCTTTGCTAATTCTGCTAAATAAGAAACTCAGCAAGTAGAAAGGCACAACTATCTCTGAGGCCAATATCTAGGAATCATTGTATAGAAAATAAGCCTCATAGAGACATTGTTCTTTCATCAGACACTAATGCAAGACCTGATACTTAATGGATGATCATAATTGTTATATGATTATTTCAATCAAATTAGGGAATTGGGAGACACCCACATTAGGAGACAATGTCTCTTCAGGTAAAAATGAAGATTTAAGGAAACTAAAACCAGTAATACTGAAAGGAGAACACAGTAGAGTACTTCATATGCCCAAGTTTATAATGTCTCAAAACCACTGGACCCAGAAATATTGTTCACCTTGACCCTTGAGGTCTTGCTTGCATCTCTTTCTTATGTTTATCCCAATAACAGGCTCACAGGAATTGTGTAATATATTAATGTACTCTCTCTTAAAGTATCTAGTAGAATTCAGATTTATTAATTATGAGAAAAAAATTTGCAGTGGGTCTCTTGCATCAGAATAAACAGAACCTAAAAAGAACCTATATCTAAATTCATATATGATAGTAACATAAATGTTAAATTAATGCACATGATTCAACAACTTTGATTTTTTTATTTTATCAATTATCTATTGATAAAGAATCAAAGCAATTAAGGTATATAAAAGCTTAATTAGTTTCCCAATCATACCCAGAATGACTCATCCATTTTTCTGGATTTGTCAAGCAGCCAAAATAACAGGTAGAATGGTATCCTGGGATTTCTGGCAGCATTCACTTCCTGTAGCTCCTTCCTTACCATACATATGAGATCTAATTAATATGAGTAAAAGACATGTGGCCAACGTCTTCTGCATTATCATCTTAAAAGTTAAGTAGCCTATCATCTTTCTTTTCCCTTCCACTGGAATGGCATATGGACTTGGCAGTGACCTAGACATGGGCAGCGCCATAGAGGATGATGTAGCCACAGATGGAAGAAACCTGGGTCTCTGAATGACTTTCATGATCAAAGCCTTTCCCACAAGCCTAAACTTCCACCCATTTCTCTGCCAGATAAAAAGAAATAAGTTTCTACCTTCAGTCCCTGTATTTGTGATTTCTTTGCTTCTGTATTTTAGCCTAAATTCATTCTTATCCTAAGGTTCTGTGGTTTCAATACATAACCAACAGGCAGGATATTTAATGTTTATCTGCAAGGATTATACTGGTTGCACCTTTTCAATATTGATATTTCAAACCAAAGTATTGGTTTCAATAAAGGGAATAATACCAGTTTAAAAGACTATTCTACTTAGTGATCCTATACAGACAAACATCAAGAGAAAATGACCTCAGGACAACTGTGCTGTATAGTGAAAAAGGTGAGAACAGAAAGATAAAGATATTATGATACACAGTATTTTTTTCTTATCTGGACAAAGCATCTGAAAGTGCATTTATTTGGTATATTTTAAGCACTTTCTCAGCGACAAGAAACAATATTTAAGTCTATTTCTGGGCATGTGCATAGAGTTAATTAGCAAACTCCCAACTTACTGTGCATGCAAATTTCAAAGTTCAAGAAGTGGCAATTTGCCCACATAAACCTTATGCAGTTTTTATTGTTTTGTCAGATCTGCTTACTTAAATGCATAAATTAAATACTATGTTTTGTGCTCACTTAAAAATACGGTAGGATTCTTTGGGAGAAGTGAAAATTAACATGTCAGAAAGTAGAAAATCTTTGCCATTTCAACCTCAAAGGTGTACCACAGATGAAAGTCAGTTATGGGCATGTGTAGGCTGCCAGGACAAAGGTGGCAAGAGAGTCTGGTGCAGCTCATACGTCCACCTCCCCCCAACCTGACATGCACGACCACTTATTCTTGGCCCAAGGAAAGTCTGCACATGCTGAGCATTGAGGACACATGAGCTTCAGGAAAACAATCAAGCTTGGAGATTCACCTCTTCTGTCCCAAGTGTTTCCTTTGACATTTCAAAACCAAAACTTGATCAAAGATTGTCAACCAGTTACTCTTCAGGCTTATGTTCAACCTGCTGCTGAAAGGCTACATTTCCCTTTGCCCTGCCTCTTTAATGACAGAGTATGCCATTTACAAAAGATAAAGAAGCCTCCTACAGTATTGTGGAAAATTACTTTCTGCTATAATTATTCTATTTCTTAAATATCTTGATTGGGACCACTTTGAAACTTTACCAATTGCTATATTAATGGAGACTGTTCAGTGGTTTCCAATATGCATTTTAAACAACAGAGATATCCTTTAAGGTAATTAAGGAGCTCCTCTGACTACATTTGGCATTTTAAAATGGCACAAACATGTAAGCACACACATGTGCACACATATTCACGCAAAAACACACATTTACATCTGATCGGTTTATACAGACTCACAGAACTAACCAATTTATTTGCTTTCAATTGCAATTATTTTAACTCATCATGGCAAAACTTATTACCTTGTGCAAGCTGATCAGAAGTTTAACTACCTAGAAAATCAAGTTTCTATTAATGAAAATATGAAAGAGAAAATTATTACTGAATGAAGTTCATTTTTTTGGTAGATTTTTTTCAAATGGCCCACTTGATGGTGGAAAATAATAAAGTCCCTTGATGCTTAAAATTAGATTAAATCTACCATTTTCTCTTGAAATTTAACATTCCATAAAAGAAAACTGAAATAATTTCTTGATAATATAAATCATCAAATGGGATAATCATGGAAATTCTGCTTTTCTTCTATCACTACATAATTTTGTTAGGTGATACCACTTTATCATCAACTATCAAAGGAAAAAGAAATTCTACCTATTTCCCAGTCATTTGGGAAAATAACCAAAATAGAGCCTATGTTTGTTTTGTTCTCCTGAACATTTTGCCATGTCAGAAAAAAAAAAAAAAATCCTCATTACTTCACATAAATTCTACCTTATTCTCTGCTTTAATTTAAAAATTCAAAATCCATTTTACATTGAATATTTTCCACTATATCCACATTTCCACAGGCAGCTTACAGGAACATAAAAGAGAGAGGATGTAACATCATATTCTATTGTCATTGTGACCCTCTGCACCAAGCCCAGCCATCTGAAAGAGATCCACATCTCCGGGTTTCACATTGAGTGTTTACTTTTTATCATCTCAAAGTGTTTCTCTCCGATAGCACTCCTGTCAAATTTATGAATAAGTCTGGAAATTTTCAAGATAAGCGGAAATTGGTCTTACTTGTTGGCTCCTGACTCAAATTCCCTCTACCTCTTCAGGGAGGAAGCCACTGATTTTAGAATCCAACTGCTGTATGTCTTTGCCCTAACTCTAGCTGTAAATCACACTTGGTTTCACAGATTTGATAAAGCCTGTGAGCTTATAATGTCCCTGCCAGAACTAGCCAAGAGTTACTTCCTGGGAAATGAAGCCAGTCAGCAGCCTTCCTACCACATAAATATGACCCTATTAGGTGGAAGTCAGTGGGCCTGTCTAACAGCAGGGATTTGCCCAAACAACTCCACAGCATAGCATGATCAAAGTGATAAAATAAATTCCCTAAAATAACAGGGGGAAATGTCCAGAGGGTTCTGTGTTGTTTTTTGTCATCTACCCTTCAACTCTGCTTGGATTCTGCAGCAAGAAGGATTTCCTACCAATATGTGACCTGTTTCTATATAAAAATACGAGTTCATCTACTAATACAGGCCATCTCTTATACTGAGACCCTGCATCATAACATATCACAGGCTGCTGTTTAAAAAATGAAAGCATTGTAGGGACTTCCGGAAGATGGCGGCAGAGTAAAGACGCCGAGATCACCGCGTCCAAGCCGGCATAGGAATTGAGGACCGAAAACGGACTATAGACTCACTTACTACAAGTTTTAACCCAAACGAAAACACCCTGGACTCACTAGAAGGTAGATAACT
>NW_004567111.1:33757133-33782292 GCF_000260355.1 Condylura cristata
GGACTATGGTGGTGGCACAGGGGTGATTTGGTGATGGGAAACCCATGGGGATTACAATTGAGATGAAAAAAAAATGTGAAAAATGATGTAAAAATAAACTTTTTAATAAAAAAAAAAATGAAAGCATTGTATTTGTGTATGTGCATGCACATGTGTAAGTATATGTATATCTATATAGGTTTTGGCAGTGATAGGGGAGACAAGCAAGGAGCTATAAGAATGTAGATACCAAGTTTATACAGCTCTGTGTCTTTCCAACATGAAAATATACTCAGTGCCCTTTAATAGTGCTGATGAAGACCAATGATAATAGCAGAGAAGAATTATGCTGTCACACTGACATATAATTTACTGATTAAAAAAGGGTATACATAATAGAACTGATAATAATTTATTATCACAAGAACTGCCTTGCTCAGTTGGCTCTTATTTGACTCTATCAAAGACCATCTGCTAACATGAAATATGTTGTTTGAATATTCACTTGTTAGTTAACTCGTTCACTAAATACAAGAATCTACCATACATACTATATGCATCTACTTCTGATACTGTTGACACAGAGAATTTGTGTGCATGGTTTGGGAGGAAATGTTGACAAGCATCAAGATCAAAAACAAAAAGGGAAATCTGGGTTATTCTCCCAATGAAAATGTACATTATTCTAGTTTGTCCCCAATTAAGAGCATTTATATTTTATTATATGCTTCAGTTAGTATTTGTAAATCTTCACTAGTCAAATCTGACAATAAAGAGCTCTAACCTTTCAGTACTAACTTAAGATATTGTTAGTGTAATTTTAATACTAATGATAACATTGTTCTTATTGTATTATCCTTGATTTTAATACTACCTTTTATAGAATGACATTTAAAAAATTGCTATTAAATTTTGTCAAAAATTAAATATCAAATAGTATAATAGTATTTCATAGATTGACAAACTAAAACCCAAGAGTTGAGTTTTATAATGTTGCACAAACAACAGTTGTGCAAAATGAAATGGTTAATCATTTAAAGAGGATGAGTTTGCATGCATCATAACTTATAGGCATCTGCAAAAAGGACAGTGTTCAGCATCATGCCTATGTTATGGGTCTCTTCATTCAGGTACTCAGGAAAAAATGAATGTGTGATTAAGACCGATTTTTCATCTAGACCCTAAAAGGGTTTTCCTAACAGGGAGCACTTGCTTTAAAGGCACTCTATCAATATGGTTTTGACAAATTAATAGATGAAACTATGATTAAAATATCTCAAATTAGACACTAAATTATCTGAATTGTTTTCACTTGTGTAATTAAAATAAAAATATAAATTGGGTACTTGCCAGGTCTTCAAAAAGGGGGAACTCACTGTCTTCTCATCTTTTTCTTAGGGACAATATATTCAAGAAGCATTTCCAGGCTTGGATATGAAGTAGTGAGGCAATTCAGCATATGCAAGATCTCACACAGAGTCCAACCATCTAGTCCCTGTAAGGAGAAATTGGAAAAAAAAAAAACACACACACACACACAAACTAAGTAGGCATTAGTGGACTGAAGGCCACTCATCTCATCCTCAGTAAGCTGGCGGATGTGACTGTGACACTTGACAGCCAGCTTTGTACCAAGTTGCTTGACACAGTAAAGTCCATGCTCTGAAGCTGTCATTTAAGGCACATCTGCTCTGGCAGAACCTCGTGCAAGGCACTGCCATCATGAAAGAACCTCTCTAGTTGATAACAGAAATCTGCTGTGAATGAAAATAATATGTCAATCCAAAGAATAAACAAAAGTAGTGATCTAGTGCATTCTAGGTTTCGTTTCACAACTCATGACAAAGTCAAAAAGTATGAATTTGTGAACAAAATCCTCAGGGAAGCCTTCAATGGGATAATTTTGTACAGTCCTCTGAGAATCCCACCAAAAGAAAAGTATTCTAAGGAAGGTCCTGTGGAGATTCCTATTGTCCGGTATTTAAAGTAGATCAGCATGTCCCCAAATGCCTCAGTTTGCTGCAATTCTTTACCCTGTTCCAAGTGTTTACACTTATGGCTTCAATGAAAATATGATGACACTTGTTCAACTGCCTTCCTTAGATGAACTGGTAAACGTACTAAACAGTATTCCTTCTTTCCAGTCAAATTACAAAATCAAAGTACACAAAATGAATTACGACTCTCCAACTAGTGAGATTTGCCATAACATCTCATATTTGGAGACATCTGAGAGAATGCAATAAAATTTTCAAATGGTCATTTGGAATATCATTCAGGCTTTGTAAATTTGATATTTACCTTTTGGGTGATCATTACTTCTTGAGCAGCACCTCCCAGTTTATAAACAGTTGTTACCCTTACCACTTTGTTTAATCTTCCCAATATCACAAAGTACCAATCTCAAAAAAAAAAAAAAAACTAAACCTGGGTAATTTAAGTGGCTGATAACATAGCTAGAGTCTAGCAGAACCTATTAGATTGTCATGTTAACATGGGAGGGGAGGGATAAAGAATATACTACATGCACTCCTTGATAGAAGGCATGCCCCCATTCCCCATCTAACACCTGACATCATGACTGTCCAAAATTATTCAAGCAGTAGTTAACATGCTCTCATTACCCATGAGGAGAAGCATAGGAAAAAGGATAGCAGTGATTATAGAGATTCTTATAATAAGACTCTGTATATGTGTGTGTGTGTGTGTGTACATACACACACACACATATATATATTTAGTAGATTATGCTTTTGAAATACTCAATGACTTTAAAGTTTGTATGAAGAAATCCCTCTCCTCCTACCCATGTCTAAAAGAATGGACCTTGTAAAAAAGAGGCTGTCGGTAATTGTAAATTTGCCATAGACCCAATATTTTCCAGTCATAATTATTCTAACAAAATAAATTACAAAATAATTCTACTAAATGCAGCCAGTAGAAGAGAAGCAGAACAGCTACTGGGAAATCAGTGCTGGTACATGCATATTTTAAAAACATTTCTTTCAATGCCAGTCGCCTTGTCTAATCAGGGCACCTATATTCTGAAGGAGCAAATATCAAAGTTGAGATAGAATATAAATGCAACATTATAATATATGGCATGTAGAATGAAGATATGCCAAAGGTTGACATTGATGATGATTAAACCATTAGGGATTTGATCTTATAGACATGAGGATGGAATCGATAATCACCAGCCCTCCTCTCTTCTTTACACAGTATCTGCTAAAATACACCAGCTTCGTAATTACCTACTAAAAGATAGGTGGGTAGTTTATTAACCACGCTAATTACAAGACAATTTATGCTAAATCATCAGCAGGAATGTTAAAAACATACCTTGAAACCAAAACAATGTAAAATCAACCTTAGCAGATACAGAACATCTGTTTACTAGGGCAGGATAAAAGAAAATCCCAAGAAAGAAGAGTAGATGAGAGCAGAAAAAATATTTTCTTTGTCGTTCCCAACTGAATGATAGGTGCAAGTCTATTGTATGAAGAAAACGGTGTGTATTAGAGATGATGACCTCACCGATAAGCAGATTATTGGTTGCTGCTGACTCCTGAGGCTTCCACTTGTTACTCAGTAGCCCAATTTGTCACCACTGAGAGAAATTCCATGTTCTGTTTCCTCCTCTCAGAAATATGTATCAGATGAAGACGAGCAATAGCCCAAGATTTTGGAGAACTGTTTTAAACAGCATGTCCATTTCATATAACTGTACCAGATGTTCTAAAATGAAAGAACAAAAGATATGACTGACTAATGAATTGATGATGCATGGTAGAAAAGTTTAATTGTGAAATTAACCAAAAAGATGATTGCAAAAAATATTTTAAAACATCATTTAGTAAGGACATATAAGCATCAGGCGCTAAATTTTACTGAAATATTTCTTTGAACCTAAGAGTTTTAGGGCTATCATTTCATGACTATGAAATAATTCCTTGTGATTAGACAGTGTCAACTGATTTTCTTTCTTTTTTTTTTTCAAAAGTGATCCATATCTAAATGCATATAATTAACTTTTCCCTGCAGGAATAGAATTTTTTAAATGGTGGGGGGAGGGGTGACTCAGATTAAATTCTAGTATCTCTTTAAAATGTAAAACGCTTCTTTGGAAATTTCCCACACATTTGGCATCAGGAAGTCTCCTCTGTTCTAGCTGCACTAATTAGAGGCATGCACATAGAGGTTGCAAAGTAAGGTGAAGGGAGAGGAACATTAATGACCCAGACTGTGATATCATTTGTGAGAACTTTCCACTGATCTGACACCCATTGAAGTTCAGCTTTCAATTCTGTCTTTGAAACCTAGATCAAGCAGTGTCATGGACACATGTCTTTTGTGTTTTACACTCATATTTTTCCCTAAATTGCCATAGACTATCTATGAAAGAAGACATCGACCCCAATGCTGGCAGTAGATGTTGTTTAAAATAAGTTTTACATTTGACATAAAATGTACTATGGCAACTTTTGTGTCTATTTTATAGCTTGGGACAAGGCCATATCAGGAGAGGAAAACACACTCCCTTGGAAGTGATAAACTGACTACAAAATTTCCACCAAACTCTCCTTTCTTTCCCCAAACTGGACTTTCTTGGAACTACCCAATAAGTGCGCCCAAGATCAGTAGGCTTTGCTTAGCAGACTGTATCAGTTCTATGTAGCAGGTCATTAAAAACCTTTGAGTTACTAAGCTACTCTTGTTCCTCTCACTGCAGGGGAAGGAAGGAAGGTATTGGCCAATCTTGGAAAAACAAAATTGTTCAACTTTGATCAAGTCCTGCCTTCTTGGTTGGCACCACTTAGCTCCATTTCAACATCCACCTCATACCCAGATCCCTCTTTCAGTCCTCTTTTCTGTCTCTGCTTATTTAAGTGATTTTTAATGTAAAACAGACTTTTCCAAAACCCACAAATGGGAGTTCTGTCAAAATACCATGGTCTGGGCATCAGTATTTATTTGATGTTTGCAGGAGAGTCTAATGTCCAAAGAAAATTTAAAGACAACCTAAATTTTGCTTGCAACTCATATTAGACCCCCACAAACAGAATACTAACATCATCTAAGAGCTTGTTAGAAATGAAGAATATCAGTAATGAGACCAACTAGATCTGAATCTTCATTTTCATAGGAAATGCCACTCTAGAGTAAAGCATCTTAATAAATCATGCAAAACTTCAAAGAAAGCTGTGTCAGAATATTATATGCTTTTACTTCTGCATTGCTGTTTTTTTTTTCTGGGAAGTATCCAATAGTTTTCATGATATTCTTCAAACAAATTTTTAAACAAAGTGCTAGAATCTAACCAAGGGCTCATAATTATATATACTGATAAAAGAAAGTAAAATATATGAGGGAGGTGGGTGGAGAATTGCTATATAAACGTGTAGAACTATTCTATACAAAGTCACCTTACTATTTTTTGCTTTACTTAAAAAAATTTGCCCCTTTTCTCCATTTTTAATTAACTTCTTTTGATAAAAACATGAGTTCAAAAAAATAAATTTGTTTTGAACTACTGGAAGGAAAAATATACTTTGATGTTTGTGTATGACCACTGCCACAGCCCCAGAAGGCAAGAGGATGAGATAAGCATGCAGTGGCTGGGACGACATAAACTTGGCTGGAAGAAGGACACACACCATGGCCCAGATAGCTGTTGCAGAGAGGAATCCAGGCCAGTGTTGTCCACCTTCTGACTTTCAAAGACAGTCCTTGACTCCAGATCTTTTATGTTAAATAAAATCATCAAGTGCTATGTCAATACCTTTTGACACTGTCTAGGCCCCACAAAACTCATAAGTACATGTAGACAGTTAACATCTAATGGTATAGATTTATCTCATCTTCTTCTAAAGAGCACATTCTGAATAAAATCAAAATTCTATTTAAAAAAAAAAAAATAAAGATCAATGCAACCCATCTTCTAATTTTACCAAAGAGAATCCAGACAGCTAAGGATCTTGACAAAGGTCATGGTGAATTACTCTTGGCTAATTTCAATATAGCAGTGAAAGTTTGATCAGGAAAGCTGAAAATAATTTAAGTTCCTCCAAAAAGAACAGATTTAATAAAGAAAAGTAAGTGGTGCAAAGAATGAAACACAATGTCTGGGGAAACTGCTTATATGTCTCAGGCTTAATGCTATGTATCAGAGTCAGCAAACTGCAGAGAACTACAGAAGTCCCTCCTTGTCTGTGGGGAATATGTTCCAAGAGCCCCAGTGAAATCCTGAAGCCACAGGTAGTACCAAGTGTCTATATATTGCTCTTCCCTTTAGGTACATACCTTTCATGATGTTGTATTTATAAATTAGGTGGAGTAAGAGATCGCATATTTGAAGAGGTGTAACCTTACACCTCTCACACATAGAATTGTTAACCAATGTTGTCCCAATTTAAAAAAAAAAAAAAAGGGAAATAACACTAGGGAGAAAAAAAAAATTTAACAGATCTAAGAAGGCTTACCTGTTAAGAAAAATAATAACTAAAAACTAGAGATTCACGACATTAATAATAAGAGAATCATTATAATATCATGCTGCAAAAATCAAGTCATGCGAATTCTTTTACTCTCTCAAAATATCTTCAATACAAAATACTTTCAGACCATAACTGAAACCAGGAAAAGTGAAAAAATTAATAAGAACAGACTTCTGTATAACAGGAGGAACAAATGCTTGTAGCAATAAGATAAGTGATTCACAGGGAGATACCCAGAGGTGTTTTTTCTTTTTTTAATTTACAGCTTGAAAATAGTTTACTCAAATGACATGTAGGTTATAATATTTCCAAAACAACATTTTTTTTTATACAAAGACATTCCAAAAGGCCAAGAGTTGCACCCAAAAAATGGGAGCACAGATTTTTATAGAGTTAGGCTACTGTTGGAGTTTTCTGTTTTCTTAATTCTACCTGCTTGTCCTGTGACCCTACTTGACCTGTGGGTATCTGTCTGCCTCATCTACTTTACAAAATCTTTCACTAGTACCTCTTATTGGCAATATCTAACTTAGATCCTTTTGGTAAGGGGTTTTGATAAGATGTAGTACATAAGCTTTTCATCCTTACACAGAACAAAGCACAAACTAGAAAAGGAGCAAGCATATTACAAAATTTACAACAGATTACTAGGCACAGATAACTAATCTGATTATTTAGCCTGTGCTGATAACAATTTGTTACAAAATCATTGTAATACGTGCTTTCTTAAGATAAAGCATTCTCCCTTTTATGGGAGAACTAACAAGCCTACTGTCAAAAACAAACTTGACTTAGATGATAAATCAGGAAGCAAAGTAAAAGTTGGGGGGGGGTTGCACATTTATTCAGAGAGGGAAAAAGATACAAATAATCACTAATAGCTGGGAGAAAAGTTATTTATATGACAGATCTAGGTATGTGTAGTCATTTCATCTTAATTTTATCCTTTTTGATATGCTTGCCCTGTTGTCCATGTATATTTTATTCCAAGGGATAAAATGTCTGTATTTAAAGACATACATATATATTAATATGAAGGAAATACAAATAAGATATTTGGGCTCATGGTAAGTACAAATCAAGCTCAAGAGAGCCAAAATACAGAAATAGAATTTCTAGTTCTTAATGAGTTAATTTTTTTCTTCATGACTTCCATGTTATGTAAAATAGAGTACTCTTTCCCTAATTTAATTCCTAAAAAAATGTAAAATATCATACGGATAGATGATAGCTAGACAGACAGACAGAAATGGAAATATTACTCAACCTAATTGTATTGACTGCATTGAAAGCCACCAAAAATTATCAGGAAGAGTAAAGACTAGTAATTTCCTTAAGGTCAACATATTAAAAAAATATCTGAAATCTGAGTCAAAGTTCTTTTCCCAAAGTTGACACTAATTCACTTATACATTGCACATCAGTTCCTCTAGGTAAAATAGGTACTCAGCACAGCTTAGTTATGGCAATACTATAAAACATGCTTGTATAGTATACAGATGAGAGGAACTGAAACACTCATGAGTCCCAGTGTATATAAGTGAGTAATAAAGAGCAAAAATCAACATAGCCAAGAGAGGTACATTTGTCTTGAGCCAAACAATAGCTTTGCTGAGCTGTACACATCTAAGAGAAGGTTAACACAGTGACTACTTCAGAAAGACAATGCGGGAAGTAAATGACTCACTTGTGTTTTCTGGAAAATTCAGCCCTTTTCTACTGAAAAGATAGAGTGATAAAGGATATTCCAACCTAATGTCAAGTAGACACAGTAGAGGTGAGTCATTTGCAATAGTTAACATTTTCTCCAGCTTACCATGCTTCGGGCATGGCTCAAAATGTGTTAATTCATCTGTAAGTTCATTTATACCTCACAGTGATCTGGTAAAGGAGAATGTATTATGACTCCATTTTATCAGCAAAGAAACTGAGGTATCGAGAGGTTAAATTAACTACTTAAGTCACACAGCAAGACTTTTCAGAATTATGTATGCATTCAGAACTGGGGTACATGCAGGGACAGTGAGAGAATTCACCAGAGACAGTGTAGGGAACAGAACAGACTGATGGACAAAGGACACTGCTGAGGGGAGCAGCAGGTGGACAGGAGGGTTTGCCGTACTATGTGGGTCACCTCCGGGGGTAGGAATTGAACTCATGCTGAAGTGGCTTTAGCTTCTTAGTGCTGTTGTTAACCCACTATACCACCAGGGAGAGCCCAACAAGACTATTTTTATTTTTATTTATGTATGCATATAAGAACTGGGGTATGAACCAGAGGTAGAGGGTGGTGAGAAGGCTCATCAGAGACAGAGGAGGGGCAGAAAAGGTGGATCTACTGAGATACACACTGAGGGGAGCAATACGCGAGACAGGTGAACTCAGCTATGCCATGTGTGTTAGCTCCCTAGTTGGTTGGGGATCAAACTCAGGCCACAGCAGTGACAGTGCTGTGTCTTAGCCCAGGGAGGGCTCACCAGTGCTGAGGCCACCAGGGAGGCCTGATAAGCAGGTTTTGAACCACTATTTGTCTCTGTCCTTAATCACTCCATCACTCTGCCACTAAACACGTTTTTCAATGCAGTTATACCAATAAGGCAATTTCACCCCCAAGGTTTTTAGATAGTTGTGAGTCTCAGTTCTTAATGTCATTGTGGATTTTGCCTTTTCCGAATACTGTAATTTTACTAGTAATTTTAGGGAAATGGCTAGCTAAAAATATTGTAAATAGAAAATTAATATTTAAACTTCATGTCATATGTTCTTGGCAAGAATTTTAGCATAATATCCCACTTCCCTTCAAGGACTTCATCCCTTCTACACAGCTATTGTATAAATATTTTACAAGAATAAGCAAGCACTACAGACGCTATCCGATGTGAAATGAAATATGTATAAGGTTTAACTAGGTCCCCACTCTCTGGATACAAACAACCCTTGTTTTCAAAATCAATAGTTGTCATTCAATTCCCAATAAAATTAAATAATGAAGAATTTGGGAGCATAAGTTCTATTGACAGTATAGAAAACAAAACAATGCAGAAAAAAATAAAAACTTGTGGGAGTAAAAACACCACTGGAAACATTATGCTCATCATTTTTAGATACTCAGAACACTTATCCAGGAGAATTTATAAGGTGGAAAGATAAGGGTTCTTGACTATTTTTTAATCTCTTTCTAAACTAAAGTCATCATATTTTTTTTCTACAAACATGAACATGCTTTAAACCAAAATTCTGCAACAGATATTTCAACATTTATGCATTCAAAATTAATTTTTAAAATAAGTATATATTAATATCTACATATTCAATTTATCTTTTAAAGGAAAGAAAAAACATTTATTCATATATGTGAGGACATTCTGAGGATGTCTAGCTACAAAGTCCAGAAGGCTGCTGCTTTCAACCATTACTTTTAAGCATTGCTATATCTGGGAATTTAGTTTCAGTTGAGGTTTTCATGAATATCTGATTAATCATAGAAAATTGCACCTTTGTTCTGCAAAGTGGGAATCTTTTAAATCAGGGGAAAACTGTAAGATATGTGGTGAAATTTCTTACCCACACCCCATCTACTTTCCAGAAAATTCTTTATAATCCAACAGTTATATGCATAACCTAATTCATCAGCACCAAACTCACATTCGCAGAAATAAAGAGATTTGTTTGGAGAACACTCTATGCCAAGTCACACAAGTAAAAGCCACTTTAGACTTTACATGTGCTTTCAAATCCTTCTGCTAAAAATCATTAAGGAAAGCCTGGGGATAATATATATAAAATCAACATTTCCAGTTGAAAGAGTGCTACGTTTAAGGACATTTTTCTCTCTAAGTCTCAGAAATCAGTAATTCAGAGAACAGAGAAATTGTTTTTGACTAAAAAAGATTGGACTTAAATTATAAAATTCAAAATTTACTAAACCCTCTGGATACCAGTCCTGCTAATACTTAGAGAAAACAGAAAAGCAGTTACATAAAAACTATTTTAATAATATTACTACCAAGAATTCACTCCTTTCATTTTTTAGAGTTGAAGTAAAACATTATATTTAGCAAAAAACATGAACACCTCAAACTTGTACAAATAAATGAATAACAAAATAACCACAGTTTTAAAGTTTTTCTGATGATGCAATTCTAAGTAAACCTTTTTAAAGAATATATACATATATATATAAAATCTCAAAGAAGGCAAAGAATAGGTTTTCTGTTTAAAGATTTATTTATTTATGCATACAAAACTAGGGTACAGGCCAGAGGTGCAGGGGTGGTGAGAGGATTCACCAGAGACAGAATGGCGAGCAGAACAGGCCAACTGATGAAGTACACTGCTGAGGGGAGCAGCAGATGGGTCAGGAGAGGTCTGCTGCACTATGTGGTCACCTACGGGGCAGGCAGGGATAGAACTCATGCAGAAGTGGCTTTAGCTTCTTACTGCTGTCCTTTACCCTGCTGCGCCACCAGGGAAGGTCCCAGGTATTTTTAATACCTATTATATTAATACTAATATTCTGATTCTGAGAGAGTACTGGGAAGTATTTTAAGATTTTAATACACATTTTCAACCTATCAGCACTGGCCTCTTAATGTCGAAAGAGAGAGAAGAAAAGAAGAAGATCAATTTTATTTTACCTGGATGAATAAAAAAGCAAACAAAACAAAAATATGTTGAAGGCCCTGAACCAGAGGTAACCTGAATGCATTATCTCTGACATTGTCTATGCAGAAAAAAGGGGAGGATTGTCAATTACCTTATTTATTTAAAAAATTATGTTAATGGGCCCTCCCTGGTGGCACAATGGGTTAAAGCATAGCACCATGAAGCTATCATAGCTACTGCAACAAGAGTTCAATCCCTGGCCAGGGGGGTGACCCACATGGCATGGCAGACCTCTTCTGAACGGCCCACTGCTACCCTCAGCAGTGTATTTCAGTCCATCTGCCTGTTCTGTTCTTACTCTGTTTCTAGTGAATCCTCTCACCCCCCACACCTCTAGCCTGTACCCCAGTTCTCTATGCATAAATAAACAAATTTTAAAAAAAAAAGACTATGCTAAGAGCCCATAATAATATCTCAACTCAAAAAATAAAAACTCCTCAAAATTTATTAAGTGTAATAATTTAGAATAGCTATTTAGACAAATCAAACGATATATTCTATTTTCAAAATGGGCTAGAGAAGAATTCATTAGAAAAAAAGAAATTGTGAACTTTCAATTCAACACACAACAGATTTAAAACTCTAACTTATGTATACACCAGTATGGTGATATAAGCCATTATATTCTTCAGGAGAAATCAGATCCAGGTCTCTATCTATGAAGTGAATGCTCAATCAATCCACTATCTAGGATAATGCCAATAATACATTTTTTTCATAAATTTGGAAGTAAAGAGAACTTTTAGCCTCATTTTTCTGGATAAATATCTCTACTTACTTGGGCCCTCCCTGATGGTGCAGCGGGTTAAAGGACAGCACTAAGTAGCTAAAGCAGCTTCAGCAGCAGTTTGATCCCCACCCCAGAGGAGAGCCACATGTAATAGCAGACCTCTCCTGACCCACCCACTGCTCCCCTCAGCAATGTACTTTGTCTATCTGCCTGTCCTGCTCCGCACTGTCTCTGGTGAATCCTCTCACCACCCTTGTGCCTCTGGCCTGTACCCCAGTTTTGTATGCACAAATAAATCTTTATAAAAATTAAAAAAAAATACCTCTATTTGCCATTTTCATTTGCCTTTACATATTCCACAAATGAGGAAGTAGGGGGGCAGTTTTAAAGTGAAGGTGTAATAAGGAACCATTCTGTTTTATATTTGAAAGTGGGTGACTTTGTTAGTGTAGGTTTTATTCTTCTCATGAGTCAGAAATGTTTAGTTTTCTTCAACTAGATAGGAAAAATAGCTCACAGATCAGTTGCTAATGAATATTCATCATAGTTGAACAAACCAAACAGCATGATTAAAATCCTACTCTCCTCTGTTTAGTTTGAATCCTTTTGTTTAGACCTACTCGTTTGATTAAATCTACAGGTATTCTTACTGAAAACAGTCATTGTTTGAAAGAAATTTCCTGGATTCATTTTGGGGATGGAAGATTTAAATATTTACATATTATCTTTCATTTGTTCATAATGTAATATCACGCATTTATTTCCAAACTGTAGCCATTCATTGACATAAAATTCCAAACCTGGTTGCCTCTTGAAATTATTTGAATGATTTGTATTCCATGAAATATAAGATCAATACCCCCTAAAGTTTTCACAAGTAATGAATCAATTCCCATTGCCTCAGCCTCAAAGTTGATCTCTGTGAAGAATCCCTCATTTTCCAGGCAAGACAAAGATACTTTCCCTTATATTGTATTACCTGGAAACATCTTCTCAGCACTGTTTGCAGGAGAGGAATTTTTCCTCAGTTATCTGCCCTCTTTACTCTCTTACCAACTGAGTTGATGGAGAAATCTGATGTTAGAACTGAGAAATGTGTCCAGTTTGTTCAGCATACTTGTACCAATCATCCTTCTCTTGGGAACTTCAACTTTATGATGGGCAGACTTTCCACGATTCCTAGGAGCTCCATCCTATAGAATAGTGGAGCCAGGCCTTGGTCAAAATCCTGTGACTAGGGGGACCGCATATGCCTAATTCCATTTGTTACTTTATTCGGCTAGCATACCTAAAACACTATCATCCATGGCTACTTTAATTTTTTTTTTTTTAAGATTTATTTTTATATTTTTGTACATATAAGAACTCCGGTACCCTACCAGAGTGGGGAGCAGAACATGTGGATCAACTGAAATACACTGCAGATGGGAACAGCAGGCAAGACAGGAGAGGTCTACTGCAACATGTGGGTCAGATCCTTGGCCTGGAATACAACTCATGTGACAAGAGCTGGTGATAGTTGATTGGCTGGATATCTTTGTGTCTGGCTGAAGCTTTTCTCTGGCCCCCACAGAAATTTGTTCATCAGGCCACCAGTAGAATTCAGTATTTGGAGCAGTTAGCACCACACAAGGTAATTCCCACTAATAATGAACAGTCATGTCTTTCCAGGTGACAATTCTGAAACCTTTGTCTCGCTTTCCTGAAGGTCTCCCAGGTATATAAGGCTCAGGGGCCCAGAGAGTTAACTGATTCTTTAACATATAGTTTGTTGGTTTTTCTCTCTTCCCTGTATAACTCTCACTACCATCTCACTTATGCTTCCAAGAGTCACCAAAGTCCTTTCTGAAGTTAAAGGAATTTCAGTAAAACATTGACTTGTAGCCTAGCCCTGTTCTAAGTAATTTAACTTGGGAAATAATAGCTCCGATATCATTACACAAATATGTACCAAACCAAAATTGACTGAATGCAAGAACCCTTGTTTAAAAATAATTATAAATGGATGCAAAGAAATTTAAAAAGAAATACAAATGTTTGGTTAGTAAGAGTGACAGTGAATATGTGATATATGTAGCAGTGAATATGTGATATATGTAGGCAATGAACATCATCCTGATAAAGACTGACTTTGATCCTTGGTCAGTTCTTGACAATATATAACCAAGAAAGAATAAAGACTAATTGACCTCTCCCCTTTTCTGTAAGATCCATCATCTCTCTTCATAAGGGTTCAATACATTCTCAGCCAGACAAATGAGCAAGAATAACTTTTTGTTTTTTACATCATTCTTCATTTTGCGTGTTTTTTCATTTCGGCTGTAATCCCCATGGACTTCCCACCACCAATTCACCCATGTACCATCACTATATTTTATTGATCCAAAATGCAGAAATGGAAGTATAACTTTCTATTTGGCCTAAAGGGATAGTTCAGATAGAAACTGAGGCCAATTATGCAGATTTTTCAAATAAGGAAACTTCAGCAAAATGATTTTATAGTGAAACAATTAATGCATAAAGTAATCAAACTCCCTCAATTATAAGTTTTCCATAACATGAAGACTCATTCTTTTATACTCTGCCTAACAATTCTGATGTAGACAAAAAGTCTTCAAAGAAAAATGCTGTTATGAATCTGGTGATTCATTGGAACATCTCTCTAAGAATTAGTTCTTTCAAAATTGAATCTTTCAAGAAATGTATGTTTTCAAAATAATTGTCCTTGGATCACTAAATCGGGGAAGGTAACATCCTTCCTGTCACAAGGCTGAAAGATTTTAATGTTGTGGAAGGAACTGGTGACAGTGGTAAAGTTAATAGGGTCCTACTTAAGAAATAACTGGACAGTTCTCTTGTTTTATGATGTAATAATTTCACTCCCTAGTGAATAAAGACTAGAAAAAATTGGATCACAGCCAAAGATATAACCTATACTATATCAAAGAGTGCCATTACATTTCTCTTAACTGCCTCCTGGAGGTCATATGGCTGCTTACAGGGACACTTTTCTGATAACTTTTTTCTTAAAAACATCACATTAAACAAATACCAGCCTAATAATGCTAAGATGAAGGGCTCATTTGTCCATCGATGACTTATGCAGCTGATCTTCCAGCTTCCAAAACGCATTGCCCTCATTATTATCACACGGTATCATTGCCTTTTATGTAAATAATCCATTTGAACATTTAAGTCATTTATGTCATTGTTTGTAAATGCCAATTCAGGAAATCTTAGGGGTGAGTTAGGATTTGAAGCCTGAAAGGACAAAAGCCTCCATTGAAGAGGAGGGGATTACTGGCTGTTTGTTTTATGTTACTCAAAATAAAAAGAATTAAAAAGAAAGTATTTCAAAAGGCAACTAATCAAATACATTAACAAATACATTTCACATTCAAATTCAAAAATTCAAATCCTAATAGAGAAATATTCCTAAAAATATATAATAGGGCTCTCCCTGGTAGTGCAATGGTTAAAGCACTGCACTGTGAGGCACTCAGAAGCCACTGCTGCACAAGTTCGAACCCCAGCCAAGGAGGTGACCCACATGATATGGCAGACTTCTCTTGATCTACCCACTGCTCTCCTCAGCAGTGTATTTCAGTAGATCTGCCTGTTGTGTTCCTGACTCTGTCTCTGGGGAATCCTTTGACCCACAACCCCTCTGGCCTGTACCCCAGTCCTGTAAGCATTAATAAATATTATATATATGTAATAAAAAGGCATAATCTATTAAAACTAGTGGTCAAATTAGTCCTCTACAAGTAGTGTTTTATGTTTTCTGTTTTCTGTGAACAAACTGCAGCTAAGATAATACCCTAAGTCACTCACAGTTTTCTAACTATTGACCATGAGCTAAGGAAAATGGACCCCAGGTTTTGGGAGTAGCAGAAAATTCAATTTAAAGGAAATCTACCTTTATATAAGTAGCCCATCATACTCAGAATACAGAAATCAACTCATCTGAACCAGCGATATCTGGGGTTAAAATAACTGCTTAAAAAAAATCATTCTGCATTAATTTTGCCCACAAGGATATTCTACTGGTAATCATGAATTCCTAATTATAGTGCTATGCTTTGAATTTGCTGATTGACATAAATTTAAAATCTTATCACAGTTTTAACTCATTTGCCCTATTAAATAGGTTGGGGGTTGACATTATCCTCCTACATGTCTAAATACTTAGTGCAGCTGAAAGGTTAACTAACTTCTCCAACACATGAGAAACCCTTTTGTTTCATTCAAGATCATTCTTGTGCACCTGGAGAATGGATTTCATTCTCTTCTAGTATCAAATGTGTCTCCAATACCTATCCTCAATCCAGAGTCAAAGAGAATCCTAGCCTAATTCTACAATGAAGAATAATATGGACATTCTCAGAAACTCTTGGAGGATGCTTTCAAAGAATCATAGGAGGCCTTATTTCACTCAGGCAATAGACATTCCGCCCCTCCCCCCCATCACAATTTGTTTTAAGAAGCCACCTAATAGCATGAGTGGAGGGAGTTCAAGTTTTCTGTACTCACTTCCCACCACTTCCATTACTACTATAAAGAAACACACACCTGGCCCTCCCTGGTGGCACAACGGGTTAAAGCCCAGCACTAAGAAGATTAAGCCACTTCCACATGAGTTCCATCCCTGCCTGCCCCGGAGGTGACCACATGGCACGGCAGAACTCTTCTGACCTGCCCACTGTTCCCCTCAGCAGTGTACTTCATCAATCTGCCTGTTTTGCTCCCCACTCTGTCTCTGGTAAATCCTCTCACCTTCCGCATCTCTGGCCTGTACCCCAGTTCTATATGAATAAATAATCTTTAAAAAAAAAAAGAAAAAGAAAAAGAAACGCACACCTAATCTAAGCCATGCTCTTATCTCTGCTTCTATACCTTGCTTTCCTAACCAACACAAAATATGTTTCTGTTCAAAAGTGTACCCTATTCTGCCTCTCAAGCCTCTTGAAGCCTCTTGCTATATAAGTTTATCAAATGGATTCAGTGAGTTCATGACATTATGATGTTTAGGAAAGTATCCCTAGCAGCACCCTATCTCCTTTTTCAGGAAAAAAAAAAAGAAAAGAAAAGTTTAGGTGAAAAGGTTATTTTTAATGTAACTTCCTAGACTATGGTACTTAGTTCTATGGCTTAACACTAGTCTAGATATAACTTTGAAGGAGGAAGGAAAAGTTACCCCTATCTTACTGGATTCTTGTAGGAATGGATAAATAATCAAATTAACATCAGACAGGTTAGTTGGAGAAAAAAATCAAGTTTAATTATGAGTATAGGTATGTGAACTCAAGGAGGCAAAGAAGGGGTGTGCATACTGAGATTAGAAATGAAGAAGGAATGAGGATTCAATGAACAAATAGGGGAAGATATGACCCAAAATAAATATTCTATAATTAGACATTTGACCTGCCATAATAATAGGTTTCTCTTTTAAGTAGGTTTTTTCTGGTAAAAATTCTGAGTAATTCTGAGTAATACCCTGATTTTCATTCTTCTAAGTAATTAAGGAAGTATAAAAAGTTTCCTGTGAGTTTCAGGACCTTGATTACTTCAGCTCGAAACAATCTGCATGCCAAAGTGACACGTCTTGAGATAGTCTTTTTTGAACATCTTGAGGGAACCTGTTCTAAAGATCTTAGAGATATCTTATACATGTAACTAAAGTCTACAATCACTCTACTTTAATAAAGAGATTACATTTAATATTCTAGATGAGCCTCATTAAATCAGTGAAAGGTCTTAAGAACAAAATCTGAGATTTTCTGGGGAAGAAGATAACCCACCAAAAGACTGTAATGTAAAAATTTTGCCTGAGTTTTAGTTTGAGGCCTGCCCTACAGATTTCTGGCTCATGACTGCAGCATCAATACTTATTTGAATTTCTAGGTCATAAACCAATGTTATGTCAGTTAAAAAGAAAACCTTCCTAGTCCATACAATCCCATTAGCCAATTTCCAATGTCTTTTTTTTGCAGCTATGTGTGTGTGTGTCTTCTCTCTAAAGAACTCTGATATGTAAGACAATGAACATTTGGAACATCTACTATATGACAGGAACTATATTTATAAGGTTACATATATTAACCTATTTATGGAGGGAAAATTTTCCATAACCAATCATGCAAAAGAGTCTAATATATTTTTCAGTTCTCACAAAGGATTAATCCACTTACCCATCTCTCATCCTTCTTCATTAATGCTGTATCACATGATCACTGGTCATAAATGCTACTTCTACTGTCCTAAGGGAATTGTTCAAACTAACAGCCAACAATGAATGAACACAAGCCCACAGAAATTTGAGACCTTCTATAAAAATGATAAAGGAAACTCCCTGATAGTTTTCTATAAAACACAATATTCAAGAATGAAACATACAAAGTAAACATTGTGTACTGCTAAATATTTGAAAGGTTAAAAAACTGTTATACAGATCCATTTTAAGATGCGTAATTTTATACTTTCTAGAGGAAAAAATAGAGATAATGTAAAATGCTAAATAAAATAGGGAGACACCTTGCAATGTATGTGTTCTCTAAGGTCAATTCCCATGATTTTCCAGAAAAGAAAGAATTGTGGTGCCTAGTTAAAGAGGAAACTAAAGAGGTGGAGTGGTTTGTATGCAGCTATATATATGTGCCTGAAGCATAAACCATATTTTACTTTATTGCCGGGAGAATAGAGCCTGGCTAAAGGATGCAGATGAAAGATTTTAAAATCAACAACATAATTGGGATATGTTTTGGTGAATCTGTCCTCATGAAATAAAGATGCATTTTACCTAACATAGGCTATTTAACCCCAGGCAGTTCTCCCTTTTATAGTTTCTTCCTGAGTATAAGCACCAAGCAGTATTTATAATAACATCAACAACTCCAATACAACTGACAATATTTTGAAACATAATACTACCATTTGTTGATGGATTATTTTGTAGACTCAATTTCCTTGTCTTAAATTTTTTCAATAAAATATAAACTCCAACAAAAAAAGTGAGAAAGGGATACTTAAAATAAAAATGAAACTGCCTAAACTAGAAAAAAACTAGAAAAAATTCACCCGTATTAGTAGAATAGTGTGAATTATGATAAAACTACATTTCTACTGTATTTATTTGTAATGCAAATATCTAATCAGGTAGAATGTAGGGGAACAGTCACTTTGATCCATCACTGAATATTAGAAACTAGAAAAACTTTCTAGAAGACAATTTGATAACCATGATTCAAGTCTTCAAAACACTTATACCCTTTTATCCAGAAATCTCTTTTCTTCAAACTGATCTTCAGGAGTGATAAATAAGTATACAAAGACATAAAGTATTTATAGTATATATTTATAATATGTATAGCACAGTATAGGAGTGAAAAATATATAGATCAAATGTAGTAGATAGCTATTTGTTTTAATTTCTACACATTCATATGATAGAATACTCCACAGGCAAGTATTTAACAAAACGTTTAGCAATACAGAAAACATTAAAACATTTTCAAGTGATAAAACAAGTTTAAAAGGATGTATTAGCCTGTAAATAAATAGAACAAAGAAATTGACAAAACAAACCCTAGAATTCTGACTTCAGAATTGAGGCTACTGGGGCCCTCCCTGGTAGCAAAATGGGTTACACACAATGCTAGCTGCAGCCACTTGAGCTCGATCCCTGGCCAGGCAGCTGACCCACATGGCACAACAGATCTCTCCTGTCTGGCCCACTGCTCTCCTCAGCAGAATACTTCCATCAATCTTCCTTTTCTGCTCCCCACTCTGCCGCTGGTGAATTCTCTCACCGCCCTGCACCTCTGGCCTGTACCCCACTTCTGTATATATAAATAAATAAATCTTTAAAAAAAATAAAAAGAATTGAAGCTACCAGTGGGAAGGCTGGGGAAAGGGAGCAAATCAGGAAGGGGTGGAAGATTATTGATACTCTGGTAGTAAGTATGATGTGATAATACACATCTGAAGAGGTGTGACCATTTATAGTGTTATAAACTAGTGTTATCTCAATAAGAAATATTCAATCGAACTAAAAAAAAAAATCCAGTGAATGTAGCTTTGTGCAGCATAGTTAACTATTCCTGGGTCTTATTTCATTATTTGAGATAGGAAGTCAGTGTGAATGATGATTGGAATCTCCTGCCAATGTCCAATTTTAAAATTCAAAATGTTTTGGTTCTCACTTGGGAAGTTTCCCTTACATTTAAGGGACAGCCAATAGTTCCTAAACCTTTCAGTTTCGTTTGAAAACTATAATCACTCTATTAATAGATGCCACTAATTCTAAAGCAGAAATGTCTCATCAGATGAAGTTCTGTTTGAACAGGTGGAATAGGCACCATCATTCTCTAAGCTACACCATAACGATAAGCACATTTCTTTTTAAGTTGGTACCATTTTTCAAATGGCCGATTCTTCCATTGAAGATTAGTTATTAATCACAAAACCATGTAAGTAAGTTGAAAGAGTTTTTGTCAGGCAAGGTTTTGCAGGAACACTGAATTAATTATATAATTGAAGGTAGGTAGGCAGGGAGGAAGGGACAAAGGGAAAGATTGAAGGAGGAAGGAACTTAGTTGTCTGTCATGGCAAGCAAGTTTAAAATGTGGGGCAGATCAGCTGACTAGAAACTCTATGGGAGTAGTGGATGTTGAATTTTTTTGCCATAAGGAAACTGTGTTTTTTGTTTTCTCTTTAGATAATTTAAATGTATACATGATACAGAGACATCTTATGGGGGTAGAAGAGGGAATGGGATTGGAACTGGGATGGAAAGAGTGCACTGGACTATGGTGATGACACACAGGTAAACTGGTGGTAGGAAGCCCATGGGGATTACAACTGAGATGAAAAATGCACAAAATGAAGAACGTTGTAAAAAATTTAAAAATAATAATAAAATGGGAACTGGAAAATTATTAGTAGCTTTGCAACAAGAAGTCATTTTAAAAAAGAAGAAAAAATTGTTTCATCTTTGCATTTTTAAGCACATTGAAGAATTGAAGAATATTGCCAGAAGTAGGGATGTATTTAAAACTTAATGAGAAAGAAATATGTTTATCAACTTTAATGCTTGTTTACTGCTTAATGTTTCCAAACTATTTAATATTTAACTTTTTATTAAATGTTTTAATGTTGGGAAGTAAAGTCTTCATATGTAGCTTTATTCTAATAACAACAACAAAAAAAAAAAAAAACATGTTTACATGATGCACACCCACATCATCCAGGGTAACCTCCTTTACTTAAAGTCAACTGACTGCACGTACTAACCACATCTACAAAAGACCTTCACAGTAACACTTTAGTGCTTGATTAAATAACTAGGTGTTATAACCTAGCCAAGTACATGCAAGAAAAAAAACAAAACAAAACAAAACAAAACAAAAAAACCCTAAGCATTGCAGAATTTATGAGTTTTGTTTTTTTTTTCCTGACACCAGGCTAAGAATCAATGCCTCTGAAAAAGTTAAATGTTGTTTAGACTTTCAAGTAAGCAAGACTGAAAAGAAGCAGAAGGAGCAAATTCGAAAAAAGGAGTACACAACAGCTTTTAAACCTTAGCCACGAATTTGGACTCAGATTCTCAAACTAGCTCCTCAGAAATCTCTCTCCATTTCTCACCTCTGATGTCTTTATGTCAATTTCTTTGTAGAAGGTGACTGTGACTAACTATTAAAATTTGTACATAAGAAGGCAGAGCAGGGAAATCAGTGTAGATGTAAGCAGACAAACCTCGTAAGTGGAGCTTTTTCTCTGTATCTGTAACCATTTTGCAGGGTTTACAGTTGTTTCCCACTCTGCTTCTTCTATCACAATAATGGGCCGTTGTCTAAAGAGTTCTGCCTGTTGCGGCACAACAGTCACTTGTACATTTGCTCTTGTCTTCCCCCAATTCACTAAAACATCCCCAGTGAATGAACCCAGTAAATATATTAATTTTTAAGAACCATAATTGAGAAAGATATCACCATTAAAAATGCAAATTAGAAGAATGATCTGTATATATCTACACATATGCATCTATATAAACATAAGTGATATATGTTTATATATATACACACACATATATGAAATATCTTACCTTAAATAATCACTAAATAAGAGATTTAAAAATAAAGCAAAAGGGTTTTAGATTTGTTTCTTTGCTATTTCTCCCCTGTTTTTGAACCCTTGTTTTTGAATTATTGCACTGGAGTCTAAGATCTACCAAAGTAGTTTATCCTTAATTTCTATCATCGCTCAATACAAATATCACTAAACAATTTAATATTTCCATTGTTGGATTATATCTCAACAGCCATATATAACCTATACTATCTGTTTGGTCAGTGCAAGATAAACAAAGGAGAAGGATTAAATTTTCCTTTTTCATTAAGTCATAAAAGTTTCATCTGACAAGTGTCTTAGGTTTCTTACAATCCAATTTTTTATTTTTGATGTAACTACTCCTTCAGGTAAGAGAATTCATACCAGCACAAAGGCAGCTAGAAGCTGGACAGAAATGAAAACAACCTATGTTGGTTGCACAAAGTTACAAATAACTCTAGCAAAATTTACTGAATGGTTGATAGATACGGGAACTAATAGTGAAAAGGAAAATGACATCACACCAGTTAAAAGGAAACCAATGGCTGATGCACTGTGGCAAACAATAAGGTTGATTCAATTCTCAATTGTATCTATGTCTTCTCTCTTTCCAAGCATTTACACAATGTGTCTCTTGAAGTCCTGTGTTTGAGTGGGACCATATCATTGGTTCTTCCCATGAGTTGGGGGGAGGGGGAGAATAACACATTACCTGACTCCCTGGACCAGGACTATAGGTGATGCTATTTATTTGTTCTTTCCATTGCATTTCTATTGAATTGAAAGTGATATGTAACCCATCATCCTTAGTCCTTGATAAAGACATTTCACTTGATGATGTGAAAGTTACTGCTAGCCCATGTCAGATGTATAGAGCAAAAAGAAATAAACCATTCATATTTTAAACACAGGTTTCTCCTGTTTAACAAAAATAGTTTTCCTATGAACCCTTTCTTAAGCTGAAATGACAAAAAGCAAAGAAGGATCTACTAGTGATTTATATGGAAACAACTTTCCTAGAGCATTCCTAGACCCCCAAAATAAACTACCAAATCACATCAAGTAGCATATAAATCCTAAAGTAACACTAAAACACAGTAAAAACAGAGATGTTATGACAAACAGGCTTCCTGGGGAAGAACGTGACTTGCCACTCTTCCTATGTTGTGTGCATACTGCCTTCTAAAACAACTGCTTTAGAAGAAAACACTGAACATGGTGATCGTTTTTAACGTTTGTTATAAAAAGGGAAAAATACTCTTAATATTTATCTGGGTTAGTGAAAAAAAAAAGTGCTAACATAGGTCCTTCAAAGCAGTAAGTGGCATAATGAAATTTTGAAAAGCAGGAGACCTACCGCTATTGCTCTTTGGGCAATTTCTGCTAGTTGTGTTACAACTTAGCCTACTCTGATCACTGGAGTCAATCAGAAAACTGCGGCATATTTATTTTACCCTAGTTCTTATCTGAGATCTGCAAAGAAAGCAAGACAGAATACTAAGAGTAGGAATCTAGAATCGATGCAGCATTCCAGAGCTGAATTATTGTTTCATCACTTAATGTATATGTGACCTTAAGAAAGTGATTTAACCAGAAGCCTCAGTTTCCTATGAATAAGGTTAACAGTACTATTTGAAGGTCTGTTAAAAAGAGTAAGTGAACAAAGATTTTTCATGCATATCATTGTATCTCAAAATTTGGGGGGCATCAATAATTGCTATTTCCTTCTTTTACCATTAGAAACTAGTTCTTCAGATATACAGGCCACTTCTCTCTCTATGACACCACTTTACCTCACATAGCTGTGTGTGTGAGAGAGAGAGAGAGGTGGGGAGAATATATAGAACAGATAAGGGGGAAATAACATTTACTGCTAAGACAGTCAACCCAACACGATGCTACATAATTCCTATGATGTACAACTTTTTTCAACAATCAATAAACTTGGGTTTTTAATTTTTCTTCTTCTCTTGACTATTTACATTTTAGTGCTGGACCTATATATAATTCCAGTTGCATATGAAAAGTATTAGGTCATTAAATACTAGATGTTATTGCTAAAGGCTTGAGGTAGGTTGGCAGGATAGCCAAGGTTTATTTAGCAAGAATTTTTTTCAATTAGTAAATTTTCTTTTATATAGGGAAATACAGTTAGGAAGATGGTGACATAGAGGTTCCTGAGTTCAACCTCCTCTAAGATCAGGAACAAGACAAAAATGCCCACTCTTACCACTTTATTTAACATAGTAATAAAGTTCCTTATCCAAAGCATCTAATTAAGATTAAAAAAATAATAAGGCATCAAATCAGAAGATATAAACTTGTGTCTATTTATAGGTGTTATATATATATGTCAACATATAAGACATTATATATAACATGTTATTATACATATATATAAAACCCTAAAGATTCAACCATTAATACATAATTTCAGTTAATTTGTAAGATACTAAATAAATAAAAATAAGTTGCATTTCTATACAACATATAAACTATCAGAAATATAAGAAAATAAAACCATAATGGTATCAAAAATAAATAAATATTTAAATAAATTAACCAAGGAAATAGAAGATAGACATAATGAAAATTACAGCACATTAATGTAAGAAATTACAAAGAATTTAAATGATAGAAAAACATATCATGTTCATGAACTGGAAGAAATATTGTAAAATGCCCAAATTACCCAAAGTAATCTACAGATTCAAAGTAATTCTTATCAAAAATTTAATAGCATTCTTCTAAGTGATAAAATAAAATGATCTTACAATTTACATGGAACTACAAAAATAAAACAAATAGCCAGAGAAATCTTTAGACAAAAGAGAATAAAATTGGAGGGATTGGGATTTCCTGACTTCAAACTGTATTGCAAAGTTATAGTAGTCATTGAAGTAAAAGCAGACTCCAAGGTGAATGAACAGAATAGTCTTTCAAAGGACATCTAAATTCAATTCTCTTTTAGTCTGCCCTGAGCATTTTAGGTGCTGAACGCAATGTTTGTTTCCATGGACAATGTAGTTTATACTTTCACACATTAGGTGTTTCTAAACCAAATTGTATTAAATTGATTTCTTACCACTTCTCTTTCATTTTGTTCATTAAAAGATAAGGGCACTGGGCCCTCCCTGGTGGCGCAGCAGGTTAAAGCCCAGCACTAAGAAGCTTAAGCCAC